>NC_069660.1:47956499-48259529 GCF_027244095.1 Hemicordylus capensis
TGTCTGGGGGCCCACTGTCTTGGGGGGCCTCCCCAGAGGCAAGTCACATGACTGACTCCCCCAGCCACACACCCACTCGGGCTTCTTTCAGTTGTATTCATCCTCTGAAATTGATGTGAGTGTTAAGACCTGGAGATACCAGAACAGCATGTCTTTCTCTAGTACCATTAAATGACTTGTATCGTCCACCATTTACAAAACCCTTTTAAAAATAATTTAGGATGGTGTTCTATTGTGGCACATAGGTTACAGATAGATATAGATAGATAGATATAGATATAGATAATTTTTACTATGCTTTTTGTTACCACTATTCAGCCTCATTTAAGGTTTCTTTACTTCATGAGCTGAGCTTCAGTGAGAGGGGGCCCATTTTAAAATCTTGTCTCTGGGCCCACTCCAACCCTGCTACGCCCCGGCTAGCAATGAAGGATTTGTTTTGCTTGGCTATTATTGTAGCGACTACATATTCTTTGTAATATGTAATTGACATGGAAGAAGCACAATAAATCAAATGATCTGATTTTTAAAAATTTGGGGTGGGAGCCAGCATAGCGTAGTGGTTAGAGTGTTGGACTAAGACCTGGAAGACCTGAGTTTGAATCCCTGTTCAACCATGAAACACACTGGGTGACTCTGGGCCAGTCACGTATCTCTCAGCCTAACCTACCTCACAGGGTTGTTGTGAGGATAAAAATAACCATGCACACCGCTCTGGGCTCCTCGGAGGAAGAGTGAGATATAAATGTAAGAAAGAAAGAAAATTTGTGGCTGATGGTGGGTCCTGAATAAGTGTAGACCTTCTACCACAAGCCCACACACAATATCCCTAAGTATGCATTCTTTGTGGATTCAGTGAACAGACATAGGGACAGGACACACATGGGGTAGAAAGCTGATCCTCCAATCTGTGCATGCTTATTAAAATGTTTGTAGAAAACTCCTACATGCCTGGATGGATGGATGTATGGATGGAGAGGAGAGCTGGTCTTGTGGTAGGAAGCATGACTTGTCCCCATAGCTAAGCAGGGTCTGCCCTGGTTGCATATAAATGGGAGACTTGATGTGTGAGCACTGTAAGATATTCCCCTTAGGGGATAGAGCCACTCTGGGAAATGCAGAAGGTTCCAAGTTCCCTCCCTGGCATCTCCAAGATTGGGCTGAGAGAGATTCCTGCCTGCAACCTTGGAGAAGCCACTGCCAGTCTGTGTAGACAATACTGAGCTAGATAGACCAATGGTCTGACTCAGTATATGGCAGCTTCCTATGTTTCCTATGGAAGGGGGCTCTCTAAAGATGCTCCAGTTAACATATATAGATTGGGGTAGAGCCTGCCTCTGTGACGCCACAACTATGTCTTGAATGAACTTGTAGCATCACAGAGGCAGGCTCTACCCCAATCTATATATGTTAATTGGAGCATCTTTATTAATCTGAGTATCTTTAAAAGTGGTATAGGTCTTCACGGCTAGATAAGACTGCTACACTGTCAGCATTTATAGAATCTGGCATTTCTTGTGTCTCCCAAACAGGTCAGTGATGACAAGGGGGTTTTGGTGGGGTGGGGACTGTTTGGAGTAAGTGGGTAGCAAAAGAAATCTCCTTTACTTGTTTAGAAAGACAAAAGAAAGAGCTGACTGGCTGAGGCAGAAATTCACATGTTGCCTTGCCAGGAACAGCAACAGTCATTTAACACTTAACAGGTTGTTCCACTTGGTTATTTTATTGGACACCTGTCTTTAAACTAGAGATTGCGGCAATTGTACGCATGTGTGGTGGTGACAAAGTGTTGCTGCCTCAGTAACTTAGACAGCACCTGCTACACTGTCACAATCCCGTTGCAGGCTGGCGTGAAGAATGATTTCTGTTTCAAGAGGAATGATGTGGCAACCTGTGGCAACTGGCTTCTTTCTGTTCTCTGATAGTTTGGTGTAGGTACCCAACATAATGCAGAATCCTGCAGGTTGATTAAGACAGTTCCCAAGACCTTTCCTTTATGAGGGCTGCTACATCATGGTCAAAAGCTTTTGTGGACCACCATGCCTGCAAGCCATTTTAAACCTTTTTAATTTAACCTAGGACTGAAGGGAGCTAAACTGGTATATCGAGTTATTAAAAATGCAGCTATTTCTGCATTTACCGCCAGCTTGTCTGGTGGTTACAGTTACTGCCAACTTGTCTGGTGGCTACACAGAGACGGGCCTTCTTGGTTACTGCCCCAAGATTGTGGAATGCACTCCCTGTTGAGATACGATCCTCCCCATTTCTGGCAATTTTTAAAAAACATCTGAAAACCCATCTTTTCACCAAAGCTTTCCCAGCTTTTTAAAATTGTGTGTTTTAATTTTATGGTTGATTTTAAATTGTTGAATTGTTTTATCTTTTTATATGTGTTTTAATTGTTTTATGTTGACCACCTAGAGATGAAAGTTTGGGTGGTATAGAAGTTTGATAAATAAATAAAATAAATAATAATTTATTATGCTCACTCACAAATATATTGCACTCGCCAGAGTACATTTACCTGTAGTAGGTCGACCAGTGGGAAAAAGATAACACTTACCTAATTAGAATACTTACCTAATGAGATAACACTTACCTAATAATTATTATTATTACTTTTTTTTTCTTTCCCCCATGCCAGTTCTCTTGACATCAGCTTACTGGCTGTTTTAATTATTTGAGAGGTGGTTTTTATTTTTGTTTTAGATTTTGGTTCTAATGTTCTTTTTGCAAACGGCTTTGAGGATAGTCAGTTGAGTGGTATGTAAATAAAATAAATAAATAAAATGCTCCAGATAGTTTTGGAAGATACTGATTATCTAGACCCATTTCAAATTGGCTTTAGAGTGGGCCATGGGGGTGAGAAGGCCTTGGTCAGCCTGATGGATGATCTATATCAAGGAATTGACAGAGGTAGTGTGACTCTGCTGGTTCTTTTGAATCTCTCTGTGGTTTTCAATATAATTAACCATGGTATCCTTCTGAATTGTCTGCGGGATTTGGGAATAGGGGTTAGTGCTTTGCAATGGTTCTGTTCCTATCTTTAGGCAGATTTCAGACGGTGTCAGTTGTGGGTAGTTGCTCTGTGAACCAAGAGCTATTGTATGGTGTCTCTCAGAGCTCCATCCTATCCTTGATGCTTTTAAACATCTGCATGGAACTGCTGGGTGAGATCATCAGCGGATATGGAGCAATGTATTATGAATATGCTGATGACACCCAAATCTATTTCTCCATGACATCATCATCAGGAAATGGCATAGCTCCCCTAAATGCCTGCCTTCATACAGTAATAGGATGGATGAGGGGTCATAATTCAAGGGATGTGATAGAACGTCCTGTTCTGGACGGGGTTGCACTCCCACTAAAGGAACATGGAAGCTTGGGAGTGCTTCTGGACCCAGGCCTAACCTTGGTGTCTCAGCTGGAGGCTATGGCCAGAAGCACTTTCTATCAACTTCGGTTGATACAACAGCTGCATCCGTTCCTTAAAGATAATGATCTCAAAACTGTAGTGCACTCACTGGTACTTGGCTTGACTGCTGCAATGTACATTATGTGGGGCTGCCTTTGTATGTCATTCGGAAACTTCAGTTTGTTCAAAATGCAGTACCCATTTGTTCAAAATGCAGATTGATCTCTGGCAGGGGCGGAGGGAGACCAGTAGAGGCCCAGATTGAGCCCGTCACCGCGGGCCCCTATCCCCACCCCCTGCGTCAGATATAAGCATCTGACATCAGATGCAGGGGGCGTAGTTAAGCCATGCCCCCTGTGTCTCAGATGCAGGGGGTGTAGCCTACTTGCAAACGGGGCCACATGGCCCCGTTTGCAAGCTAAGTCCGGCCAGTGCCATGTTTGCAACATCCGGAGTGGCTGGAGCGGCTCTTCCTGCCAGATTTTGCTTGTAAATGGGGCCGCACAGCCCCATTTACAAGTGAAATAACGCCCCTGTGTCTGACATCAAATGCAGGGGTGTGGCTAGGGCATGGGGCATGACCCCTGAAGCGCGGTGGCCCGGGTTCTTCGAAACTATTCACGCAATGGTGGCTCCACCTGTGGTCTCCAGGGTTTCTCAGAGACCCCAAATTATGCCTGGTTTAACAGCTTCACTGGCTGCTGATATGTTTCCAGGCAAAATACAAAGTGCTGGTAATCTATATACTTATTTTTCTAAGATGGGCCATGTGTGGATGAATGGGGATGCATGGCGGAACTCTCGCAGGAGCTGTGGAACTCTCGCAAGGAACTCTCGCGGAGAGGGGCACTTTAAGGTCATCAGGAGAGGTCTGTCTCCTGCTGCTGCCAGCTTGCCTGACAGCAACTTGGAACTGGGCCTTTTCTGTAGCTGCTCCTCAGCTCTGGGTTCTCCCTATGGATATTAATGAGTTTTAGCAGCCCTTAAAAGAGCCCCCAAACATATCTTTTTAGCCTGGCTTTTAGTGAGTACTGAAATCATTTTAAACTGGTTTCAATTTTGTATTAATGAGTTATTTGTCTTTATCTATTTTTATATTTGTGGACTGCCTAGAGCAGGCCTGATCACCTTTGGCCCTCCAGCAGTTTTTTGACTGCAACTCCCATAATCCCTACCCACAGTGGCCAATAGCCAGGGATAATGGGAGTTGAAGGCCAACATCTACAGGAGGGCCGAAGTTGAGCAGGCCTGGCCTAGAGCCATCTGGGTAAAAATCAATCAATCAATCAATCAATCAAACAAACAAACAGTCTGCACCGTTATACCTATGCAATGTAGCTGTCTTGCTCACAGAGCATGGTTTCTTGTTAAATTCACAGTCATTCAAGGAGACTTAAGCACGATCCTAAAGAATTCAACTTTTGACCAGCAGGACCTAAATTGTTAGAAACAATTTCAACAAAATGGCAGTGTCTCCAATGAGCTGCCACGTGTGCTCATCCTTAAAAACTAGCTCACAGAATGCCAGGTATGAAATGCAATTGGTCCCCCAAAGAGACAGAGAGAGCAAGAACCGGTATGAACAAGATTCTCTCCATAGCCCTGTTCAGACATTATACTGTTTGTGTGTACAGGTACATATTTTTGTATTAAATACTGTACATGCATTCATTTTAAACACAAACCTGGATACAGGCCCCGTCAAATCAGGGGACAGATAGGAAGTTGGGTAGAGATCCTATGTGCATAGTCTTCCCATTCTGACATTCTATTGAAAATTCGGACACAAAGGGCAGGGCCATTGGAAAGACACAGTCCCACTTGCTGTTCACATCTACAGTGTATATGTGTGACGGGTTTGTGAGGAGAGAGAGAGAGAGAGAGAGAGAGAGAGAGAGAGAGAGAGAGAGAGAGAGAGAGAGAGATCATCTTCATGTGTCCAATGTAATGTCATGACCCCAGATCCAAAAATCCCATTTGGGGATGAAGCAGTCAGTTCAAGTGATGAGACAGGGTGGAGAAGCCCCAACAATTTAGACCATGAGTACCATCAGGACTCCCCACACAGGGGAACCAAAGCCAGTCTCCCCACCCTCAAACCCAAGGATATGGCCCTCCCTTCATCCTCTGACTCAGAGGAGTGCTTCACAGGCTTGCCAGCACACGTAGAGGCCCCCAAGTAGAAAGCTGGACAAGCTGCTCCTCAAGGAATGTACAGGGCCAATCCACCCTATAAAAATCAGTAGTCTGTTCCAAGCAGCTGCTGGAGGAGAGCTGGTCTTGTGGTAGCAAGCATGAATTGTCCCCTTTGCTACGCAGGGTCCACCCTGGTTGCATATGAATGGGAGATAACATGGAAGCACAGTAAGATATTCTCCTTAGGGGATGGGGCTGCTCTGGGAAGAGCCTCTGAGGTTCCAAGTTCCCTCCCTGGCATCTCCAAGATAGGGCTGAGAGAGATTCCTGCCTGCAACCTTGGAGAAGCCGCTGCCAGTCTGTGTAGACAGTACTGAGCTAGATGGACCAATGGTCTGACTCAGTATATGGCAGCTGCCTATGCTCCTATGAGCAACATCTCTTTTATGTTTTCAAATCCAGTTATCCTGTGTTCTTGCTTGCAGCTGTTGAAGTTCCATGCCCCTTTCCCCTTGGAGCTGCCTGAGGTCTATGTCCCTCCTAGATCCCTGCCTCAGTAGCGACCCTGGCTCAGGAACACAATATATAAGTACACGGAACATGTGAGGTGCGTAGCACTGTGTGGGCAAGCCCTGCCCTACACATGTTCAGATGATGGTCAGAAGAACTGACCCTATGTTCATATAAACTGTTGGTGCATAGTCTTTATGCACACCATCAGGGACCTTGCAGTGTATGTACACTGCACATGTGAAGAGGACTAATGGTGGTGAATAGTATCATTAGGGGTTTTTAAAAATCTTGCTATGCACCAAAACACTCAATAATTCTATGAGAATATTACCGCAGCATTGTCTACTGCTAAAGAAGAAAAGGAGAGAGGAAAGGGTTTCTGTTTGTGAGACAGCCAGGAAAAATGTACTTCGTAAATTTCATCTTATTAAGGTCAATTAAATAAGCTCTTAGCTTGTTAGGCATATCTGACAAGAATGTTTTGTCAGAAAATGTTGGATCTAATTTTCTATCCCATGCACAAACAAACACAAGTAGAGAAACAGAAGCATGTTTAATGCATTTCTCTCACTTAGCCTGTTTTACGTCTGCAGCTCAAGGAACTAATTATCATGGGTTGTGAGTGTGTATATTTAACTATGTGAGCCCAAGCCAAAGAATAGAAGGGTCTGCCCAATATCTTGTGGAGGCACCATTTTCAGGCTGGAATTACTTGAATGGCTATTCATTATAGCTGCAGGGCTACATAGCTACAAGGAGTGTGTTTACCAGCACAGCAGTAAACTATTTTGTGCACCAGATAATTACAAAGTGGTTATATTTGGTCTACAGAAGGACAGTATGTTCCATGGAAACCTGTACACAGAAATGAACTAGGGGGAAAGAACATCATATTAATGTGAGCATGCAGAGTATACAATATGATGGGAAGGACCCACCTGATCATTCTAGATATAAGCAGCACCCCCCACCCCCATGGCTCTAGTTGTAAGCCTCTACTCTAAGCTATGATGTATTCTACTATTCCCAGCACCAATGGGTTTCAAAAGCAGTCAGCATTCAGCTATAAATGCTACCCCTGCTAACTGCGCAAAAAGACACCTGTTAAAGTGGTGATTCTCTTATATTTAGCATGGGGGGAACAACTGGTCCTATCCAACTCCAGCACAGCATCCCTCCAGTGGCTGTCACTGGTGTTTACCTTATGTTTCTTTTTAGATTGTGAGCCCTTTGGGGACAGGGGACCATCTTATATATGTGTTGTTTGTCTTTCTATGTAAACCACTTGGAGAACTTTGGTTGCAGAGCGGTATATAAATATCTGTAGTAGTAGTAGTAGTAGTATAAATATGCAGAAAACAGTTTTGCCTGCCATGACTGTGAACATCTCGCTTTCTTGAATACCGATCTTTAATTATTGTCATTACAATATCCTTGTTAGTATGAACCTACTATGCAGTGTAATTTCTGGATTGGAGCCTTGCACACTAGTTTCCTGATACAGTTTACAGCTAACCTAAATGCTGGGGTGTAAGAGGTGATCTGCCAGAGGCAATCCATGACAGTCTGACAGCTACCAATGGCCCATTGATGACCTCTGAGATCATTCCTGTGCCTAAAGCTTCAAGCAGTGGTGATGGATCACCTTCTGGCCAAAAGAATTGGTCTGTTTGCCATGTCCTTTCTGTGGAATCCATCCACCATTCCATCTACCAAAGTAACACTCGCTACCAACAATGAGGTACCAGCACTCAGGTAGGAGGGAATCCTATGGAGGGCACTTTGTGGATAGCTCCCTGGAATCTAGAGCTGATCCGGATATGAGCTTTAATTCTATCTCATTCACTGAAAATGAACAACAACAAAAATCTTGTCTACATGTAGATGGTGATTGTATATACTGGTATGTCCATAGCACATAGTAATGATGGCAATGTTTGTTTGTATATTAATTATTTCATTTCTATACCACCCCATTCAACAGCTCCAGGTGGTTTAAAAAAATATGAAACTTCAAAAATCAGAGGCAGTTTTACACCAAATATCATCTGATGGGAGTAACACCAGAACCTCCAGACTCTGGTTGTGGACTTCCAAGAAGCATCTGGTTGGCCAACATGGGAAACAGGTCATGATTTGACTTGATCCAGCAGGGCTCTTCTTATGGCTCTTCCACTCATCTTAAAGGCTGCAATGCCCTGTTCCACAATCTCTGCTGCCCTTTTAACTCATAGTTCCCGCCTTGCTCTTTAGAATAAATTATTCAAACTGAATATTTTTGTTACCTTGATGCAGAATGAAGTGTACTTTGTACCCAAACCCAATGAAGGCACGAGACAACTGTAATGGATTAATATGGGCCACAACTTTATTGACTGACATTCAGATTAATGAAGGGGGATTGGCACTCCACCCCAACAGTGCAGAAGCTAAAGACTTGCTGCTGCAAACATATAGGGTGACACACCTTGGCTCCAGGCAGCATCAAAGCTATGGCCAGTGCCGCCCATCTTGGCCAACCCAGAGACGTAAGTTTTGGGTGGTATAAAATATGTTTAACAACAACAACAACAACAGCAACAGCAACAACCCATGAAACAACCCATGAAATTGATTGCCGGGAAATTTAGGACCAGCAAACGGAAGTATTTTTTCACACAACGCATAATCAGTTTGTGGAATTCTCTGCCACAAGATGTGGTGACAGCCAACAATCTGGATGGCTTTAAGAGGGGCTTGGATAACTGCATGGAGGAGAGGTCTATCAACAGCTACTAGTCGGAGGGTCATCTCCAACCTTGGAGGCGGGATGCCTCTGGGTACCAGTTGCAGGGGAGTAATAGCAGGAGAGAGGGCATGCCCTCAACTCCTGCCTTTGGCTTCCAGCGGCATCTGGTGGGCCACTGTGTGAAACAGGATGCTGGACTAGATGGGCCTTGGGCCTGATTCAGCAGGGCTGTTCTTATGTTAACCACCTAATGTCCAGATACCTGCCTTAGGGATTACCATCCCCAGTACACCAAGCCTTTAAGGCTGGTGCTTCCAGAGCAGGATGGAGTAAATCCTAAGCCAGTGCTCTCTGAGTTGCAAAGCATCTAGGGACTGCCAAGGACTCCTCCATACACCAAACATATGCCTAAAGGTATGAACCAGCCCTACACTATCCCATATAAACTGTACTGTACCTGCCACAAGAAGGGGCCTGCCTAGATGGGCCCCATCACCTCTCACCACTCTTCCAAAACTGCAGCCAATCCTCCTTTCAAATCAGACAAGAAGCAATGTCAATCCTTAGGTAACAAATGCACACCATTGGCCTGGAACAAGTCCGCACGGGTGAACACAATTCAGGGCAAGGGACAAATAACCCACCGAAATCCAACACAAATTGACCCAAATCTCACCTAATCTTCTTACATGCCCTAAGAAGCTTCCCGGGCTGCCTGTGCCACACCCAACACAGTGCTGACACAAGTCAGACCACAGGAAAAGCACACCAGGCACCTAATGTTTAATAACTTCCAGGTCCTGGATTGCCTGATAAGATACGGCCGTGACTAAGCTATGTCCCAAAGCTTTGGAATGCACTCCCTGCTGAAATAAGAGCCTCCCCATCTCTGACAACTTTTTAAAAGTCTTTAAAGACACATCTGTTCACCCAGGCTTTTAATTAAATAGTGTTTTAATAGTTTTAACATTGTTTTTAAAATATTTTAAAATTTTAAATTGTTGTAATGTGTCAGTCTTTTCTGTTAACATTTATTTTGTTTTAATTAATGTTTTAACTTTTCTGTCATATATTCTGTTTTAACTAATGTTTTAACCTTTCTGTTGTAAACCACCCAGAGACATGAGTTTGGGCAGTATAGAAATATGTTAAACAAACAAACAAACAAACAAATAACCCCACACCCCACCCCAGATGCAGTAAGAGACTATCCAGAGGAGGATTACTCTCCAGAAAGTGACTACCACACTGCAAGGCAATAGCTGGTTAAAAATCATTTCCCTCATGCCGATCCATGAGATCGATGCACGTTGGCTCAACCTGAGCGGGGACCCAAAGCCATTTCTCTCGCCCACATGTGAGGCCCAAAAGTCCAATGATCAGTTGAATGGCTTGCTGGGGAGGCAGACTGGAACCTGCCGAGAGAAAAAACAGAGTTAGCACAACTCCATCTACCATATCTACCACCGTTAGAATGCATGTTATTTTCATAACATCCTGCTCGGGAAAGGCAGGCTGCGCAGCTGTGGACACCACCCCGATCCAAAATAAGTGCAAAGAGAAGGCACCTATTGGCCAATCTTTGTCCTCCAATGCTTGCCGAATGACAGACCAAAACCGATATTGGGTCAACGGAGAACCATCCACATGGCAAAAAAGGCACCCTCTAAATAGTCCTGTCATAGCGAGATAGTGCTCCAAAGCCTGAACAGGGCACAAGGCTAAATCCTTGGCCCTACAAAGCATAACAAGCTGATCCTTACCCCTCTGATCAGTTTTAGAAAGGTGGGTTACTCGCCTAACTACCTCTGCCCTTAAACCAGGTTTGCGGAGAAAGCGCTCCACAAACCAGGTTTTTAAAATCGTGGTTTAAAAATCGTGGTTTAAAACCTGGTTTTAAAAATCATGAGTAGCTGTGGTGTGGCTCTGTGCCACGGCTACTCATGAGGAGACCCCCGGAGGGGAGACAAAAAGCCGCCTCCCGACTCTGGGGGTCTCGCCAGCATGCCCTGCACACTCACGCAAGGCATGCTGGAGCTTCTGGGGGCCAATTGGCCCCCACTCCCCCCTAGCACCTGCCAACTCCATAACAGAGCCGGCAGTTGTGCGGGTGGCCGCTTGGGCCGCCCAGAGCAGACTGTCTGCTTGTGTGCTGGGCAAGCGGGCTAAGCCCGCTCTCCCCGCTCATCCTCCCCAGGTGGGTCTCATTGATCGTGAGATCTGCCTCTACCATTTCTACCCAGGTTTTCCTCTTACCTTGCTTCCACACAAGCAAAAATTGGGAGCACACACAGCTCCCAAACCTGGGTAGAACACAGTTCTTGATTATGTGACTAACCTCAGAGAGGTGCAAACAATGCAAAACAAATGCCCTAACCAGATCCATAACTCTACCTGACTTAGAAGTTCGGGAATTACTATCCTGAACAGTGGCTTGATTGCCACACCAAAACCTAACTGTGGAATTCTTAAAGAAATCCCCCTATATGTAGACAGCCACAACTATGGGGGGAAACTCAAGAAAGGTAAGGTCCTTAGTAAGACCCCAACCTTTGTAGTCCTCAGGCGATGTCTCAGTGCACCAGCACCCACAGAAGAAATCCCGGAGCTGAAACTGCCCACTGCATCCAAATGTACCGCAGTTCAGCCTCAGAGAGACACTCAGAGCGCCAAAAGGAGACTCCATTGAAAGTGTCTAGGGACTGAGCCCAGACCCCAGGAATGTGTGCTGATACCCTGAGCCTGTGATGGGGTTCCATAAGTCCTTTTGTAGCCTAACAGAGGCACTACAAAAAAGCTCTGCCCGGGCAATCACCTGGAAGGAAAAGTTGAGGAACCCAAGTAGGATCTGCAACTGCCACAGGGTAAATTTCTTGGAAGCCAAATGCTCCTGCATCTTATCTTTCAGTATGAGTAACTTGTCCCAGGGTAGCATCACACAGCCTGCCACCTGTTGGAAATGGAGTTACAGTACATCGACCTTTTGCACCAACTATCCTAATGACCACTAGGGGCATTGGAAGTAGAGACAGTGAGTAAGGGTCTTTCTATTTGTCCCTACTCTATGACCCCTGATCTGACTCTTCAGCACTTCCTGTGCTGAGCCACAATCCTTCCTTTCCTCTTAGAGAAGAGATGGAAACATCTCTCTCTTTCCTTACCTATTCATTATGAAGCCCTTTAGATTAGGATTAGGTCTTCCCTATCCAAGTGGACTTAACCAATAAATACTTAGTATTTACTTCTACAAGAATCTCCATGTGTTTTCTCTAAATAGCTGCAACAACTAAACCATCCTCTGCTACCTACTCTGTAACTGGAGTGTGTGCTCTCTTCCTAGTGCTCTGCTGTTAACCTACCGGGGGTAAAATTAACAACCCCCAACAGCGTCACAAAGCCTGCCACCATGTCAAGTTCTATACTCAAAAAAGTAAGCCAAACAGCTGGTCCCTCAGTCTTATCCTGTGATAGGCAAACCGTTAACTCCCAACAAAGCTCCATAAACATGTGTAACAAGAAAGCAAATTGTCCAGAAGCATGTGGGCCAACAAATAAGAGATCATCTAAAAAAGGAGCAGTGGTGTGAAACCCCGCCCTGTGACACAAGGCCCATTCCAACATGGAACTAAACACTTCAAAGGCTGCATATGAGACAGAGCAACCTATAGGTAAAGCCCGGTCCACGTAGTACAAACCCGGAAATGAGAAGCCTAACAGATCAGAATCCAAAAGATGCACAGGCAAGAGACAAAGTGTCGAATCAAGGTCTCATTGGGCCAAAAGCATTGCAGGACCAGAGCCACACATATTGAGCACAGCCTTGTCAAATGATGTATACTGGACCAAACAAAACTCAGGTGGTACACCATCATTAACAGGTATCAGTTGAAATTTACCAGGGGCCTTCTTGGGGACTATGCCCAAAGGTGAAACGAGCTGCACAAGCTGGGAAGAGGCAGGGACTCAAAGGGACCCAGCACCAGCTTTGGGTACCATTGGTCTGTGCATGACTGCCTTCACACATGGCAATGGCAGCTAGAAGTCAACACCAAAAGAAGCTGCCATAGAAAATGAAGGTGGCGGCCATTGCAACTGGCCCTTAGGGTCTTAAAGACACATTTATTTCTCTAATAGAGTTAAGGAATCAGGCAACCAGATCACATTACTTTAAACTGGGTAGGACAAGCCTCTGATCCAGCTTTGGGAACTGTGCACGCTTCCAGTTTCCGGTTGTGCATTTACAAAAACCAAGGTAGGAAAAGGGGAGAGTGATCATTTTCAAGCCAGAAGCTAGGTAGGACAGCACCATCCTATCCAGCACTTGTACCCAGCATTTTATCAAGTGTGGACAGAAAGCCTACCCAGCTCCTGACTTACAGACAATCACTCTCACTTCCTCCTACCTAGATTTTTGCCAACACACAAGTGAAAATCAGGAGCATGCACAGTCCCTGAAGCTGGGTAGGACACTCATCCTACCCAGTTTATGATCATGTGAACTGGTTGAGGGTACATTTACACAACACTGAGAGTTCAGCCATTGATGCTCATGGGTCCATTTGAACAACTGGAGGTGACAGCCTCAAACCCGACATATCCAGACAGCCGTCAAAGCCAGAATTGGATTCTCTCGCTCTCTTTTTTGAATGGGAGAAAAACAATATTAGCTGTTGTGTGCTAAGTGCCATGATAGCCTCTTCAGTTTGAAATTTCCAATCACGGTTGCATTCTCAAGGGCTTCCTGTAATAATAGGTTGCAAAAAAAAAAAAATAACACACAGAATGGCAGACTAAATTGTTTGCTGGATAGGATTTGATTTCTAAAAGTAAGGTTAATCCATTGCATGGACTGAATATGTTATTCAGTGTTAGAAAGCAGAGTTGGAAGACACTCAGGAGGAAGAGGCACACCATCTGTCCCATGACCTGGCATTATATAGCCGAAGCATCACTGACAGGTGGATGTACAACTATTCCTTGAAGACTCCCACAGAAGGAGGAAGACTCCACAATTCGCTTGAGCAACAGCCTGCTCCATTACGGAAGTTTTAACCTCAAGGCTGTCTTCCTGTGATTCAAACCCATTTGTCACAGCAAGCCGGGGTATGAGCCCAGGCAATTTTGCCTCCAAACACTGCTGCCCAAATATCCCTGGGGATGCATTCGTACTGGGAATGTCTTGTATGAACTGAACTGAACTGATCTCCACAGCTAGGGGTGCCAGCATTTGGCAGGTTTCATGTGCTTGAACAGCTGCATGAAACATACAAATTCAGCAGGTTAAGTTTTTTTTCCCAGCATGGAGATGCAAATGATGGGACTAGCAGTGCCGGCTGCATCTCTATGGGTCAAGCAGCTGCTAAAGGTACAGGAACTCTGCCAGAAAAATGTTGGCAAATAAAATAAAGCCATGCAGAAGCTCAGCCAAGAGCATTCAGAATTCAGTTTCTGGGTTTCCAAGTTAAGGAAGATTTGCTCTGCTTAGCCAGAGAAAAGGAAAAATCACCTGTGGTCAGGACTAGATTGAAATCATGCTGTTCCCCAACAATGATAAAGAAATTATGGATGAAAGGCATGGCTTTAACAGTACCAATATACTGTTCATTCCCACATATATTCCCTTCTATAACTGATGCCTGGTATCATATTAGATTCTCAGTGGAGCATCTTCTCTCATTGGTACCTTCTTGGTCTTAAAGATCTAGTTCAGATAACTGATTGTTCCATCATAATACAGAAACTGAAGAGCAATAAGCATGAATTAGAAAACACTACTACTGCTTTACTTTAGTAGTAGAAAACTTTACTACTGCTGCTGCAGCAAAAGTTCACACAAAACTGTAAAAACCACTTTAAATGGTTTTTTAAGGGCTTCCTTTAACTGTTCCATGCTAGGAATCATTAGGAAGGGGATTGCAAATCTAAATGCTAATATTATAATGCCCTTATACAAATCTATGGTGTGGCCACATTTGGAGTACTGCGTACTGTTCTGGTCACTGTATCATAAAAACTGGAAAATGTGTAGAAGAGGACAACCAATATGCTCAGGAGCCTGGAGCATCTTCTTTATGAGGTAAGGCTACAGCATTTGGGGCTTTTTTAGTTTGGAAAAGAGGCAACCACAGGGAGACATGATAGAGGTGTATAAAATTATGCATGTAATAGAGTGGACAGAGAGAATTTTTTATCCCTCTCTCACAACACTAGAACCAGGGGTCATCCCATGTAACTGAGGACCAGGAAATTTAGGACCAACAAAGGGTAAAAGGGAAAGTACTCTTTCACACAGCACATAATTAATCTATGGAATTCTCTGCCACAGGATGTGGTGATGGCCACTAGCTTGGATGGCTTTAAAAGGGGCTTAGACACATTCACAGAGGACAGGTCTATCAATGGCTACTAGTCTGGTGGCTATAGGCCACCTCCAGCCTCAGAGGCAAGATGCCTCTGAATACCAGTTGCAGGGGAGCAACAGCAAGTCGATGATGATGACAGCTATTTATGTATCACTTTTCAACAACAGTTCCCAAAGCAGTTTACATAGAGAAATAAAAATAAATTAAGATGGATCACATTAAAATGGGTCCCTGTTCCCAAAAGGCTCACAATTTAAAGAGAGACAAGATAGACACCAGCAACATGCACTGGAGAGATGCTGTGCTGGAGCTGGATAGGGCTAGTTGCTCTCCCCCTGCTCAATAAAGAGAATCACCACTTTTAAAAGGTGCCTTTTTGCTCAGTTAGGAGGGGTAAAGAGAGAGGGCATGCCCTGACCAGTGTTCCCTCTAAAGCGTGCACGTGTGTACACACTCACACGTTTTTTGATGTCCGCTCAGTTAATTTTAGATCCCGCTAAGTTTGAATCAGGAAGGTCCCACTCTGAATGCATGTGCGCTCACACTGTCTTGATACTGCTGCCCAGAACAAAACTCATTCCGCACACAGACAGAAAATTTTAGAGAGAATACTGGCCCTGACCTCTTGTCTATGAGCATCTCAGGGGCATCTGTTGGGCCACTGTGTTAAACAGGATGCTGGACTAGATAGGCCTTGGGCCTGATCCAGCAGGGCTGTTCTTAATACCAGAAATGTTCATATGAGGAATGCAATCCCGGGGTTGTTTATGGTCTAGAATACAGCTCCAATGAAACTGAAACCCAAATAAAATGTTTTAAAACGTATATGCAGGAAGCAGGCTTCTGTGACCCCTGGGAGAATGCTATACCCCCAAAGGAACAGAATATTTTTTACCTTTCCTCTGTGCAATATGACTGTTTCCAGTCTGACTATTTTCATCTATCCAATGCACTTGTGAAAATGATGGGAAAATTGGCCATATAGATATATCTGACTTCACACCAGTACCATTGGTATTGACTCCGATATAGGATCCTCCCACTAGGCCAATGTGGAAATTAGAAAATCTCTTATAAAGTCTCCAAAGCACAAATGGAAAATAAAATAGTTCCATTTTATTTGTTTCATCCACAAGCCAAATAAAATCAAGGGAGTTCTTTGAACTTTATTTGCTCAAATGCAACCCTATGCAAAGTAATGTTATAGGATACTTTGCAACCATATATTACAGTGACAATTATTGTCGATGCTACCTATATAAAGGAAAAACAGAACATAACATTTACTTAAATTAGAGCTGCAGCAGGCAGAAACCACTAAAGCTTATGTAGCCATCCCCGAACACTGGAAGGAGCACAACAATCTCCAAATGAATGAATAATTTATTCTTACTTTCTAAACATGAACTGATCATCATTAAAGGTCTATGCTAGGAGAATACTTCCCATGACATCTGGTCAGTTTAGACCAGGCCTGCACAACTTAAGGCCCGGGGGCTGGATTTGGCCCCCAGGCACTATTTTACTGGACCCCAGGTATCCTACAGCAACACAAGAGCTGGAAAATTACCTTATAGCACCATCCTGTGCATGCTCTCTTAAGAATATGTTCCATGGTGTGCCCAGTGAGGCTTACAATCAAGTAAGCATGCCGAGCATTGCAGCCTGAAAGCAACAACATTTTAGGGAGAGGAGAGGACTTGGTATTTGTTTGGGGCTCCAATGCACTCCAGGGGCCCCACTGATTGAGCAGGGACATGACCTATTCTCTGGCCAATATACTTAGTTAAAAATATGGGTTCATTGACTGGGGGAATAGATCCACAAGTAATTAATAATATTTCTAATTTTAATGTAATTATGTGCTAAAAATTTGACCTCGGCTCCTGCACGCAGAGGCGTAACTATAGGGGGGGCGGGGGGGCACGTGCCCTGGGCACCATCCTTTCTGGTCACGTGGGGGGCGCCGCCATGACCAATTTTTTTTTAAATTTTTAATTTTTTGTTAATACAAATGTTTCCTGCTCAGTGCAGCAGCACTGCAGCAGTCAAGGGAGCGCGTCGGTGCCCCCTTCCCCATGAGTGGTCCCTTCCACACCACCTGTGCCCCCCCCCCACTCCATTGCTTTGCTGGCGCCTGGCGGCCAGTCGGTGGCCTGGCTTGGCGGCGGCGGGCACTTGTGAGGAAAAACCTAAGTATAATGTAGTATGTTGGGGGGGCAATGGGGGAGCACGGTGGGGGGGCGCCATTTCAGTGCTTGCCCGGGGTGCCGGTTTCCCTAGTTACGCCTCTGCCTGCACGCCAAGTTGTGGATGTTTCCGGCCCACCAGGGCATTTGAGTTGTGCAGCCCTGGTTTAGACAAACACAGAATGACTCTTTTGAGATGCTCTTTTCACACATTATGTTAAACACTTCTACGAACAGGATACAGTGTCTGTACACAGCTACAGTTATGCACACATGTTATGTTGAATGCAGGCACAGCTGTACACTTCCTATCTGCATCGTGCATTAAAGAGGCCTGTACCAAGTTCACTTTTTAAATGAATGCAAGTACTATCATTCACATGAACACATGTACAAATGTACACACATCTGTATACTCTGTACACCTGTCTGAACAGGGCTAGAGAAGGACCTGTATCTGCACAAAAAGAACTGGTTAAACTATGTGAACCACTGCAGTTATAATAACCCTCAATCCACCTGTTTTCTCCACGTCCTTTTTTCTGCTACCATTGTTCTGATTGGGCTCCAACTCCACCTGGTGGCTACTATCTGCCCAAGGAGAAAAGTTCCCATTGGCAGGAGGAGGAAACCTAGGGCAAACCCACCGATCATCAGGAGGAGTCCGTCTTCGGGTGCCACCAGTTCATCTGTTGATGACATCGGATAGGGCTTTCTCTGTTGTCACCTCTTTTGTGGAATGCGCTCTCCATGGATATAAGAGGATAGTCTTCCCTGGAGGCCTTCAGAAGAGCCTTAAAGACCCATCTTTTTAGCCTGGCTTTTAATGATATTTTGCTTTAATTGTAATTTTAATCTGTTTTTAATTGGTTCCTGATTTTAATTGTTATATATTTTTGGTTTTAGTGTAAACCGCCATGGACCACTCTGTGGAGGGTGGCATATAAATCAAATAAATGAATAAAATAACAAATACATAAATGGTAGCTGCAGGGGGGCCAATCAGCCAAGTCAGGACAAATCCTCCTTCCACCAGGTGAGAGTCCCAAACTGGATCTCCCTCACGGCTATCTATCTAGATAATTTTCTAAGGCATACCCGTGGCTAATCCTGTGCATGGCAGTTCTCATGAGAGTTCATAAGCAGAAGCACCATGGCAATTGGGCAGTGGAGATTCCATATGCCGATAGCGAGGAGAAGCCTGTGAGAGCAGAAGCACCATGGTGATTAGGAAGTGGGAATTCCAAATGCAGATAGAGAGGAGCAGCCTGTGGCACCATGGTGATTGGGCAGTAGGGATTTGAGTTGCAGATAGGGAGGAGGAGCCTGTGATGGTTAAGATCAGTTGGAATGCAACTGTTACTGGTCAGAAGATGTTCTTGATCTATATATATATAAAAGGATAATGGGCAGGGGTCTGCAAAGACAGCAGTCGTGAAAGGAAAGAGCCCCTTCAGGAGAAGGAGGCTGCCGTTGTGTGAATTAGATGAGGAAACAAGATGAACAAGATCTGTTAACTCGGGAAGGGAGAGAGAGAAAGAAAAGAAGAAGGAGAGGGAAGAAAGACAGATGGGAAGAGCGAGAGAGAAAAAGAAAGAAAGAAAGATGGAGGGGAGAGAGAGAGAGAGAGAGAGAGAGAGAGAGAGAAGAAAGGAGCAGAACAGAGAAAGAAGGAGGGGCGAGGGATGGGTCTGAGCCTGTCAGTGGCCTGCGGGGAATGAGTGGCCATGGCAGCGGCAGAAAGGAAGGGCCCAGTCAACCACTGCTGCTGTTTGGGGCTACCAAGGCCATTGGCGGAGGAAGGCAGGCAGGCAAGGGATGGGCTTGGGCCTGTCAGAGGCCTTAGGGGAACGAGCGGCCATGGTGGTGGCAGCAGCGAAGAAGGGCCTGATCAGCCACTGCTGCTGCTGCTGCTCCTGTGGGGAGGAGCAGGAGCGGGGCTTGGGTAAGGGTGGGGAGGTCTCTGGGGATAGGGGGCTGCAGCTTCACCAATAGGTGCCAGAAACGCTGCAGCCTCAACCAAGAAGGGTGAGGGGGATGGAGTAAAGGGATGGAGGAGTGACCAAGAGGGGTGAGGGGGATGGAAGCAATGGGATGGAGGAGGAGGAGGAGCAGGAGTGTGGCTCAGGTGAGGGTGGAGAGATCTCTGAGGTGAGGAGGGCTGTGGCAGGGGGTGAGGGGAGCAATCAAGTCCTAGCGTGCAGGGGGTTAAGCTAGTATAAAATAAAAAGCATTAAGCACATCAGCTATACTGACACATCATCGATATTTACATAATGGCCACTGGCTTTGCACGTAATGTGGCGCCTGTTGTTGCCTAAGCTGCTGCTGACCCAGGTATGTATGTAAGCCCTACCTCCAGTTGCAGTAATGGTATGCCAAGACTGGGTGTGTCGTATGGACTCATCAATCTTGGCATATAAATTTTTAAACATTTCAATCCCACGATTTCTCAAAGGAGTACATGGATGTGTTTACCCCTTCAACAATCCTATGAGGTAGGTGAGCCTGAGAGATAAGTGACTGGCCCAGAGTCACGCAGTAAGTTTCATGGCTGAATGGGGAATTGAACTCGGGTGTCCCCAGTTCTAGCCCAACACTCTAATCACCTCCCTATGCTGGCTCTCTCCCCTACTTGCAGCATAGAGCCTGACATCTGTAACTTATATTTGAAGTTTGGGGCAGATAACTGTTCCCGTGCCATAAATAGAGTAGGATATGCCAAGACTGGTAGGCATGTAGGACATGCCCAATCTTGGCACATTGTTACCCAGACCAGAAGCTGGGCTTGTGCACAATCCCGGGTCTGCAGCAGCTTGTGGGAACCTCGGGTGCCACATTACTGTATGTGCAAAACCTGCTAATGTGTAGCTTGAACCTGAGAGAGTGACTTGGCTACCCAAACACAACAGCCTGCAAACAACCATCTTTATGGCACACCATACGGAGAAGGAATGGCTGTCATACTGATGGTAGCAGTTAGTCAGCTCCATTGCCTGTTCTATCAGACCATATATGAAGAGACATTAAAGATTGACCTTCTGAGGTAATTGTCATCACATGTTATGCAACAACATGATGTAGATACTTGAGCAGCTGAAGACACCTGGTTTCAGGATGTATTCCTGCCAAAGTATTTTGAGGCCTACAGCACAAAATGCAAATGATATCCCCTCCCTCGCCAAAGTGTGGTGTGAAGCTGGTCATCCCCCAAAGTGCTGGTGCACTGAAATGGCATAAATTATGCAGGCTTTTGTAATGTGGGCACCACAGTTCCACAACACACATTGCACTAGTCATTAAAACCGTGAATGCGAGTAATAAACAAGGAGGCTATTCCCACGGTCAGGAGAAATTAGGCTAGGGGATCCTAGCCTGATTTATCCTGACCGTGAGAACCACCAGGTGAGCCCAGTGGCCTCGGCGGTTAACCCGCCAAAGTAACCCTGCCCTTAAACCGGCTCTGCGGCTTGGCTACTCATGAGTAGACCCCCGACCAGGACGCTGAAAAGGCTCGGGGGTCTCTCCAGCATGCCCTGCGCACTTGCGCAGGGCATTCTGGAGCTTCCGGGGGCCATGTGGCCCCTGAAGTCCCCAGCCCTGGCCGGCTCCGTGACGGAGCCAGCAGTTGTGTGGCCGGCTGCTTTGGCCGCCCAGAGCAGACTGTCTGCTCTGCAGGGAGAGCGGCCTAAGCCCGTTCTCCCCGCAACCCCCCCCCCCCCGAGGCTCTTCACACTCATTGTGTGAAGAGTCTCAAGATGTAGGTGCATTTTCACCACCTTCACCCCACTGCAGCGTTAACCTTGCTGCCTCTTCCACCTTCTTTGTTGCCTTTACATTATCAAATATAATTACATTTAAAAAAAAAACATTTTATTACTTCTTCTTACTGGGCTTACCTTTAACAGCAGCCTGATATGAAGAACTAAAAAGGCAAAATTTCCCCACCACTTATCTCCAAGGCAGGGGCAAACCCCTCCACCAAACCACAAAGCTTTTAAAGCGAGTCAGCAATAGGCACATAGAAAACACTCTGTCATTGCAACCCAGTATTTTTTGTTGTTAGTCAAAAGTTATGCCCTTCACACCAACTTTCCTTCCCCCATAGTTTGAAACCTCTGAAGGAAGATCAGAACAAAGTTCCACTCACAAACACTTGAGTTCATTTTTGTTCAGAAGAGGCCCCTGAACCTCACCCATCCCATAGTAGGAGGTCATACCCTCCATCAGTTTACAAGTGAAAATAGGGCTATACTGGTAACACGTCTCTGCTTATACCAAGGGAAACTCCCTCACCCAAACCACAAAGAAAGATGAGTCAGCATAAAGTGCCCAGAAAACTCACATTTACTGCCCAAGGCCTCCCCCACCCCCCACCCCAAATGGCTGAAGGTTTTATTACATCAGCTATCTGCTGTATTCGCTTAATCTGAAATAGCTTGCCCTCCAGTGATTTACAGTCCAAGAGGGTGCTTTTTCTAGAAAAAACATGGACTGCTGCTATATTGGCCCTTTTCTCAAGAACTGCATCATTTCATTTACTCCATTCTCATGGCAAACCCAGATGACATAGTTGCCAAGTTGTTGCAATCCAGTGGCCTAGTTCACACAATCATTCATTGGGTTACCGATATTAGAATGATTGTGTGAACACAGGCCAAGGTGCGAATCTCAGATTTATCTCAGGCCATAAACCACCCTGGCCTGGATTCATACAATCACACTAAGGTTGGGAACTTCAATTTGAACGATTGTGTGAACCAGACCCATGTGTTCCATGAGAAGACAACATTGGAAACTGTTTGGTTTTTGTGGACTAGACTTGTGGTACTCTTTTAAAATATCACTGGTGGCCCTTTCAGGTGAGCTGGAGAAGCAGAAAATGAGCCACAGATATGGCTCATTCCCACTATTCTCACCCCATCTTGGCTGCCTTGCTCTCTCTCACCTCATCCCTCCACAACCCAGGTGCATGGACTGATCACTTGCTGGCTTGGGGAATCGGTCAAATGACCAGCCTTTGTGTCTGAGGTTAACACTGCGGTGGGGTGAAGGGAAGGAGATTGAGGCAGCCAGGGCAGGACAAGAATAATGGGAACGAGCTGCACCCACCGCTCATTTTCCCCACGCACCTGGCCCACCAAAATGGCCGACCCAGATGGGCCACCACTATAAAATGTGAAACATAATTGCAGCTCCAGCCTGTCCACTGTAGGCTGCAAGACACTATTGAAGATTCTCTGGGTGACTGCTCCTTTAATTACTTGCACCTTTTCCACACTCAGCCTCAGTAGTACTGAAGCAGTTCTTAATTTAGCCTTTTTCTGGCATTTTCCCTCACATGTCCATGCGTGAGGGGAAATGGCTGGTAATGGACAGCTTTAGTCAGTTCTCATTCCTCATTTCTTCTTTGCAGTCAGAACAGTTTCTTCTTAATGTTTTATTAAAATGTAAATTTTATCACCACTGTGAAATTCTCAAGGGTAATGGAAATAAATGGAGTACCATTCTCTGCCCTGAAAACAAATGCTTTGGAATGCGGTGAATATGTGTTCTACCCATATCCAAAAGTGGGTCTCCGGCTGAAGTGCCTGCAGCTGCATTTCTTTTGAAAATAGTTCCTTCTTCACTCCTAATGATCAGCCAATGGTAACCTAGGAAGACACATATTTTGCCCAGGGCTGAAATCCCAGTCACACTTACTGGGGTATAAGGCCCCTGAACTCAGTAGGTGCTCAGTACTTGCATAGAATCTGGTTGCAGAAATGAAAGAAGAAGTAAAAATCTCTTGAAAATTGTGATGGTGGTATCCACAGGGTCAGTGGGGAAAGAATAGGTGTTTTTATGTATGTATTTCCCTCAGGGGATGGAGCCACTCTGGGAAGAGCAGAAGATATCAAGTTCCCTCCCTGGCTTCTCCAAGGTAGGGCTGAGAGAGAGATTCCTGCCTGCAGCCTTGGAGAAGCTACTGCCAGTCTGTGTAGACAATACTGAGCTAGATAGACCAATGGTCTGACTCAGTATATGGCAGCTTCCTTTGTTCCTATGTATGTATGTAATGTATGTATGTATTACATTTATAGATCGCCCCATCCAAAGGCTATAGGCTTTTTAAACTTGTTGTACACTTACAAGTTTTAAAAGACATAAGCAGACACCATTTAAAACACACTGCTTAAAACAATATAAAAACAATTTTAAAACAATTCAGAACCAATTAAAATACTTTAAAATAATTTAAGAACCTTGGAAGGCCAGGCCAAACAAGTATGATCTCAGAGCTCTCTTAAAGGCCAACAGTGAGGCTAAACTGCGGATATGTGCCAGGAGTGAACTCAAAAGGCAGTTCATATCATACCGGGGTGAATTGCTTATTATTTTCAAGTTGCAAAACAAATGGAACAAAGGGGAATTAAAAACCCTGCTGCTCATTAATGGCAGACATAGGACAGGTTTTCAGGACCCATCTGAAATCTCCAGACCAGGAATTGAGAATTTGCATGGTGAACACGCTCCTGATTTCTGTGCCAACCTGACATTTAATTGTGATTGGTAATCTGAGATCTGATCTAATGTTGCTGATCCTGGTTACAAGTTTGGTTGGTGTGGTGGCAACCTGACATCACCAGAAATTTCCGGATTCTTACAATCAAGTGTGAATTTCCTAATTCCTGACCTGGAGCCTTCAGGTGAGTCGTGAGAACTCACCCACAGTCTACCACCTAAGGCTACTGGCTTCACGCTGTTTTATGAAAGGTCTCGACACCACATTTTTTTATATCCTTCATGAAACCAAAGTGCCAAGTTTTATTTAGAAAAATGGTTCTTGATTTCTGAGATACTGAAAGAGGCTGGATTGCTTAGTGGTGGTGATAAGGCTATTTCTTTGCAAAGAATTGCCTGGGCTATGGATGAAAAGTGCCTTGTACTGGGGGACCTGGATTAAGTCAAGAGCAGAGAGGAGTTTACATAATTGCTAACTGCAGGCTTCAGCAATAAAGTGGAATTCTTGAAGAATTCCAGAAGCCTTTATAAAGCAATTGGTCAGTCCATACACACCACTGGCTTTGCATTCTCTCCCACGTGGCCTATTTCAGAGGGAAGGAGAGAAGAGCTGGTCTTGTGGTAGCAAGCATGACTTGTCCCCATAGCTAAGCAGGGTCTGCCCTGGTCAGAGGCGTATCTAGGGAAAACAGCGCCTAGGGCAAACACTGAAATTGAGCCCCCCCCCCACTCCCCCAAATATCTGACACCCATCTTTCAGATAACTTCACCATAATATCAGCTCAGAAATAAAAGTCAAGCTTGTTAATCTTTTAATGAACAAATTATGGCACTAACTGAAAATTATAACTGCACCTTACTTGCTTTCACTGATGCAAATTGCTGAGGCAGCACAGATACAGCCTTCTTCAGAAAGCAGGAACCACACCTATCAGCTATTCAGAGAGGTACTGGAGACTAGATGTAGTCCTTACATTCCCTGATCAGCATGTTTATTGCATTCCAAATCCAGCAGTGTGTATTAGCAACCCCCTGCCTGCCCCCCGCCAGCTGCTATCTGCCAGCAAGCAGCAACATTCACATTTTTTATATCCCACTCTTCCTCCAAGGAGCCCAGAGCAGTGTACATAAGTTTCTTCTCACAGCAACCCTGTGGAGTAGGTTAGGCTGAGAGAGAAGTGACTGGCCCAGAGGCACCCAGCAAATCTCATGGCTGAATGGGGATTTGAACTCGGGTCCCTCTGGTCCTAGTCCAGCACTCTAACCACTATCAAGGCAGTGTGTGCACACCTGCATTCAGAGTGGGGCCTCACAGCCTCAGCACCTCCTCCAAAACACAAGTCAGCCTGCATGCACATACAGCTACAACATGCAATAAAAACAAACAAAAAACCCACTCAATCTTAAGAGTAAGATACACAAAATGAGCAGGCAGGGCTATTGCTGAGGAATCTCAAGGTTAGGGCAAGGAAGAGAGAGAAACTAATAAATTAATTCTTAAGGGGTACACTTATGAACAATTCTGGAATGTTAATCAAACTGTTCCCTCCTTTCCCCTTCCAATACATCAAAGCAAACAGCATCTCTTCTTCCAAGGAACTCAGAGGGGTTTTTTTTATCCTCACAACAGCCCTGTGAGGTAGGTTAGGCTGAGATACACATGACTGGCCCAAAGTCACCCAGTGAGATTCATGGTTGAATGAAGATTCAAACTCAGGTCTTCCCGGTCCTAGTCCAACACTCTAACTACTACACTATGCTGGCTCTCAGGAAAAATCACAGAGAAATCCATCAATTACACTTGTATTCATCCGTCTCATAGAAGCGGTCTCTGCATATTAAGCTTTTTAAGGTTTCTTTTGGTGACTGCATTGTTTATGCACATTAATACAAGTCTATTTCTACATAGTGTGCATGCTTGGCAGTAAATGAAAAAGTTATTTTAAGTTCTAGAAAGTGTCTTCAACTTTCAGATGTAAAACAATCTTTTTCACTTACACTTACAATTACAAGCCTTTTTCAATTACACACAATTTACTGCACATTTTAATAGTCAACTCTTTTAAAAGACAAGACTTAAATCACAAAATCAATTTTTAACAAACTGGTGCTGCTGGAAGGGCAAGTCAGCACAGCTAAGTACCTACTCTCCTCCCCTCCCCTCCCCTCTAACCCCCTCTAACAACAGAGGACAGAGAAAAGCCCACCCAAAGAAAGAAAGATGGGATTTGAGCGGGATGGCGAGAGGGGTTGCCTGCAGAATGTTGCTTACTGAATAAGGACCACACCTTTGAGTGAAGAGCTGCTTTCACACAGCAAGCCTGCTCTGAAACAAGACTGAAGAGCTACCTCCGGCTCTTTAGAGCTTGAGGCCACGCCCCCTTTGCATGTGATGTATCATGTGATGACATCACATGCAAAGGGGGCGCAGCCTCAAGCTCTAAAGAGCCGGAGCGAGCTCTTCAGTCCCATTTCATGGCAGGCTTGCTGCCTGAAAGCATCTGTTTTCCCTTTCTCTCCCTCTCTGGAGGGAGAGAAAGGGGAATAGAGGCTTTCAGGCAGCAAACGCTCCCTGAAAATAACCGGAAAGTAGTGCTTGGGGAGGCTGGGGGCGGGGGTGCAGGCTCTCTGCCCAGGACTCAGATCTCTGTCGTCAGATCTCTGTTGTCGCGGCTGCATGAGTGGGGGCGGCAGCAGGCGCCCGCCGGGGTGGGGATTTTCCAAAAAACCCACAAAACCCCCTAAAAAACCCACACACAACTGTGGTGATTGGGGGTGGGGCATGGCAGGCACTTGGCGCCCTCCTGCAACTGGTGCCTAGGGCACATGCCCTGCCTGCCCCACCCTGGTTACGCATCTGGCCCTGGTTGCATATGAATGGGAGACTTGATGTGTGAGCACTGCAAGATATTCCCCTCAGGGGATGGAGCCGCTCTGGGAAGAGCAGAAGGTTTCAAGTTCCCTCCCTGGCTTCTCCAAGATAGGGCTGAGAGAGATTCCTGCCTGCAACCTTGGAGAAGCTGCTGCCAGTCTGTGAAGGCAATATTGAGCTAGATAGACCAATGGTCCGACTCAGTATATGGCAGTTTCCTATGTTCCTATGAAGAGGGCAGGATAGGCCCTGCTTGCTGGTATGGGCAAAATGTGTGTGTGTGTAATGATCAGCCAGTAACAGCCTTTCCTTTCCCCTAAAGAGTGAACCAGAAGTGTACCCTGTCCTGACTGACAGGCTAGTGCTCAACCAATCAGCCACCAGGTGTGTGTGTGTGGAGGGGGGGGCTAATGGGCTATGAGGCAGAAAGAAACTGAACTTTGTGCAGTTGAAGCTAGGCTGGGGTTGCAGCAGGACATGTGGCCATAGAGTTTGGCTGCAGAAACAACTGCAGTTCCTTGAGAGACAGGATTGCAGGAAGCTTGATTCTCATCAGGTGATGGGTGAGTTCAAGGGAGAAGAAAGCCAGGGCTTTTTAGCTTCTGGGAGTTTAGCCTAGGGAACAGTTTGTTAGTCAGTTTGTGTTAGACTTTTATTTTCCTTTCATGTGCTCTGTATATCCTTGCAACTGGTCTAGGTCTGTGCACCTGTAACTCAACTAAACTAAGAAACAATAGTCTGTGCCTATCCATCCAGGGCATTGACAAAATACTCTGTAAACTTTTAAAGGTTCTTTTATACTTTCCTACATCCCTATTCCTTGCAACTGGGGTGCTTTTTGAAGTATTTTTGCAACTACTGTGTGTTTATTTTACCTGTAACAAAAAGCTGAGAGAGCCTCAGACAGATGCTGGTCTGTAGTATTTTGAAAAAAGTTTATTCTCCCCCCCCCCCTTTCCCCCCTTTGCAACTTTAATCAGCCTCTTTGAGTGGATTTTTAACTCATGAAAGGGGGGCTAAAAGGGTGTTTTGTCTCTGGTGTAGAACACATCTCAATTTCATCATTCATCAGCTACCAAGTTTTCTAACCACAGGTAAGCTTACACATGGAAAGTTTTTGTACTTTTTTAATAGTAAAAGAAGGAGAGTTTCCCTGGAAATTCACCCAAGCCAGGGAGGCATAAACTCTGTTAATAATTCAGGTGTGGCGGCAGCCAATAAACTACTAGAAGTCCAGGAATGTTTGGGGGAGAAGCCTTTGTTCAGAAAGCTTGGGGGGCGAGGAAGAGATGATTCCGCATTTTGCTTCCCCTCACGTGGGCTTGCTCTGAGACAAAGGCTGGGTAAATCCGTGTGTGTGTGTTGATCATATGATCCAGGGAGTCTTTGCAAGATGTGGATACTAGGCATTATATGAATACTATGAATATTTATATACTACTTTTCAACAAAAGTTCCCAAAGCAGTTTACAAAGAAAGAAAGAAAGATGGCTCCCTGTCCCAAAGGGCTCACAATCTAAAAAAGAAACATAAAGTAGACACCAGAAACAGCTAGGGATGTGCACAGAACTGGTGGAACTGGTTCGACAGCAGAGGGTGGTGGCTTTAAGGGTGGGGGAGGATGCACTTACACACCCACCCACCGTGTTTCCCTCACTGGCGCGTGATTCCCTAAAAGCCCATCGGGAAAGCAACATACCTCCCTGCCGCCCTGTCCTGATGTTGTCCAAACATGACCGGAAGTACTAGCTGAACCTGCACGCATGTCACACATGTCGCGCACACCGGGGACAAAGACCGGGGACAAATCCCCTCTCAGCCATGAAACTCACTGGGTGACTCTGGGCCATTTACTTATCTCTCAGTCTAAGCTACCTCACAGGGTTGTTGTGAGGATAAACATAACCATGTACACCCTCCAGGCTTGGAGGAAGAGTGGGACATAAATGTAAACATACATACATACATACATACATACATACATACATACATAAATACATACATACATACATACAACATTAATGTAATATTTGAATCACGTATGAGGAGGCAGTTTGGATGAACTCCCCCACATAGCTAAGAGAAGGCAGAAGGCACACCCGGAGCAGAAGTCGGACATGCTCACACATATCTCTAATCAAGCAAAAGGGGGACCAGTTCAGATGTGTTGTCTGAACTTGCCCTCCGAGTTTGAGAGAAAGGATCTTTCCATTGGCTGATCCTGGGAGCCGCTTTAAAGGGGCCCTCTCTCAAATCTCCCAGTGAGTTTTGGCTACATGATGAAGCCAACCCAAAGTGAGGGTAATGTTTCCTGCCCTTACTCTGCCATTGGGGTGGGAAGAGACAGAGTTGAGTAGGAGTGGGAATGTGGTCAAAACAGGGTGAGCAAAGGGGAGCTTTTAATGAAAAGCTATCCCTTAAAAAGCCCCCCCATTTGAGCAAAAAATTCCAACAAAAAACCATTTTTGGCCCAGCCCTAAATTAGAGGAGGCAGGGGAAAAGTTACAAGGGAACAAGAGGGGGGCCTGACTCCCTTATCTTTTGTGACAGCCCCTTAGCTACTCCCTCCAGGAAGAAAGGAACATAAGAAACTGCCTTATACCCAGTCAGACCATTGGTCCATCTAGCTCAGTATTGTTGACACTGAATGGGCAGCAGTTCTCCAGGGTCTCAGAGAGGGGTCTTTCCCAGCCCTACCTAGAGATGCCAGGGACCGAACTTGGCATCTGCTGCATTTAAAGCAGATGCTCTACCTCTGAGCTATGACCCTATCTCCAGGCTCTTCTTCTGGTCCCCCTGTAATTGCCCTCACTCTGGTTCAGCTTTTCATCATGCTGCCAAATCTCACTGGGAGATCTGAGAGAGGCCCTCCAACCAAAATGGCTCCTTGGAGTTTTTTTCAAGGCTACAGGGCAAATTTGACTAAATCTAGTTTTTGAAAGTAAGATTTGACTAAAGTTGGGAGCCAGATTCAAGGATGGGGCTCATGAATTTCATTAAGGGCTCCTGTTCCTGCTCCCACATAATTCAAGCACCAGGAATAGATAGAAGTGTATATATTCCTGTTTATAACCATCTAAGACAGTCTCTCCAGAGCCTTTTGATGACCCCCTTTGTCAGTTTCTTAAACCATGTAGGCCTTTCCTTGTCACTAGTATCAGGTTTTTCCAGCTTGTTTCCATAAACCATAACAAACGGTAAATCACCAGCAAGCCTCAGATTAGACCTGACAGCCAAGCTTTTTCAGATGAGCCTGTTCCACTGTATGTAATTAACATGTCTTGTTTTCATCATTTATATTTTATTTATATGCTTTTATGTAGTGTGAGCATCTCCAAGAGGTTTTTATTTCTATGGATTATGCTTTGTAAAACCACTGCACTGACATTGATGGAGCAATTATTACCAGCTGAGGACCCCGGCTCCTTTACTCTACCTTTCTTTCTCCCTGTAGCTGTCTGTCTGTCATTCTTAAATAAGAGCCAGCTATGTATGACAGACAGAAGGATATCTCGTAAGGAAGAAGCAGGAGGAAGACCGGGGCAGCCGGGGGGGGGGGGCAGGGCATAAATGGAAACACAATCCTTTGCCATAACTCACAGGCAGACTATCAGAGATGGAATTTTGCAGGGTTCTAAAAAAAAAATCACACACCTAAAAAGCTATTGCCTTAGGGGAGCTTTTACTGATTTCAAGCTTTTGTTGTTCAGATCAGTTTGCTCCAGAGAGTGGTTGTACCAAGTTGATAGACGAGAGCCGGGATAATGGAAAATGTTCTCCTTTTTTTAACATGTAGTTGCTTAGACAACCTTTATTACTTCTGGCTTCAAAAACTAGGGGACAAAAATGCACGTGGAACTTGATGGATGATTCAAAAGTTAATTCGCTTTCTCCCCCTCCCCATCTTGCTTCCTTAGGGCTACAATGCTAAGCAAACTTTCTGGGAAGTATGCTCCACTGAATCAGCCTAATGGGAGTGGGGGAAATGGGTAGTGAGCAAGATGATTTTCCCAGGGCAAGGTAGAAGAGTGGTGCAGGAGCAGAAAGGGTGGATTCAAGGCAGCCATGGATTATAAGAATGGGCATTTGCAATATAGGTGTGCTAAGAGCTTCAGCTATAAATATTTCCCCAGTTTGAATCTTGTCTCTGCCATAAACACACTTGATGGCCTTAAGCCAATCGGCCTCAGTTTCCCAACTGAAATATGGGGATAACAATGCTTGCTTACCATACGGGGTTATTGTAAGCATTGCATCAAGACAAGACATGTTTAGCACTTTACACACTCAGGAAGTGCTATAAAAATGCAAAATATAATTTCATTAGGGCATGTGGAGTGACAGCTCTACTAGAGCTGAGTTGGAGGAATGGGAAGGAGTGGAGGGATAAGAGCCATGGGGATAGGGAGTGTGGGCTTCCTGGTGACTCAGTAGACTCAACCATGTGGCTGTGCTGGTGACCACCATATTCAGAAAGTTAGCAAGCCATTGATTCCCAATATAGACAGTTGGAGTCATCAGATGACATCAGACTAAATTACTCATCTGTAGTCCCATTGAAATTAAGGGCACGTTAGTCATGGAATGAATTAGACCCCAATTTCAGTGGGATTACTCATGAGTAATTTAGTCTGGCAGGCATCCAGCATCTTCTGAGCCTCCCACAGAGCCACATTGTGCACCAAGAAGCAAGAGGTGTTCACAGGTTACAATAAGCAGGCAGCATCCTGCTCCCTCACTCATTTGTCAGCTGGGAGCAAGCATTCTCTTTATTGGGCTTTGTATGTTTTTAAGCACAGTGATATTGCAGCAGCTTTTGTAATGTTAACATGCCCTCTTACTACACCGATTTGCTGAGTCCTCTGTGAAATCCCCTGTTGTGCAAAAGGTCAGCAAGTACCGAGCAACAGAGGCAGAAGAGAAACCGAGTCTAGGAGAACAAGAGTCACAGCATAAAGGGGATGTGATATCTGCCCTCATTTGCATTTGCAGACTTGACTTTTCAACAGGGACTTGGACAAGAAGTGGAATCAGGGCAATTGATTCAAACTGTTATTTTTACCAGAGTCAAAGAAGAACCGGAATCGGTCCTTTTGTCTTTGTTTTTCAAAATTTGAAACTGCCTTGTATCAAGTCAGCCCATTGATCCATTGAGCCTGTTACCATCTACTTTAACTGACAGCCGTGGTCCAAGGTCCCAGTCCTGCCATACGTGCTGTGTTGTTGTTTTTTTTAAAAAAAACAAACCTGGAGATACCTGGGTTTTGAGTTTGCCACCTTGTGCATGCAAAGCACGTCTATACAGATTGTCAGGCCCTTTACGCAGCATCATCCTTCTTTTTAAGTGGTCTGTGGTCCAGCTTTCCAGTTATGAACTGAACACCAAGTGCCCAGAGTCCACCTCTCTTATAATTTTTAGGAACCACTCTGTAGGTTTTCATGGCCATGAATCAAGAGGGTGCCACTGAAAATCCAAGTTATTGTTGTAAAGCTCCTGCTGGGATGTAAAAAGGGAGAAATCAAAGCAAGTCTGTGCCACTCTGATAAAGAGTTCTTGAAGCTCAAAACACAAGGAGGCTGTTCACACAACCGAAAACTGGGTAGGACAAGTCCAGATTTAGGAGCTGTGCATGGTCCTAATTTTCTGTTCTGTGGCAGCAAACAACAAGACAGGAGGAGGGGGGAGTGTTTGTGTGGCACACAGGAGCTGGGTAGGACAGCTTTTCCTCCTACCTTGATCAAATGCCAGGTATAAAAGCTGGGTAGGATGGTGCTGTCCTCCCCAACTCCTGTCTTCCACACATTCATTTCTCCCTCCTCCTACCTAGTTATTTGCTTCCACACAACTTAAAGTTGGGAGTGTGCACAGCTCCCAAACCTGAGTAGGACGCTTGTCCTACCCAGTTTTCAGATGTGTGAACAGCCTCTTGGGTTTGCAAATAAATTCTCCCTCGCACATGCTTATATCACTTTACTCCTTCCCAAACTGCATCCTCCTGCAACTGCTTAGGCCACCACAAAGGGTAACTTTCACTGTTCCTTGCTATAAATCTTGCTATAAATCTTTCAGTAATATTAAATACCATATTAGAAATGGGTCCATGTCAAGAGGCAAAGATTTGCTCATTGATTCCCATTATTGCTTGTCCAAACAGGTGGTGGTGGTGGTGGTGTTTTCTTAAAGAAAAATTCAGAGATCCTGAGATTAATGGTCCAGAAAACTAAGCTAATCAAATACTGTTTTCAGACTTTTCACTGCAATCACAATGAGTACACTGACTGAAGCAGTGTCCTGATGAAACTAAAACAATGATAGACACAGGCTCTCTCATAGGTAGAAGACAGTGATTGCCAATGATCGATCCGATCACTGGAACCAATTGAATCAATTACCTGCAGGGGCTCTCCCTTGCTAGGCATCTTCAGTCAGAGAATAGTCAGCCATTTCTTGGTGATGCTCTAGCTCTGGATTTCCAGCACTGAGCAGTGGGGTGGACTAGATGGTCTACAAGATCCCTTCCAATTCTATGAGTCTATTATCTGTTTCCGCCTGTCCTTGTTACCCCAGATTTGCAGCTTTGTGGTGGATCTTGGAGACACCACTCTACATGGAACTTCAGAGGGCAGGAGAGGCAACTATAAGCACAACATCCCACTCCTGAATTGTGGTGGGGTGCAAGAAGCTTGTCACACCATGAAGAGCTTCAAGCTCTGTATTTTATAAAAGGCTTTTGAGCACAATTCAATAAGCTGCATAATGCATATGTCTTGTATCCCACATATCTACTAGACCAGGGTTTCTTAACCTTGGGCCCCCCAGATGTTGTTGGACTACAACTCCCATCATCCCCAGACATGGCCTTTGTGGCTGAGGGTGATGAGAGTTGTAGTCCAACAACATCTGGGGGCCCAAGGTTAAGAAACCCTGTAGTAAACTACAAACCCTTTCTCCCGATGGGGAGAAAGGGCTCAAAAGGGTCAAGGGGAGGAAGCCTCGAAATGCTTACCTCCCCTGCAGACGATCTCCCTGATATTGCTGGGTGGCAGATCGCTCACCCAGATGACTGCCAGCTGCTTCCAGCAGCACAGAGGTTTGGGGGCCAGTTGGCCACTCCATGCATCACCTACACACGAGTAGCCTCCCGGCCTGCATTGGCAACTCCACCTAAAGCACCACACGAGTGTGCGGTGCATTATGTGGAGCCTCCCGACAGGCTGGGAGGCTATTCGTGTGTAGGTGATGTGTGGAGCTGCACAGCTCCGACACATGATCAGTTAGCCAGGGGTAAGGCCACACTCACCCCCTTAACCCTGGCTAACAACCGGGACCCCCTATAGGGTATGCTGCCATGCTGCTGCTGGGAGCTACACAGCTCCTGGTGGTTCACATGCGCAGCAAAGGCCGGGCTTGGCTGCCTCTCCTTCTCTCTTATTTCCTCTTGCAATCTAAGATCAGCCAAGAGTACCCTTGGAGCTCCAGACAGATGAAGATACTTCCTGACAACACTAAAGGATAAAAAGACCTGCCTTATTGAGTCATACCATTTGTCCATTTAGACCAGTAATATGTTTCTGACTGGCCCCAAATCTCCAAGGTCTCAGGCAAACATCTTTCCGTGTCCTTCTACCACCTGAAATCATTTTAACTGCCTAGTACCTTATGTTGGAGAATGTCAAAGTAGTACTGAGGAAATACCACTATACATGGACACCGGCCACAGGTTTTATTCTACCTTTATAGTAACATGTGTAAATAAGATAACCACAACCAGTATTAGTGCAGCTATGGTCAGCCTCTTAAGATCTATTGTGTGGGATCATTATTATCACCTATGTTGCTTTTAGACAAGAGACATCAGGAAACCAGTGCTTGGATCTCCCACAAGTTTTTTCAAAGCTAAAAGCAGTGACTAGAGGGGGAAATTGGATTGGGGTGGCTGTGCAGTGAGGCAGGAGATTTAGCTCTTTCCCCCATATGGATTCCTTTCCTCTGCAGCTTGTTCTTTAAAGCTGAGCATCTTTCTTGAGATGATGCAGACCTTGGGTTTTTGGGTTTTTGTTTTAAGACAGTGGCAGGCTTGGTTATGCAGAAAGGGCTTATTTTCACCTAATATAGAAGACAGGATGGGTAGACAAACACATAAATAAATGTCCTTCTGATGCAAGTCAGTAAGAGTTGTGCTGATCTAACTTCCATTTTCCCTGCAAAAACAATGCAGGCTCCAATTCAGATTTAATTGCATGCAACAATGCACAAATAGCCAAAGGCTGTGTAATCCCATCCACAATGCGATGGAAATGTGGTTTCCTCCATCCACATTGTACTGTTTATGGGGCCACATTGGATGCCTTGTGTCTGATTGTACCTCTGCATCTAAGTCCTGCATGTTCAGTTATCCATCCAGCAAATAATTCTGCATGTGGAAATGGCCTCTGTGTAATAGTGTATTTGGGTGGCAGCAGGGACACCTAGAAAGGAGCAACAATGAGCAAAGATTATGTAATATATTGTCACAACCCCTGATTGAGACACCCCACAACTGGGGAAGAGGCAGACTGTTCAGGGGATGAGTCAGGTTGTAAGATCCTACAGCCCAGACCCCAGATGACCCTATGCTGCCAGGATCTTCCATACCAGCAGAACCAGAGGAACCAGAGCCAGCACCCCCACCATGGCCTGAGGACATGATCCTGCCTTCAACCTCAAGGAACTAACAAACCAAATAGAGGTCCTCCAGCACTGCTGGAGCCAGTGCTTGGGAAATCAGGCAAGGCCCCTTGAGTAACCAAGCTTTCCCCAGGGAAGTGGTGGGGGCATTCTGCTGTACCAGGGCAGCAGTCATAAAAACCAGCACTGTGTGCCAAGCAGCTGCTGGAGCAACATCCTTCTTCCGTTGCCCAACTATCTATCCAGCTCTCTTGGACCTGGGCATTTTGATCATTTAATGCCAGTGCTTCATCAGCTACACTGGCTCTCAGTCCATTTCCAGACCCAATTCAAAGTGCTGGTTTTAACCTTTAAAGCCTTAAATGGCTTGGCACAGTGGGGAAATATTTGACTAACAAGCAGAAGGTTGCCAGTTTGAATCCACGCTGGTATGTTTCCCAGACTATGGGATGGGAAACACCTATATCGGGCAGCAGTGATATAGGGAGATGCTGAAAGGCATCATCTCATACTGGGCAGGAGGAGGCAGTGGTAAATCCCTCCTGTATTCTACCAAAGAAAACCACAGGGCTCTGTGGGCGCTAGGAGTTAAAATTGACTTGATGGCACACTTTACTTTAGGCTAACTGAGAGAGCGCCTTGCTCCATATGTCCCTACCTGGACCCTGAGATCTTCTTCAGAGACCCTGCTCCAAGCGCCCCTGCCAAATACGGTGAGATGACTGGCTAATAGGGAAAGGAACCTTTGGGTGGTGGCACCCCATTTATGGAATAGCTTCCTCCGCAAGGCTCAGCTGGCATTGACACTTTGTTCTTTTAGACACCAGGTGAAGACCTTTCTGTTTACCCTGGCCTTTTAAAATAGGTTTTCAAAAAAGGGATTTAATTTGTGTTATTTTGTATTCTGTATTTTATTGTATTTTTTAAAATATGTTATATGTTTTCTATTTTATAGGTGCAGCCATACCTGGAGTACAACGTACAATTCTGGTCACCACATCTAAAAAAGGACATTGTAGAACTGGAAAAGGTACAGAAAAGGGCAACCAAGATGATCAGGGGCCTAGAGCACCCTTCTTATGAGGCAAGAAAAAAGATGGCTGCGGGGAGACACAATAGAGGTCTATAAAATCATGCATGGTGTGGAGAAAGTGGATAGGGAGAAATTCTTCCCCCTCTCACATAACTCTAGAACCAGGGGTCATCTCATGAAATTGATTGCCAGGAAATCTAGGACCAACAAACGGAAGTACTTTTTCACACAACGCATAATCAACTTGTGGAATCTCTGCCACGAGATGTGGTGACAGCCAACAACCTGGATGGCTTTAAGAGGGGTTTGGATAACTTCATGGAGGAGAGGTCTATCAATGGCTACTAGTCAGAGGGCTATAGGCCACCTCTAGCCTCAAAGGCACTATGCCTCTGAGTACCAGTTGCAAGGGAGTAACAGCAGGAGAGAGGGCATGCCCTCAACTCCTGCCTGTGGCTTCCAGCGGCATCTGGTGGGCCACTGTGTGAAACAGGGTGCTGGACTAGATGGGCCTTGGGCCTGATCCAACAGGGCTGTTCTTATGTTTAATTGTATGTTTTGTCTATTGTTGTTTTATTGTGAGCCGCCCAGAGAATAATTTGTTATGGGACAGTTAACAATTAAATTTCTTTTTATTGTGGTTGATGCTGTTTCCTTCTTGGAGCTATCCATGGTTCTGACCCCTTTCCCCTCAGAGTTGCCAAAGGTCTGTCTTAGATCCCTGCCTTGATAGAGACCCCAGTTCAGTCTGGAACGGGATATTGTAACAATACCATTAACTTTATTATTTTCATTATGGAACAATTAAACATATTTGCAGAGTGTTGAGTGCCAAGACAGATATTAGTTCACTCAATGAGCCTCTTCTCATGAGCAGCGAGAAGGGCTCACGGGCAGGCTGCAGGGAAGGCAGGCTGCCTACCTTCCCCGCAGATGATCTTCTTTCCTTCCCTGGGCTGGCGGATCACCCACCCAGATGAGCATCACCCACCCAGATGAGCAGCAGCTCTCCCAGCAGCTCCAAAGATCGAGGTGCTGGGATGCACTGCTGTGCGTTGCCCCACCCCCGGAACTCCAATAATGCACTGTGTGGGTGTGCGGTGCATTATGGGAATCCCCCCCTCACCTTCCCAAGTGTGTCAGTCATGGCTGCAAGCCATGGGCTCCCTTCGCCCAGTTTTGCATGTCCGTGTGAATAGCCTCAATGTCTTTAAGAGGTCAATATTTGCAGCATCTCACATGATTATATCCAGGGCCTAAGACAGTATAGCACATTCAGTCACTGATTACTGTCGGTGAGGGAGGAGACCAAGAAAGATACTGAACAGCAGTAGCCTTTCTGAAGAATAGCTTCTGAGCAGGAGCCAGGAAGTAGCTACAATTGAACAAAGGGGGGGGATGTCCCTGGGGCCCACTGGCTGGGTGACTTGCACCTCTTAGAAGAAGACGATGGGGGGGGCAACAGGGGATCATCTTCACTTTTTGACCCAGGGCCCACTCTAACCTTGCTATGCCCCTGGCAGGAGCATCCTTAGCAGCAAAAACTTGAAATTTCAGCAGTAGTACCTTAAAATGCTTACAGCCATTCTTAACTTGCCTAATGCCAATGAGTGAGGTTGTAGTTTCAAGAGCCTTCCCTGAGTACATGATTAGTTATGGTACTGTGAGTGTCTCCCTTTTGCTGAAATGGGGTGATACTCTTCACTTTAAGGCCTACTCAAACTTCGGCAAAAGCCACAATATGTATGCTTGGTTGTACAAAATACCCTACTAAACAGAATGTTTAGCACTCCTGAATGTTAAATCTGGATGGATACTCTGAGCCCATGGTATTTTTCCTCTTTTCTTTGGCCAAGAAAGAAGCCTAAGATGAAACTAAAACTAAATACACACACACACACACACACGAAACCAGAGTAGCACCTCCAGCAATTGTATTTGTCAATATCTTGGGGAGCAGCTGAAAATGATGTATTTGCAGCATATATGGTCCATTGCCTGATTAACTCTGAATGAAAACCACCCAAGCCTTGCACTGAAATCAGTTAGCAATACAATATCTCCCAAAGATTGTGCAATTACTTTTATTTTTTCTGAATGGTTGCCAATAACTGCAACTTTCACACAAGATAAAGATCTTTTCTGCTTCATTACTTTTGAGATGGTGCATTAGGATCAAATGTACCGTCCTATTAAATAAAACTCCAGGAACTCTATATATAGCACCATATCAAATGCAACCTGGAGAGCGGCATTGATCGGATCAGCCCAGATGGTTGTTTACATGTTGAATGGTTAAAATATTCTTGCCATTAAAAGCGATACACAACATTTCATTTTGCATACGGCACACACCCAAATACACCAAGCTTCACACTACTTCATTACAGGTTAGCATCTTGGCCCAGTGCAAACAGAAGCAATTACATCCCATCTAGCCCAGGAGTGTGATCATTTGTTCTACACTGTGGGACACCATGGAAACATAACCATAAAATGAACTAGAAGGCAGCTGCTGATTGGCATATTTTAATGTACATACAGCTATAGTTTTCATGCAATATGCATGCAAGGCAATCCACAGCTGGTGGCTATGTTTTCCTCGTACATAAGCGACCATGTACTGCAGACGATGTGCTTGTTTATTTTTTTCCTGCCACGTCTTGCCAGCCCCCTCCTTCCAGCAGAGCTTATTATGCAGCTGCGGTGCCCATAGCAAGTGATTCTCAGCATGGCTGTAATATGTAAAATGGCTTTGCACATGGATTAACCACTATGTGGTCAGTCATCATGCCCACAGTTGCTGGGATCATGGAGTTGGTGTGTGGAGAAGAGACGCATTGCGCAATCATAGTGAAGCAGGTAGTCGCAATCATAGTGAAGCAGATAGTCATTCTACAAAATAGGACTGTTCTCACTATTATTATTAGGGTAGGCGGAGCTGGGCGCACTCCCGATATTTGATCATGTGTTAGATAAAAGCAGGGAACTCGCTCATCTGTCAAGTCCCAGCTGGGTAGGATGAACATACCCCTACCCAGATTCCCTCCTCAGCTTCAGAACAAGGTAGGACGAAAAATCCTCCTACCTAGCTGGGACTTGCTGGATGGGCAAGCTCCTCAACTCCAACTTTGCTTTAATCTAACACATGATCAACTATTAGTAGCATGCTCAGCTCCTGAACTAATGTAGGAGGCTTCTCCTATCCAAATAACACTTGCGAGAACTGCCCTAATGGTCTGAATGGGGATCCTTCACCACAGTGAGGCAAAGAGGCACCTTTTAACGTGGTGATTCTCTTTATTTAGCAGGAGAAGAGTAACTGGCCCTATCCACCCCCAGCACAGTACCTCCAGTGACTGTTGCTGGTGTCTAATGTTTCTTTTTAGATTGTGAGCCCTTTGGGGACAGGGATCCATCTTATTTATATATTATTTCTCTGTGTTAACCACCCTGAGCCATTTTTGGAAGGGCGGTATAGAAACGGAATTAATAATAATAATAATAACAATAACAATAACAATAACAATAATAATAATAATTATTATTATTATTATTATTATTATTATTATTATTATTATTTGGGGTAGTATCTCCATAGCAAATGTAGTTCTATATGTTCCATCTCTTAGTATTCTAGAACAGGGATTCTCAATGTTGGGTCCTCAGATGTTATTGGTCTTCAACTCCCATAATCCCCAGCCCCAGTGGCCTTTGGTTGGGGATTATGGGAGTTGAAGTCCAATAACATCTGGGGACCCAATGTTAAGAATCCCTGTTCTAGAATACCAAGGATCTTTCCAGGCAACTTTGTTGTGCATGAAAAAGTCAATTGTTCCAGGGAATCCATACACCTTCTCTCAAAGGAGTGTTTCTGCTATGTAGAAATTGCATTTCCCCATAATAGCAATAGCAATAGCAATAGCAATAGCACTTACATTTATATACCGCTCTATAGCCGGAGCTCTCTAAGCGGTTTACAATGATTTAGCATATTGCCCCCAACATTCTGGGTACTCAGTTGCCATAGTTAGTCAGTAGGAAAATGCAATTCTTCCCCAAACTATTGCTTCTATTTTGAAAGCTTTGCACTGTTTGGAGTGCGGTTGTGTGAGTGTTGTGCATGTTTGGCCCGGTGTTAAAGGGGGATGGAGGATCCATTTTTGGAGGTGGATTCCAGTTGCAATTTAATGGATGTCAGGCATCTATCTAAAAGATGCATCACTCTGCCTTACTCTCTTGGCCCACCAACTCTCCCCTTCTGCATGGCCTTGCAGCAAAGCCAATGGTGAACCATAGGGGTGTCCCTTCCCATAAGAGGCCTATTAACAACAGGAAGACCTGTATGTATGTGTCTGTGACTATATCTGTCTATCTATCTCCGGGTGAAGGCCTCATTCTGCATTCCCACCATCCAGCTCTCTGATGGGACACAGGGCTGAATCTCACAACCCAGCTATGTTAGTAGTTATGCCTGGACAGCAGCAGCGGGGTGGGGCGCCATGTGCATCCCCAATTCCCGGTTGTGCAATAAAAAGCACCAGGAAGTGATGGTGTGGGAGGAGTCTATTTATTTATTCATTTGACATATTTATATCCCACCCAAAACTGACATCTCTGGGCAGCTCACAATAAGATACAAATTACAACAAAATAAAAAGGCAAAACCCACAATATTTTAAAATGTAAAACAATATTAAAAACTACCATAACAGTATCTAATTAAAAGACGAGCATTGTGGTTGCTCAGTGCAGGCAACTGACATTGGCCACCCAACTTCAAACCTAAGCTTGCCAGTGCCGGCTGCCATGATGGACCCCCCTCCCATATGATCACTTCCTGGTCCTTTTCAATGTGCAGATGAGCAGAAATCAGAGGTATGCACATTTCCTTCTCCCTCAGCTGCCTTACATTCAGTGGCATAACTACCCATATTTACCCAAATATAAAACAAATCTGAATTTAAGATGAGCCCCTTTTAAAAAATGAAGGTTAAATATAGGTTATACCTATATTTACCCAAAAGGAATAGGACTCTGAATTTAAGATGACCCCCTGGTTTCCAGCATCAAAGGACTTGGGGAAAAACTAGACTTGGATTCAGGTAAACACAGTAATCAGGCACAGAGGGAAGCCAGTTGCGGCCTAGGTTCTGCCACCACCGTGGCCCCCCCAGCCCCGCCCCCTGTGCCTGACATCAGATGCAGGGGGTATTTAGCCACGCCCCCACATCTGACATCAGATATGGAGGGGCATGTCTGAGGTGTGAAGCATGGCCCCTGAGGGGCACCAGCCCGGATTCTTTGAACCTGTTCGCTCAATGGTGGCTCCACCCCTGACAGTAATATAGCTGGATCGTGAAAACTGGCCTACAGAGTAGGGCCTCCCTGAATGACCTGAGAGGAAAGGCAAAATCATGCCAACAAACTCATGAAGACCAACTTTAGCTTTTTCTGTTTCCAAGAGAGCTTCTGCAGGACATTAAAAGTGTATTTGGGGGAAATGGGCAGGGGAAATGTGTCATTAATAGTGAGGCTTGGCAATGGCGGTGGAGCTGGTTTTAGCTTTTCCTCTGATAACCTCAAAGAACTCAGCCGTCCATCTTGAACAAATGCTTGCTTGAATTTCTATACCGCCTAATATAGAAATGTCTAGGCAGTGTACAGATTAAAACATAATATAAAATATAAAACATTTAAAACTCGTAAAACAGATAAAAATCAAAATAGATAAAAAGACAATAAAAATTTAAAAATCAGATTTCAGTTAAACACCTGGGAAAACAGGTAAATCTTCAGGGTCTTCCTAAAAACAAACAGAGAAGGAGATGCTCTTATTTCAGCAGGGAGCATGTTCCAAAGCCCTGGGGCAGCCACAGAGAAGGCCCGGTCCTGAGTTACCACCAAACGAGTTGGCGGCAACTGCAACCGGACCTCTCCAGATTATCTAAATAGGCGGTGGGGTTCATAACAGAGAAGGCGCTCTCTTAAGTACCTTGGACCTAAGCCATTAAGGGCTTTATAGGTAATAACCAGCACTTTGTATTTCTTTCAGAAACATATCGGCAGCCAGTGCAGTTCTTTTAAAATTGGTGTTATATGGTCCCTTTGGGTAAACCCAGAAACCAATCTGGCTGCCGCATTCACGTACAAAGGCAGCCCCACATAGGGCTACGTACAAAGGCAGCCCCACATAGAGTGTAAAGGCAGCCCCACATAGAGTGTATTACAGTAGTCAAGCCTAGAGGTTACCAGCATAACCCATTTCCAGGTCATTTGTCTCCAGAAATGGATGTATCTGGTGTATAAGCTGAAGCTGATAAGAAGCACTCCAGGCCATTGCCTCAACCTGAGAAACTAGGGAGAATTTGGGATCCAAGAGCACACATGGTATGTTACTTCCTTTATCTTATTTTTGCCCCCCCCCCTTTTTTTTGGCCTTTTTTGCCCTCCAGAAAATTAACCCCCCCAATTCACATTCACTCAAGGGGGCTATTCCCACGATCAGGCAAAATCAGGGGAGGGGAGCCTAGCCTGATTTTGCCTGATCGTGGAAGCCACCGGGCTCACAGGCAGTTAACCCGCCTAAGTACCCCTCCCCTGAAACTAGGTTTATGGAGCGAGTGCTCCGCAAACCCAGTTTCTTTAATTGTGAGTAGCTGTGGCGTGGCTCTGTGCCACGGCTACTCACGAGGAGACTCCTGGAGGGGAGGCGAAAAGCCACCTTCCGGCTCCGGGGGTCTCGCCAGCATGCCCTGCGCGCTTGCACAGGGCATGCTGGAGCTTCGGCCCAATCGGCCCCCACTACCCCCAGTCCCCTCCGGATCTGTCACGAAGCCGGCAATCGTGTGGGCGGCCGATCTGGCCACCCAGGGCTTAGCCCACTCTTCCCGCTCACTCTCCAAAACCGGGTCTCACTGATCGTGAGACCTGGCTCAAGGTCTTGTTATCCACAGTTCCATTATCCATGATTGTAGGTGGGAACGGAACCCACGTGGATAATGAGGGCCTCATGTCTATCGGACATTGGTAGGCATTGTTTGGATGAGTCAGGCAAAGCCAAGTTAAAAGTCCTGTTGATTTCTACAGTATATAGAAAAACTGGATAGAAACTGTGAAAAACAATTCCCCCATCATTTTATTTATTGTTGCATTTCACCCACATGTTGCTATCCTTGGGCTAGTAAATAGGATGTGGACAGCAAGGGCAGTTTCCTGATTTCCTTATAGACCTTACCATTTGAAAGGCTAATGGAAGTGAACAGTCCAGGCTAATAGCAATCTGATTCTTGTAAAGTTTTGATATTACTTTCCCCAAGAGTCACAGCCATAGGAATCTGCAATATTGATACCGTTATGTTTATGCGTGCATGCGTGCGCGCACACACACACACACACAATGAGTATTTTGGTGACACATTTTTGTGAGCATTTTACCAGGGCAACCAAAATCATCAAGGGTTGGAGCTCTATATATTTATCTGTCGCTCTATTTTATGGCTTGAATTGTATTGTTTGTTGTTTCAATGAGATTTTATGGATTTTATTGTATTTTAATCTTGTAAACTGCCTTGGGATAAAATTATGAAAGCAGATTAACAAGTCTTAACTATAAACAAAACAACAACAACAATCTTCCCTATTTTAAAAGACCAAAGCATTTGGGGCCATTTTATTGAGGGGTAGGCAAGACGACAGCTATGGGGGGGGGAGGATAAAGCTGCATACAATTGCTCATAATGTGGCCAATAGCCACTCTGGGGAGGTAGACGTACTATATATGTCCTGTCTCTTTAAGATTAGGTTGTGTTTTGTTGGGTGTGGCTTACCTTTCTGTTTTCAAGCTGCCCAGAGTTTGTTGCAGGTTTGTCTGAATAAAGCAGGCTTCTAAACCTACTTTCTCCTCTACTTCTTCAGGCCCAAGGTCAGGCCAACAAAGTGACTGGTTGTGAGTATGCCTACGGTAACAACCTTACCTAGGGGAAGATATTACATGGGGCCGTTGCCATTTTAATAGGCTACCCTTTGGAATTAAATCAGCAAGTGACGTTTTCCTGCAGAAAAACTATGAGTGTTTTGGTGATATGTTGAGGGTACACATTATAGTAAAGGTAAAGTGTGCCGTCAAGTCGATTTTGACTCCTGGCACCCACAGAGCCCTGTGGTTGTCTTTGGTAGAATACAGGAGGGGTTTACCCTTGCCTTCTCCGACACAGTATGAGATGATGTCTTTCAGCATCTTCCTATATCGCTGCCGCCCAATATAGTAGCAGCAGGAATTCGAACTGGCAACTTTCCGTTTGTTAGTCAAGCATTTCCCCGCTGCGCCACTTAAGTAGATGGCATGATAATAGAAGCTTCAACAAAGTAGGTTTAGAAGTCTTCTTTATTCAGACAAGACTGCAACAAACTCTAGGCAGCTTGCACTTAGAAAACATAAAGCTAAGTCACCCCCAACCAAACACAACCTAATCGCAAAGAGACAGGACAAATATACCACAGCAGCAGAGCTGTGTCAATGCACAGAGAGGCTGCTCTTAACTCAGAGTCTTCCCAAGCAGCAGAGCACACATACATGGAGAAGGAGCAGCAATTTTCTTTAATCTTCACCTTCCAAAAGGGCTGTGTAAGAAGTTTTCCTCCTAAAACTTCTTCTTCCTCTTCTTTTGTTAATCCACTCATTGATCCAGGCCAGAGTTTGAATGGTGCTTTCGTTATTTTTTATTCCCACCCTGGAGTAGAGGTGGGGCTAATAAACAGCCAGTAGCAAGAGCACTGAAGGCAGACTGCACTTGCCTCTCTGTAAATAATGTGTCTCGTTAAACCATTAAGATTCAGCCCCATGTCTCCTCTGTGCATACCACAACTCTTTCCTCTAGATTCTCCACCCGCTAAGAGACCTGAACAGTGCTACAAGGCTCCTACTCCAGGGTGGCTAGAGCCCTGAACAGGACTGGGGGTACAAAGCAACATTTTATTGAGGGTCCCCACCTGTTCTTTGTTCATGGCATTCATTGAATGTTGGTCTCCATACCCCTTCCATTACGGCTCTAGAACTGGAAGAGTGCCTCAAGAACTCATCTCTGCCCAATAAAACTGAGAGGCATTCTTCACACTTGTGCATTATTCAAGGTTGCCCTCTAGATCAATCTACAATCTGAACGTCTTTGTTTTATGGCTGAGCTGGAACCACTCACAATTTTTCAGGAATATTTGCAGAAGTGTTAGAAAATGACTCCTCCTCGGGATTATTTGAGAAAATGTCCACCTATTCATTTGCATTGCCCTCTTTTGCTCTCGCTCTCTGTTTTGCTCAGGGCATCAAGATGTCATCCCATTCACAATAGGATCCCCCATAAGCGGGGATCCCTTGTGATTCATCCAGAAAGAGGAGAAATATGGCTGTTGAATTAGCAGCATCTAATGAAAACAGTAGTCTCAAACAGGATTGAAAAGAATATTCATGTAATCACACTGGTTTTTTCAGAAATGATGTCTACCCCTACAAATAACTTTTGAACTAAAAATCAAAACAGATGGATATTTGGGCCAAAGCTACTCCCTTTTCTTTACAGTTTGTCCAGTCTCTGTGAAGCATTTTGTAGTGTTACGTTTTGCAGATTCAGACTAAAAGTCAAAAGTACTGGATAGACTTTCATACTAGAACCTGCTCAAACAGTAAAAATGAATCCTGAATGAGGAAAAAGTTTAAAGGACAGCAAGTAGGAGTTAATGTACCTCAATAACATTTTTGTAGACTCATTACCTCTTTATTTACCCTTCAAGATATTTGCTTCTGCTTTATAGCACAGTATGTATTGAGGAAAGACATAAACTGGGCAGGGAGATGCCAATGAAATGAGAAAATAGAAAGTTAATGGTGAAACCAGAGTAGGCTAAATGAATTTACTGATTATATGACCATATCCCATCAGTAAGACATGAATTATTATGTTTACAATCTTCAGGTTGTTGCCTGGATCTGCTACCCTTCACTGTTTTCAATTTAAATGGCAGTGATTGTAAAAAGGAGAGAAAATAAACCAAATGTTCCCATTCCACTTATAAATTTTATGTTTATAATCTTGTAGCCATCCATGGAAACTACGCCTGTTATTCAAGGGCCTTCAACTCCCCAAGCAGAGCATAATTATTACTGATACATCTGGATGTTTCCCTTACCTTACTACAGTCTCTTGAATTCTTTCCAGATTTGAAATATCCATTAATGTAAGGGGAGAGTCACTTGGAAGGATAGGAAGGAGAAAAGGAAAGCTGTATATTATTGCTTTGGAGGGGGTTATTTTAGTATTTATGGCTTGCCTATCACTCCAGGAGGTCCCCAAATGGGTTGTCTTAAATAATGGTCATTCCACTAGAAGGGTGCAAAAGGTTTCTTTGTGCACTCTTTTAGATATTAGCAATAGCACTTTCATTTATATACCGCTCTATAGCCAGAGCTTTCTAAGCGGTTTACAATGATTTTAGCATTTGCCCCCAACATTCTGGGTACTCATTTTACCGACCTCGGAAGGATGGAAGGCTGAGTCAACCTTGAGCCCTTGGTCAGGATCGAACTTGCAACCTTCTGGTTACAGGGCGGCAGTTTTACCACTGCACCACCAGGGGCTCCTTCCTTCCTCCTATTAGGCAGGACATGGATCATATCCTCTCTTCCATGTGCTGAAATTATTTATTCTCTTGGTCAGCACATGGAACATATCCTATGGGAAGTAGATACACACAGAGGTCATTCACACAATCAAAAACTGTGTTCTAACTAGGCTTTGGAGCTGTCTGTGCTCCTAATTTTCAGTTGTGTGGCAGCAAGGTAGGAGAAAAACCTGGGTAGATGTGATCATGTGGAAGCAAGGTAGGCGGAAAATCTGAGTAGGTTTTCCTCCTACCTTGCTTCCATACAATCACTTCTACCCAGGTTCTGCTCTTACCTTGCTTCCAAACAACTGAAAATTAGGAGCACAAACAGATCCAAAGCATGGTTAGAACACAATTTTTGAATGTGTGAATGACCTCTTTGATTGTGTGAATGATCTCATTGTTTGAGGAAAATAATATACAGACAGATCCTAATGCTATCTAAAGTGGATTTTTGCTTGAAAGTTACACTTTTATTAATGGGTGCAAAATTAGGGGCATAGCAAAGTTGGAGTCAGTAAGTGAAGATGGCCCCTGCCTCCCAGCCCTCACCTTCTCCTCCTCCCCCTGTGTCTTTGCTGAAGAAGAACTGTAAGAACATGGTGGGGGAAATTTATCTGCATTTTCTCTCACCCTTATGCAAATAATATCACACACGCCCACACACACAAGAGCAAAAAGCGAGCAATTGCCCAGCCAGCGGGGCCCCCTCCCTCGGGAGCCCAGGGACATTTGTCCCACCTTCAATTATAGCTACACCCCTGGGTGCAGTATTAAAAGCACACTTAGCTAGTTGGTGGTATGAGCTGACAGGACCCAGCAATGCCAGCTCAATGGCATAATTGCTTCAAGCCCACGCATGGCATAGCTGTTCAGTAGCAAGGACTGGTACTGAACAGCACATTTCTCCTATGCATAATCCACAGGTGTATTGCACCACAGCACTAGAATGTGCTTCATGGGTTGGATTTTCAAAGATTTATGATCATGTGCAGCACTGCAGCTAGGAAAGCATTATCCCTTCCCACAGACAGAGATATGGGTCACAGAAGAGAATCAAAGTGAATAAAGCTTTGAGCTACAACCAAAGCTCTGAAAATGATGTCTGGGGATATTCAAGTTTGGAGCTGGTGGTTGCGAGAACCAGGGAGAAAGCAGCTCTGACTGTTAAAAAATCCCATATAAGGGTGCAAAAGGCCCTTGACTATTAAACAGTTTAGGTCCTAGCATTTATTTATTTTTCACGTTGATGCTTCTGCTAAAATAAATCTTGGACCAAATTTTCTGGTTTGGGCCTTGATATATTTGGGTTGCCTTTCCATATCAATGGATCGATGCCGTGTGGATTTCATAGGCACAGGCTTTGATTCTGTCTCAATGATTTAATGTATAAACAAAGAGTTCAGTACAGAGTCAAGCAGTATGCCTGTTTTGGATTTCACTGACCAAAACATGTATGTCGTTCAAGCTATATGTTTATAGGAGCCATCTCTCTTTGTCAGAGTGTACAAATGTTTGAATTTAACAAAGTTTTTCTCCTGGTTCAGTTCGTGAACACTTAGACACACTCATCAGCGGAGGGTAGGTGTCACATTACCTATGTGGACTTTTCCTGATGATCAAGTCAGAGCACCAAAGCACTATTGTGTGCACAGTCTGCACACCTTTCCTTACAATTTTGCTTATATTAAGGAGATATCACATTTTCCTGGGGTTGAACTTGCCATATTTTATTATGGGGAAACTGCCTTTCTTCCTCCAGACAGTGGCTGACATCTTAACTAACAAAGTGCCAATGCTCCATGAGATGCACTGGTGCTGCTGATTAGGGGTGTGTGAACTGTCTCAAGCTCAAACTGGCTAAGTTTGAGGGCTTGAACTCGACTGGACCCAGTTTGGCTTGAGGTTGAGCCAAAATCCCCGGACTGGTTCACGGGGTGCCAGCGATGTTAAATTTTATTGTTGTTTTTAAAAGGTGGACTTACCAACAATGAGGGCTTCAGTGACCTCAGGGGGAGCGGCCATGGGGGGTTATCTGGCAGCCCCCCTCCCCCTGCTGCCCTCCCCAGGTCTCCCATGGGCCAGTTCGGCCCATTTTAGGGCTGTTTCAGCCCTCTGAGAGCACGCATTGGCCATTTTCAAATGGCCACATGGGCCATTTGTGTGGTCGGGTGACTACCCAGCACCTACACTCATGTTGGGGTGAGTGAATTTCGGTGATCTCCCCTTCCCTGAAAGTCATAAGAACATAAGAATAGCCCTGCTGGATCAGGCCCAAGGCCCATCTAGTCCAGCATCCTGTTTCACACAGTGGCCCACCAGATGCACTGGAAGCCACAGACAGGAGTTGAGGGCGTGCCCTCCCTCCTGCTGTTACTCCCCTGCAACTGGTACTCAGAGGCATCCTGCCTTTGAGCCTGGAGGTGGCCTATAGCCCTCCGACTAGTAGCCGATGATAGACCTCTCCTCCATCAAGTTATCCAAACCCCTCTTAAAGCCATCCAGGTTGTTGGCTGTGTTGCCTTAAAAAAGTCCTCTGTGTTACCTAAAAATATGTCCTTGCATGCTGTGTAAACCTTAGGAACATATCTTTGGATGACACAGAGGGCTTTCAGGGGAAGGGGAGGTCATCAAAACTCCCTCCCCCCACCCCCACCCCATGCTGCAAGTGCCAGTGCTGAGTTAGTTGATCCCATCCACAGCACCAGCACATCTCACAGACACCGTCACTTTGTTAGTTAGTATGATGTCACTTTATACTTTGGGTTGCATCAGCCCAGAAGTCACCTCAGAAGTCACTTCCTAATTGGAACTTTTATTATCAATTTGAAAGGAGTTGGCAAAGTTGAATCCCCCACCCCTCACCTCAAAGTTGAATCCCCCACCCCCTCAGGGCTCCTGTGTCTCTAACAATTGTCTAAAAGCAGAAACTTACCTAGTGAAGCTTTCCCCGAAATTTTGTCAGTATGATAGAAGAAGCAAATTTTCCATAGATCAAAATGCTGTTGCAAAGCACAGGAGCCCTGCCAGAAAAATAACTGGTAACCATGGGCATAGAAGACAATCTGAGTAACACTTCTGATGCTTGTTGCTTTTGTCACATGAGATCTTGTGACATTTTGGACTATATCTGAAAGATAAGAAGCTACAGTGGTACTCCATTCCCGCTAGACAGACGGATAGTAAGAAAGTGAAATTATATTAGGAGAAGTCTTGTGTTTGCTGGGTGACTTTGGTACTGTGGTTTATATCTGACCCGATGTATTAAATCTGATTCTTTTGGTTCAGCTGCAGCTCCATGATTAGGGGCTAAAAGCCTTATACTTAACTGCATGACCAAATGTAGTGAACTGCTTCTCAGAAAGCTATCTCTCACCGTTTAATTTGTCTCACTTATCCCTCCACTCTGTCACTTTTAAAGTAACTACTATGATCATAGCAATGCCATTTCCTCTTCTATTTGGAAGCAAATAATGGTTCCACAGAAATATATCAGGCACTTAATACTTAAGTGTTGGTCTTGCAAAGGGAACACTCCTTAAAGTATGTTCTAAGCTGCAGCTGTGTGGGTGGGGGAAAGTAAGCTCTTATATGACTTATATCTGTGAAATACAGGACTAGTCTTGCTCTGTGTGAGAAGCATGGATTGCAGTATATGAAGCCAGAGTAACAGGGCTGCTGCTAAGTTCTCTGTTAGAAAATCTGCTGGACTATTGATGGAAGAAGTCCTTCTGTTTTAGTAAGTTATGGACATCTATGAATTAAAAAACAACAACTCATGGTCAGTATCACCACAAACCCAGCAAGGAAAATCCACAAATGGAAGCAGGTTTCCATATGCAGATTCCTTTGTTGGAGTGGGGACTGGTCATGCAGATAAGAGACAGATGGGCATCCACACTGTGGTGCACATCCAGATGTTAAGTACCAAGTGCAGTCTCCATCTACATTGCTGGATCTGTGCATGTACATCCATCTTGTAATGAGGATCCAAATGCTCAGCCCCTCCAGCTGTCTCAAGCTGCTAGCCCTGTGCAACAGTTGCATGGACAATCTCTGCCTAATTAAAACAGTTGGATATGACAGACTCTGGACTGAGGCCAGTGGTTTGCTGGAAATGTAACTCCATAGGTGACTCTCAACACCAATAACTCCCAATGGCCACTAAGGACACTAGGAGTGGAGGTAGAGAGTGTGGGACTGGCCCCCTTGCTCTCCCTTGTTTCTAGTATCTGCTCTGACTCTTCTGTGATTGGTAGACGGATAGGCTTAGGACACGCTGTTCTTTTTTGTTCTCTCTGCTCCTTCTTCTTCCTTCCACAATGAGGTAGCTAGTACAGGGAACAGGCTTTTCTAAGTTTGTAACTTCTTCAAACAACCTTTAACTTGTTATAAGCCTTAAAAAATTATCTCCAGATCTCCTCTATGAGCTCTGTTCTCATCAAACTGGGTTTCTCTGCTAAATATGGGGTTGATTCAAATTCCCCCCTACATGGCTGACATCCAAACTAGCACTGTACTATGCAATGAACAAAGATGCAGCCATTCAAGAAGCTCACATGCCTGAGTGGATGCTTAGAATTGCTCAATCCGTGGTCCTCCTGTGCAAGCGTTGAGCTTGTACAACGAGGAGAGTGTTGCAGCATTCCCTGCAACGTATATGGGCCGAGAAAGAGGTTTCACTGCAGGAGGTGTCCCACAGGTTGCGCATGTGCACTGCGTTGCATCAGTGCGGCACTCGTCAGAGATGCAGCTCCCGACCAGCTAGCACATCTTTGCATGAGTGCAGCAGCCTTGCAGATTTTCCCAAAACAAGGACCAATAAGACATGGATGTGTAATGTTGACTTTGTGCAGAGCTGTAAGAGAGGGGAAATGAGTGAGGGGAAAGTGTGCTCCAACCAAATATTGTTTTTCTGCAGTCAGAAACGGAATTCTTCTGGCTTGCATGTGGGCAGGGGAGGAAGGAATGCACATGCTCTGGAGTCTTGGAGACATTGAGCCCTTTCTCATGAATAGAGAAAGGGCTCTGACAGGTTGAGGGGAGAAAGCTTCGAAAAGCTAAGCTCCCCTGCAGATGAGCTGGTTGTTGCCTCTGGGCAGGCAATCACTGGCTGCTGCCGGCTGCTCCAAGGGTCAGGGTGTTAGACATGTGTCGTCGTCCCCCCCGCCGGAGCTCCAATAGTGCACACTGCACGTGTGCACAGTGCATTATGGGGATTCTCCTCCCCGAGTCTGCTATTCGCAGCTGCTGACAGACGATCCAAACACTGAGGTTAGGAGAGTGCTTGCTCTCCTAACCTCATTTTGGAGGGATGCTCCAAAAGTGGGTTTGCCATTGTGGTGCCAAGATCAGGCCTGCTATGCAGGGGCACAAGCCTCAAAAGGCTTACCCAATTCCCTACTTGTTCAGCAAAGGTGATATGCACATGGAAGCTGATTTTGGTGGCTCACTATAAACTAAGTCAGTTGATGGAATCACAAATGTTCCCATCTCCTTCCTGCTGGTCAATAAATTACACTTTGGGAAGCTACTAGCATCAGCTCAAAAGTGCAGCTTGCTCAGAAGTCACTGTTTCAGTTTAACTTTTATTGTCATTTTGAAATGAATGTAATGACCAGGGGAGGTGTAGATAGGCTTGCCATTTTTCCCCCTATCTAGGTGTGCAGCTGGTTCCCCCATCTTGCCTGTATTGCGAGGTGGTTGGACTACAACTCCCATCATCCTACTGTGGATGATGGGAGTTGTAGTCCAGTAGCTTCTGGCAACCCAAGGTTGAGAACCCCTGCTCTAGAGAAAGCCTTTGTTGGCTTCAACTATGCTGCAGGTTCATGGGAGGCGAAACAGATTAGAGAGGAAATAGGGCTCATACCCAGAGGCTCACTCCTAAGCTCAAAAATGGCAAGCTCTCCGATCAAAAATCTGGAGAAACTCCTTGCCGGTTTCAGCTACAGACCCTTCTGTTTAAAGGCAGAGGGCTCCCCCCAACTACAGCTGCTACATGGGCTCCACAATGTGTGCCAACCTGCTTGCAAATCATGCTGGCTACTTCTAGAACAGGGCTGCACAACTTTGGCCCTGCAACTATTGTTGGACTACAGTTCCCCTCATCTGCAGCCACAGTGGCCACCAATCCTCAGGGGTGATGGGAGTTGTTCAATCTCTGCAGGAAGGTCGGAGTTGTGCAGCCCTGTTCTAGAACTCACCAGACAATGATGTGCTCAAGCAAGGCTCGTGACTTTGTTCATAATTCAATACATCGTTCAAATTCTCTTTGGATCTTTTGTCATGTCCTCTGTTCCGATGTGAAGGCACTTGTTCCAGACGTGAATGGAGTCTCAAAGGGTGGCGGTTGACTGTGAGCGGTGCAGGATGAAAGCAGCGTTGGTGGGGGACTGATCAGCACTGATAGAGTGCTTTCTTAGGGGCTGTCTGATTCATACCTGTCAGGGAAGGCGATAGCATACTTGAGTGAGAAAGAGAAAGGGGCCATATGAGTGGGCTGCAGTTATTTGGAAATATGATCTCTCAATTTCATTTCCTGGTCAGACAAGAGTGCCCTGCTCAGAAAATGAAACTTAAGAAGAAACTCAGTAATCTACAGATTGCATTGTGATACAGACATACTAGATGTTTTCCTGTTAAACATATGCTTCAGGGAGCCCAGAGATTTGGCTACGTGGAGTCCAGTTGTGCTCTTATTGAAGCCAATGGTAAAATTTGCTTGAGTTCTTAATTGAGTAGGATTCCAGCCTTTTATTTTATAACTGAACTTTCCTTTTACTTATTTTGGCCAAGGGAGATTTGCCCTTGGTTGCATTGCAAAAGCTGAATCGGGTGGCTGACATCCACCAACATCACATGACCCTCAGGGACATTTATTCAGAGGGCACAGTGGCCTTCAGAGGGAAGGGAGATCCACTAAAACTACCCTGTTTTTGTAGTGCACACAGAGTTAATCTGAATATCAAAGCGTGTTTTTATCAACTGTGATTAATTTCAAAGTTTAAAAATATCAGCTGTGGGTGGATTCGCTATCCTGTTTTGTTAGTTGTCCCTTTACTAATTATTTTAGGTGTGATATGTAAGCTATCCAAGCCTCATCTTCAAGAGCTAAAATGGAAAATGATGGAACCTATGCATTTCGAGAGAGAGATAAGCAAATGCAAACTCATTATATCCAAGCATGTCCTGAAGACACCTCATGAAACAGCTCTTCTGAAGCTAAGCTGGTCGAGGTTTGGTCAGTACCTGGATGGAAGATTGCCTCAAGTTCTTCCATCATAGAAGAAACACAGGATAGAACATTAATACATAATTTTAAAAGTTATCAGTGTGCTAAACAGTGTTCAGTATCTTTATCCAAGACCTCCCCAGTTGGTGGTTATACATTTGTTCAGTGGAAAGCAAAGCAAACCCTTTAAACAATATTGGTTATAGTTGCTTTCATGTGCCATTTCTTATTAGTAGTTAATTATAGTATTGCATACCTGCCAACATGTCCCTATTTTCTCATTCACATGGATGGGAAAAAAGGGACATGTTGGTATAAGTACATAAGAACAAAAGAAAAGCCCCCACCTGATTGTGGTGCTGTCCTTTCTCCCCCCCACCCGCCCCACACCCCATGCCACCTACAAACATGTTCCTTTCCAACTACCAACATGATGGTCCTTTTTGTTACTGTGTGTATTTCTTTAAAGTTAGCAAACAAAATGTAGACGTCCAGAATAATGGCTTCGGGGGATTCTCAAGCTGCACTCTTGTGTTTTTAGTATACGGTTCTGTGAACAAAGTGTGATTGACTTCTAAGTAAACATGTACAGGATCTGCTTTTTAGAAGGTTTAGCCAAACTCCTATCCAAATAACAGCATGGAAAGTAGTATATCGCTTTTCCAGCAGATATATTTATGTATTTATTTTTCAAATAAATATATTATGTCCCTTGAAAATGTACAAATCTAGCTCATTTGCAGACTTGGGGTAAAATTAAAAGCTTGAAATGAAAAGCAAGAATGCTGTTAGTCCAATTTAAGAATAGATTAAATATTATACAGTGTTATTAATAGGCACCATATCTATATAGCAGCTTATTTATTAGGAAAGTCTTAGTAACTGAAGCCAAAACCATGTTTCCAGTAACATGTGCGCCAGTAGAAAAATGGAACATTTTTCAAGTTGTGGTTTGGTTCCCCCTGTTATTTCTTCACCCGTTTTGGTCGCTCTTTGCTCTTGAGTTTAGTCAAGTACATATGAAATGGGCAACAGGTCAGACATGAAGCAGGTGGTATTTTAGAAGAGAAGGAGGAAACAGTGATGTCAGTAAACGTGTAAAAGATGTGGGGCAAATTTATTTTCCCTTGCGTCAATGGAACACTCTCTTCCTTACACCGTGAATCTGTAGGATGGATGTACTCGGATTTTTCAGTCAGACCTCAAACAACAGTTGCCAGAACATCAATTTTTATGATACCTTTCCAGACCACTGTCTAATTGAGGGTATCATGCTCAGAATTCCTGTGTCAAAACCCTTGCTGAAGGACACTATGGGGCTATTCTCACGACCAACAAAAATCGGGCTAGCAGAGGCTAGCCCGATTTTTGTTGGTCGTCAGAACCACTGGGCTTGCAGCCGAGCCCGGTGGTTCTGGAGCAGCTAACCCACTTGAGGACCCCTGGCAAAAAGCAGGTTTGCGTAGTGCTTTTTGCGATCGTGAGTAGCCGCGCCGTGCCTTCGCGCCGTGCCTACTCATGAGTAGACCCCCAGCCGGGAGGCTTAAAAGCAGCCTCCCGTCTCGGGAGTTTCCCCAGTATGCCCTGCACGCTCGCGCAGGGCATACTGGGGCTTGCGGGGACCGCATGGCCCTCGCTCACCCCACCCCCCGCCGGCTCCATCTCGGAGCCGGCCATCGTGTGGGCGGACAATCCGGCCACCCAGGGCTCCCTGCCCGCTTGTGAGTGGGGAGAGCGGGCTTAGCCCACTCTTCCCGCTCAGTGCCCTAAACCGGGTCTCACTGATCATGAGACCCGGTCTTATTTCAAACTGGCTTTAGAACGGGCTATGGGGTTGAGACAGCCTTGGTCCGCCTGATAGATGATCAGTGCCAGAGAATTGACAGAGGGAGTGTGACTCTGCTAGTTCTTTTGGATCTCCCAGAGGCTTTCATTACCATCGACCATGGTATCCTTCTGGATCACCTGAGGGATTTGGGGATAGGAGGCACTGTTTTACAGTGGTTCCTCTCCTATGTCTCAGGTAGATTTCAAATGGTGGCTCTTGGTGACAGTTGCTCTTCTAAGTGGGAGCTATTATATGGTTATATATATATATTATATAGTCCCCCAGGGCTCCATCCTATCCCTGATGCTTTTTAACATCTACATGAAACCTCTGGGTGAGGTCATCAGGGGATTTGGTGCTGGGTATCATCAATATGCTGATGACACCCAAATCTATTTCTCCTTGTCATCAACATCAGGAAATGTCATTGGCCCCTTAAATGTCTGCCTACAGGCAGTAATGGGCTGGAGGAAGGATAATAAACTGAGGCTGAATCCAAGCAAGACAGAGGTGCTCACTTTTGGAGGTCGTAATCCGCAATACGGGATAGACCTTCCTGCTCTGGATGAGGTTACACTCCCCCGGAAAGAACAGGTTCGTAGCTTGGGAGTACTCTTGGACCAGTGTCTCACCCTGGTGCCTCAGATTGAGGTTGTGGTCAGGAGTGCTTTTTACCAGCTGCAGCTGATTTGACAACTCCACCCATTCCTTGAGGAGAATGACCTAAAATCAGTGGTGCACCAGCTGGTAACCTCCAGATTAGACTACTGCAATGTGCTCTATGTAGGGCTGCTTTTGTATGTAGTTTGGAAACTTCGGTTAGTTCTAAATGGTCTAGATTGGTGTCTGGGGTATCACAGAGAGACCACATTATGCCTGTTCTCAAATAGTTGCACTTGCTGTCGATATGTTTCTGGGCAAAGTACAAACTGCTGATTATTACTTTATCATCTATCTATCTATCTATCTATCTATCTATCTATCTATCTATCTATCTATCTATCTCTTTGTACACCCCCCAAGATGCAAGTCTCTGGGCGATGTACAACAAAACAATAAAAACAACAAATAAAAAGGTTAATCATTACAACAATTTAAAGGGTTAAAACTATTAAAAATCAAATAATTAAAACAATATCTAATTAAAAATCTGGGTGAACAAATGTGTCCTGACTGCCTTTTTAAAAGTTGTAAGAGATGGAGAGTCTCTTATTTCAGCAGGAAGCATGTTCCAAAGCCTCAGGGCAGCAATGGAGAAGGCCTGTTCCTGAGTAGCCACCAAATGAGCTGGTGGCAACTGCAAATGAACCTCTCCTGCTGATCTCAATGGGTGGTGTGGTTCATAGCAAAGAAGACATGCTCTTAAGTAGAGGATCCCTGAATGGCTTATGTACCGGTTAGCTGAGAGAACGTCTTACTCCACAAGATCCCTACCACTTACTGAAATAATCAGGAGGGGTCCATCTTTGGGTGTCCCTGGTCCATCTCGTGGCAACCTGAGATAGAGCCTTTTCTGTTGTCACCCCTAGGCTGTGGAATACACTCCCCATAGATATAAGAGGATTGTCTTTGTTGGAGGTTTTCAGGAGAACCATAAAGACCCATCTTTTTAGCCTGGCTTTTAATGATATTTAGTTTTAAAGTTATCTAGTTTTAATTGCAATCTTAATTAGCTTTTAATTGTCTTTTTATTTTGTTTTGTTTTTTGTAACTGCCCTGAGCCCCCTTTGGAAGGGTGGTATATAAACAAACAAAGAAACAAACATTAAACCAGGGAATTAAGAACGGATATAAGCTGAAGTCAGCCATGTGGTAAAGTGGTCATGTAGCTGATTTCTAGCATTTCTGATTTTTTAATTGCAATATACGTTAACTCTTGTTGTTGTGGCTAACGTACAAGAGTAAGGATGCACTGGTGCAGTTAGAGAGCAACCCAACAGAGCTTCCCAGTTGCCTGCTCTGGTGCAGCAGCAATTTTTGATGCACTCCCCAAGAAGACTTCTGTGACACCCAAAAATATGTCCTTGAGGGCTTCTCAGCCTTCAGAGACTATTTTTGGCTGACACAGAAGGCTTCCCGGGGAAGGGTAGGATATTTTTTAAAAAAACCCACTGCTTCTCAGCTGCACTTTACATGACATTTATTTTTACACATTTAGTCTCATGAGATTTATGCAATGAAAAAAGTGAACTAGCCCTCATTCTCTTATGCAACATGTCTAAAGGCTGTTCTGTAGTTAATGTGGATAATATAGCTGTATGCCACTGAGATACAGTAGGCCTTTCCCTCTTTGCTACTGTGTTCTGTTGGAACAGGGTTAGATCACTCCAGCCAACTAGAATGTGAAATGGATAGTACTTAAGCTTCAGCTTTATCCTCCTTACTTAGCACAGCATGCTTTTCAAGGTGGAACCACTAATGTTAATCTTTTCCTAGGGAGTCTCGTCTCAGTGCCTTTATAACACTGTCTGTGATCTCCTTTCCTCAGTATCCTGCTGTGTCAGGGGACTATGAGAGAGCTGTTCCTGAACTCCCCACCTGTTTTATGGGACTGAGTTTTGACTAACTGAGAGCCATTATGAACTGTGCTCCAAGCACTTGAAAGAGGAATAGAGTTGGCCTTTTCTCCCACCCATATCCCATGTTATGTGTATATAGAGATTTATTTTTTTAACAAAGGGCCACATTTTGAAACAGTCATTGTGATGGCCTTTGCCTTTCAAAAAGTCATTTGCCTCTTTGATAGTTTCTTCCTCTAAAATGTCAAGGTGAATGTACTTCTATTTTATTCAAAACCCCAAAATTATCCTTCCTAGTACAAGCACAACTGCACATGTGCCAAGAAATCACCAGAGGACCCAATGGAGGCCTCCTCCCATATTCCCCCTGCTCAGCATATATGTGCTATGTGCATGCCAGCCATAAGCTTCACTGGGAGGCTAGCATAGCAATAGCACTTACATTTATATACCGCTCTATAGCCGGAGCTCTCTAAGCAGTTTACAATGATTTAGCATATTGCCCCCAACATTCTGGGTACTCATTTTACCGACCTCGGAAGGATGGAAGGCTGAGTCAACCTTGAGCCCCTGGTCAGGATTGAACTTGTAACCTTCTGGTTACAGGGCAGCAGTTTTACCACTGCACCACCAGGGGCTCATACTTCCTTTATCTCCTCTAGCTCCTTCCTTCTCCAACCCAGGACTCTGGCCAAGAATTTACAGGAGCTCAAAGCCCTGAGGGATCATGCTCATACTTTTAAAAATTGTGATTTCATACAATTGGCTTCTTAAGACACAACACTGAAAACAAAAATGCACCTCCAAAATAATAATGGGAAAATTGATCAGAACCCAAATACACACACATACTGTGGCTATTCTCACTGAGAAAACAAAACTCATGTGTATGCTTGCAAAACTGCAAATAGTTGACGACCAATAATCTCTCAAGAACCAAGACAGAATGTCATGTGCCCCCCTTCAGTTTATTAGCCTTTGCACAATTGGCATTTCATGTGCCTCTTTCAAATCAAGCGATGAGAAGTCATAGTGAGAACTGAGACATTAGCTATTAGCGATTTGGGGCAGAACAACCAAGTGGAAAGACTGGAATTTCAGTTTCCCCAGTGTTTAGCTCTAATGTTTTCAAAGGGCCTGGTTGTTTCAATACTAATTATATATGCAATATCATACAGAAGCATCATAAATGTTGCACCATGCAGAGGCACTCTTCCCTCTGGACTTCTGGCTGAAGTCCAGGGCCTCCACCCCCCCCCCCGCAGGCCCCCAAATCCTCATTAGTCTGTCCTGGGTAGTGGGGTTGCTGTGCTGCCGGCCCATGCTGCTTGAGAGACAAAGGGGCGAGTGGGGAAAGAAATATATGGGATGGAAATATGTTAAGTTGCATGCTGGAATGATTCTGCTAATGCATATTTGCAGAAATATACCTGTTTTATATCCTTACATTCTTATGAGTTCAGTTGCTGTTTGTGCCCTCAAGAACCCACATGTTAAAAATACTGCATGTGTTATGGTGTGTTTGCATGTGTGTGTGTAGGGGGATGATGCTTAACTTGCAGTGGGTGTGAGGGGGAGGGGCTCCAAAGCTCCTTAGGTCCAGGCTTCAAAATTACCAAGGTGCATCACTGCACCAGAGCATCACAAAGATACATTAAACTTACCATTTTAAAAGACACACTCTTTTTCACAGGCACACAATACATTCAAAAGGGGGGAAACTCTTAAACAATATTTTTCCCCATTGTTCTATGACTACCTGTAGAATCAGAATTCTCTTTCTTGAAATAACTACTGTATTGCTGTATTAGAGAGACATCCATGTTGCTTTAGAAAGAAAAACAAGTTGTTGAAACTTCTTCTGTGGGTACCAGATTTGGCCTATCAGTTCTTTCTCTACAAATCTTTGTACTCTGAGCTTTCAAACAACATGGGAGCCGAGTGAGTCAGAGCTGAGTAAGTGCCTTAACATGGTGTCCACATAAGGTGTGTAGGAGGAGGGTTGAGTATTATGATATAGATTAATAAACCTCACTAAGTGACAGACAAAGACTTTAGCATTCATAATTTAAATGTATATATGTATAAGGTGGCAAATCAAAGAAATATATGACAACATTGTGGTGCAAGAGATGCTATATAAAACGTTTGAATAAGTTCAAACTAGAGGGGAGTATTTCCACTCAATATATGAGGCATTGCCACAAATACCAAAGTTCCCAGTGAGTTGTCACCAATTCTTCAAGATTTAGACACTGAACAAGAGAAACAGAATATTAAAAGGCATGAATGGTGGTAAGTTGTTGGAAATGAAACCTAAGTATTTTCGTTTCCTTCTCCTTTTCTGCCTTTAGGTCCACCGTTCAAAGTACGAGGGGGAAGAGGACATAATTCATGAGGCAAGGCCCCCCCAAACAAATTGCTCAGAGCCCCAAATCTCATCAGCCACCTCCCTCCTCCATGACCTCTTCCCGGAAGGAAGTACAGCAGTGGAGGCACCTGCACAGAGCATGGGAGAGAGCTCCTAACCTCACCTAGCTCTCTGCTCTTTCTATCTTCATACGTGCTGTGTTCCAATAATAGAGACTTTTAAAAATACATAATTATCCTGGGGGTTCAGGGGCAGTATGGTAGAGTTTAATTATCAAAAGCAGGGCTGTGGGTCTGAGCCCTGGATCTTTTAAGCACCTAGCAGCACCCCTGGTGTAATTTAATTCAATATGCATCTATAGCAAACTCACCAGCAATTATAGGTTATCGGGCATTACCCAGGTGATCAGGAAGAGGAGGGGGTGATGTTTTGTTTATCCAAGCCAGGATGAACTGTAGCAAAATTAATATAAGCTGCCCAGAGAGCTCCTTTGTTCTTAGAGCACTCTGGCACCCAGCCACCAAGGTTGCATATGTAAGACTCATATCTCGTTTAATTTTTGCTTTGAACACCTGTATCTGACAAAGAAGCTTGGGAGGTTCAAATGCTTGCAGAGCATCCATGAATGAGCAGAGCAGGTTGAATAAAAGATAGCACTTCCAGAATCCAGACAGAATTTGTAAGGCCTGTAGTCAGGAAAATCGGCATCCATTTGGAATCAGTAACCCAAGAATGAGAGGCCTGGTTACAGCATTGCCAGGTTCAAGTTGCCTGAAATGACAAGCGAGTCTGGTTTAAAAAAAAATCTGAGTGAGACAATGCATTTAGTCAAATAAATAACTTCATTCCCAGAGTAGAATGGATTTTGTCAAAAGCTTTTCTTCATTCTGTCAAAAATGAAAAAAGAATGAGCAGCCCTTTCATTCTGTCAGCACAATGGCATTTGTTCAGGTTTCTTGCTTCATTCTGTGTAAAAAATGCAGTTGTCAAGCCCCATGCAGTGAACTGCACCTCTCTGGGCTAGCAGAGAAGCAGCCAGGCCCCCATTTCCTTCTGCGGAAATAAAGGGTTTTGCTTCTTGATCTAAGCACAGTTACCTTGTGTTGGCAGTTTGTTGATGTGTAGAACAGAGGCATTAAAAGGAGACCTAAGAAAACTGTCAGGATCTATGCATTGGGCTCTCTGTATAATAATACTGTAATTCAGTTTTAAGATGAACTCTCAGTTTCTTGAAAGTCCTTTGTCTTTCACAAAGACACAGGAGAGTGCATGACCATAAATGCAGCTTTCAAATGATACAAGAAGCAAATTACAAACTTCCTGCTTAAACAAAAATAGAGGCTGTTCTCATGCACATCCTAGCCCAGGCTAGGGACACCCAGCCTGGGTTAGGCTGCCTATGAGAACTGCTGGGATCGGGCCCAATCCCAGTGGGGCAGCAACGCCTAGCCCTGCTATTTACCCTGGCTGTTAGCCGAGGTTAAGGGAGTGTGCTCCCTTACCCCCAGCTACTTGCTCGTGTGCAAGCACGGGCTGTGTCCAGCCCGGCTGCAGTCTGAGATGGGCATCTAGCGTGCCTGTCGCTTGGTGGGATCTCCCAATGCAGTGTGTGTCATGCACTACATTATGGGCTTCATGGATGCTGAGACAATGAGTCCTGGCCTCAGATCAACCTGCCCTGCTCATTGTCTCAGCGTCCGTGAAGCCCACAATGCAGTGTACAACATGCACGCTGCCTTGGGGGATTCCACTAAGAGATGCCCGTCTCTGAGTGTGGCCAGGCTGGAAGCAGCCCATGCTCACATGCCAGCAACTGGGTAGGTGTGCGGGCTGGGGGAAGGCTTCCCGAACCTTCATTCTGTCAAAAGTAAAACTGCCTCCAGTCCTTCTTCTCAGTCTTCCCATCTGCCTCCAGTCCTTCTTCTCAGTCTTCCCATCTGCCTCCAGTCCTTCTTCTCAGTCTTCCTGGGGGTCATTCTAGAGCCTAGACTATCATAATTGCGTGGATGGCCCTGGCATGCTTTTTCCTCTCCTTTCTGTTTTTCTTCTTCCCAAATAGCAGCAATGGTAGGGGTGTTACTGAGCCATGAGCAGCAGTCACTTGGGGGCACAAGTCCAAAGCCGGGACTGGGAGATTTAGAAGCTCTGCAGGAGTGAAGCCAGGCAGGCAGTCGGGACCAAAGAGGGTCAGACATAATTAGCCTGAAGTCAGGAACACACCAAGGGTTAAAGCCAAGTAGTCACCAGGAGCCAAAGCATCAGACAGGAGACAGGAGTCCAGAGCAAGCCAAGGGTCAAGCCCGGTAAATAGTCAGCAGCCAGAGAATCAGGCAGGTAATCAGAAGTCCAAAACAAGCCAAGAGTCAAACCGATCGGACAGGAAAGATATTGCGACAACTGCACCAGCTCAGTAGTACCTTGATACTGAGGCAAGGGGAGCTTCAAATGGGGAGTCTCTTATATTCCTCTTGTGTGCAGGGAAGTCAATAACAGGCCTCACAGAGCGGGACCAGCAGAGGGCTTGGAAACTCCAAAGCTGCTGCAGTGTAAGAAATCCCCACAAGGGGCAGCATGGATCAGAATCCTTTCCACAGGGAACTCTGACCAACAGGGAGTCAAGGCCATGGCACAGCCTACCGAGGAAAGCCCCTCTCCCTCATGCTGCAGTCAACACACAAGCAAAGCCCACTCATGTGCTTAAAACAATGTGTAGTTTGACCCTCATGACATTCTCTTGTTCTTGATAATGTTCCTTGTTCTTCTCAGGCTTAAAAATCTTTGCATATTTTTTATTCTTTCCTTTCCCTTTATGTATAATGCAACAAAAACAACTTTATTTATTGCCCACCTCATAGTGATTGTTTTCTGGATGGCTCACAAAGTAAAACAATAGGATAAAAACATGCAATTTTAAACACATTAAAATTTTTAAAAAACTACAATAAAATAAAACTAAAAGCAAAACAAAAACATTCTTTAAAAAAAATCTGGGTAAACATATACTCCTGGAAGCTTTGCACACGGGGCATTTGAAGCCCTTTAACTCGCATCTATATTAAAACAAATTATTCATAAGAACAGCCCTGCTGGATCAGGCCCAAGGCCCATCTAGTCCAGCATCCTTTTTCGCACAGTCGCCCACCAGATGCTGCTGGAAGCCGACAAGCCAGAGTTTATCACATGCCCTCTCTCCTGGAAGCTTTTCACACGGGGCTTTTGAAACCCTTTAACTCACATCTGCACCAGAATGGTGTGTGTGTTCACATATTGGCTAGATTTACCCCAAAGTCGCTACGAGTTATTGGGGAGCAGTTCATACACAATTTGGGTTTTTCACTGTGTATTATTATTATTATTATTATTATTATTATTATTTATTCGGTTTCTATACCGCCCTTCCAAAAATGGCTCAGGGCGGTTTACAAAGAGAAATAATAAATAAATAAGATAGATCCCTGTCCCCAAAGGGCTCACAATCTAAAAAGAAACACAAGACAGACACCAGCAACAGTCACTGGAGGTACTGTGCTGGGGGTGAATGTAACCTGATTTATATCCAGGGTAAAGAAATCCACTATTTGTTTTGGTTTTTTGAGACAATTTCAAGTTCGCAGTAAAGCCTCCCTGTAAACCCGAGGTAAAACCTGCTGTGCGTAAAAGCCGCTGGATGTATATATCTATGTTTTTGCCTATTTTCAGTTTATATTACTATATTTCTGGTATATATAATATAGAATATAGAATAGATAGATAGATATAGACTATATAATATATGATATACATTACATCTTTCCTAAATGCCTGCCTGGAAGCAGTTATGGGCTGGATGAGGGATAACAAACTGAAGTTAAATCCAAATAAGACAGAGGTACTGACTGGGGGGGAGGGTAGATCTGAGAGATGGTTTAGATCTGCCTGTTCTGGATGGTGTTACACTCAACCTGAAAGATCAGGTATGTAGCTTGAGAGTGCTCCTGGACTCAAAGCTCTCCCTGGTTTCTCTGGTTGAGGCAGTGGCAAGGAATGCTTTTTCTCAGCTTCAGCTGATACGTCAACTACGTCCATTTCTAGAGGCCAATTACCTTAAAACAGTGGTACATATACTGGTATCCTCCAGGCTTGACTGCTGTAATGAGCTCTACATGGGGCTGCCTTTGTACATAGTCCGGAAACTACCTTTGTACTATGCCTTTGTACATAGTCCGGAAACTGGTAAAGAATGTGGCTGCCAAATTGGTCTCTGGGACAACATGAAGGGACCGCATAACACCAGTTTTGAAAGAACTGCACTGGCTACCGATATGTTTCCAGGTGAAATACAAGGTGCTGGTTCTTACCTATAAGGCCCTTAAGGGCTTAGGTCCTCCTTTGTCATAAACCCTGCCGCCTGTTACGATCCTCTGGAGAGGTCCGGTTGTGGATGCCCCCAGTTCGTTTAGTGGTGACCCATGACCAGGCATTCTTTGTGGCTGCCCCAGGGCTTTGGAATATGCTCCCTACTGAAATGAGAGCATCTCCTTCTCTGTTTGTTTTCAGGAAGAACCTCAAGATTCTCCTGTTTTTGTAGGCTTTAAATTAGAATTAATTTTAATAATTTTAAAACTTGTTTTAATATCTATTTTATTCTGTTTTATTATGTATTTTAATTTGTAACTTTTAAATATTTTTAATTTTGTACACCGCCTAGAGATGTACATATCGCAGTATAGAAATATGATAAATAAATACATAAATTACTACTATATGTCTAGTTCTTCTGCTTCTGCACCTCTGTTTCTTCTACCGGAATTTTGGTTTTCTCTTATTTCCAGCATTGGCATTCTTCCTCTTGTTGAGTTTGGTTCTATAAATAGCCCCTGCATTTTAGTTTTTAAGGTTTCTGCCTACCTGATTTTTAGTTGTCACCATCCAGAATACATTATTGCCTTTTTTGCATTCTTTCTATTGGCTTCAACTCGGGCTTGGTCTTTGTATGCAGCAGAATGAATTGGTAGATTGCTGATGAGATGATAAGCGTGGATCGTGCCATTTCAGAATGCAGGAGGGAATGCTGGCTTGCGCCTCAGACGTTCACATGACCACCATCTTGGACTGGGCTGGATGACATCATCACTAGGGATGTGCATGAATCAGTTTTTTGATTTGATTTGTAGCTGAACTGAATCACCCCCATTTCTTTTGGGTACGAATCTGCCTCCCCAATCACCCCAGATTTGATTTGTACCTGAATTTTCTGAATCTACATTGATTTGGGGGCAAAAAAGGGTTCTTGGGGCAAAAGCATGGGGTGGGTGGTAGTGGCCAATTGGTGGAAGCTACCATCCAAATTTCAAAGAAATTGGGCAAAGGGGTGATTTTTAAACATTTTTATTTTTTATTTTTTTTGAAGTTCACATGTCTTTAAGCTTTTTCCTATAGGGAATATTTCAGCAACCTTATAACTCCACATGGGGGGGCACCAGGGTGGCCCAGAGTGGGTGGAGGTGGGTGGTAGTGCCCAATGGGCGCAAGGAAGCTACCAACCAGATTTCAAAAAATTGGGCAAAGGGGTGATTTTTAACAATTTTTTGAAGTTGGCATGTCTTGGTGGCAGATTCAGGGCAGAAAAGGGGTTCTGGGGGCAGAAGAATTGGTCTGGTGATAGTGCCCCAATGGGTGCCTGCTACCACCCAGATTTCAAAGAAATTGGTGAAAGGGGTGATTTAATTTTTTTGGCACATCTTTAAGCTTTCCCCCCCTAGGGAATAATGGGGATTTCAGCAGCCACACAACTCCACTTGGGGGGCACCAAGGTGGCCCAGAGCGGGTTATGGTGTAGTGCACATAGGGTGCTAACCACTCCCAAACCCATAAGCCCATGGGGCACTGGGTTTTGTTTTCATGAGTGGATTCTTTCTAAATTAATTCATCATTTTGCACCAAAGATGATTATGAATGAACAAAGATGAGCAGTGATAGGGCATTCTAAGTTCTGAACCACAAAATGGAGGTCCGAATCCTTGAATTTTTTCACTTCCGAATCTGGGTGATTTGTTTTGTATTCAAATCTGGGCAATTGAACACAGGGGCACATTCTTCTGTCTACAAATTGCCTGAATCAGCCAGATTTGGGTACAAATGATTTGTACCCGAATCAATTCACACATCCCTAATCATCACAAATTATGCCGCTGAGGTGTCCCTATGTGTCCCTACAACTGTACCCAATTTAGCTCATATTGGTCCAGGCATTGTGAAGTTGACGGACATACAGATCTCATAAGCCTACTGGAAAGTATGCTAAAAGACCACCTCGCCTCATGGTGTGGCAGAAAATGCTGATACATCGGCAGAGTGAGTTTGGATGTCAGCCACAGAGCCAATTTTGCTGCTTAGACTAGGGATGTGCAAACCAGCTCAACATCAAGCCAGTTTGACAGTTTGGGGTCAAACCAAATCACCCCCTGTTTGGTCCGACCCCAGACCGAACACCCCCCAAATGTTCGGGGGGGTCATGGACCCTTTTATGTTAAAAATAAATAAATAATTTTTTTACCTTATCCCTCTTGGGGGAGTTCCTAGAGGCGGCAGGGGTGGTGGTGGAGGTTCCCCATCCCTCCACTGGCTCTCCTTTATTGCCCCCTCTGGCTGGTTTGCCCAGCTCTTCGGCCATTTGACCACTCTTTGGCTGGTTTTTGGGCTTCTCTTGGCGGTGCAGTGGCCATTTTGGAGACCATGTGCCTGTGTGATTGCCCTCTGCTTCAGACCGGACCAAGTTGTGGCAGGGGTTCAAGGGGGTGCCAGTCTGAACTGGCCCAGTCGGGTTCTAGTCCAGTCCGGGTTTTAGTCCAGTCCAGATTCGAACCGAAATGGGCCAGCCAGTTCCATGCACATCCCTAGCTTGGACAGACCCCAAGTGCTTGAAAGGGGATAAATGGGTACCATTTACCAGGGCCTGGCTTACCCAGTCTGAAAGCCCATTACCACAAGGAGGATAAAACTGAAACTAAACTGTAGATAATTATAATGAATGTTTATGCAAATTTATTTCTCTTCATCTATATGAGGTGTTCAGAACAATCTCATGAGACTTGCTGGAGCCAATCAAAAGTAGTATTAGAATAGAAGAAGTTATATTCTGAACAGTGAGCTGGTGGCCAAGGCCTAGAACAGAGAGAGAGAGTGTGCGTGCACAATTATACAGGGAACTCTAGGACGGCACTCAAGAAACCAAGAGAAGTGTGCCACCCTTATTTAACTACTACTGTACTAGTCTTGGAGTTCTTTCTGTCATTTCCTATGTACAGGCAGGAGCAGCCATAGTCTTAATAGACTCACATAGCTGCTGCAGACTTCCAGGTTCCTTTAGACCTTTTAGGGAGAGCTGCCCATAGGAAACAATGGAGAAAATCAGGCTTTTAGCATAGCTTAGTAGGCATGATTAGGCAAAAGCATCCCCACACCACCACCACCACCACACACAAAAACCAAACAAAAAAAACCAAAGAATAGCAGGAAAGACAAAAATAGAATGCTTTTTCTCACTCGGGTCTTATCTGGTCTGAAAAATGTAATTGGTAGAGTTAAACCACACTGCAAATTTCAGTGCCAACATAGTCAATTATCCCCACTTTATCTGATATCCGCACTTCATCCCCATTTTGCAGGGTTGTGGCTGAGAGTGATTAAACAGCCCTGCAGTATATTCCATTTTTAATATTGCTGGTTATTTTATTTTATTATTTAATTAATTTAATTTAATTTAATTTAATTTCTATACTGTCCTTCCAAAAATGGCTCATAGCGGTGTGGCTGAGGCCGGTTTGGATTTCCAGCCCAGGATCCTGCACATAAAACACCCCATAGGTGGCATCAGTCCACTTGAATTGCCCTCCTCAGACTCCTTTCCATCCCAAATCCAGCACTGAGCTACACACTGAAGCCTTGTGCCCCACTGACGTGTGTGGTCCCATTGCGTTAGCCCCCTCCCTCCCCCACGCCACAGTCCAGATCCAGACTGAGCCTCTGCAATACGCATGGCTATTTTTTAAGTTAAGAAAGGGTGAGAGAGAATGATGCTTAGCACATGAAGTTCAGGTGGTCTCAAGAAACACTCTTCCGTCACAGTCACACAAAATTTGGCAAGTTTGATGTTTTATTTATTAATGTCTATACAAATGTATATTCCATATTTTCCCTCAAGCATGGAAGCACCCAAGGTGGCTCACAATCAATATTTAAAATATTACTAAGACAATGGCTGACATCCTTATGAAGGACACGCATAAAAAGAAACTGCAGGGATGTGACGGACGCCCACGCAAATCTCCTCCAGTCATTCCACATGTGTGCTGTTTCACAAGTGGTGCTTTGTAATTACAATGAAATGGAGTGGTAATGGGGTGCAGCTAGGTAATTTTACAACCTGGATCTAATCGCCTTACGAGGACCCCCTCACTCCCTGGTAATTTCAATCCATTGGTTCTAGTCCTGCCCTCAAGAGCAACAGAAAACAAGTCAATTCCTTCTCTCTCTCTCTCTCTCTCTCTCTCTCTCTCTCTCTCTCTCTCTCTCTCTCTCTCACACACACACACACACACACACACACACACACACACACGGACTCTGATGGCTTCCTAAACGTAGGCCAGATTCTTGTTTCATCGTGCCAGTTCTTGTTTCATCATTGGCAATGAATTCAAAAATTGAAACCCAGAGCACGTGCCCCCCCTTGCTTCACAGTTCTCACACAGACATTCTGGATCACAAACCAACTTGAACATATTGCATTGCGGCGGGGGGTGGGGAGGGGCTGATTGTGTATTTGGATGCTAAAAATTAGTTCCATTTTCACTACATGTTTTAAAAACATTTTTTATATCCCACTCTTCCTCCAAGGAGCCCAGAGCGGTGTACTACATACTTAAGTTTCTCCTCACAACAACCCTGTGAAGTAGGTTCAGCTGAGAGAGAGAGGTGACTGGCACAGAGTCACCCAGCAAGTATCATGGCTGAATGGGGATTTGAATTCAGGTCTCCCTAGTCCTAGTCCAGCACTCTAACCACTACACCACACTGGCCACTAGGTGTGAAGTACACTATAGATAGAAATAACTCTGGCAGCTTTACTGCAGTGGGGTGTGTGTGTGTGTGTGATTTCTTTGAATTTTTTCTTGAAATTTTTTCTCCAGAAGGGGAAGGAAAATTTTATTTGAATTTTTTTAAAAAAATAAAATAAAATACAAGAGTCCTGCCATCCTGTCTGACATCTGTGCCCAATTTCAAAGCCCTATCCCTAGCCATTCCAGGAGATCTAAAGGTGGGGGCAGAAAATGGAGTCCTTTATCCTTTTCTATGAAGGCAAAGGGCAGGTTTCTGCACATGGGTGGGGGAGGGAGGTGGAAGGATGGTCATGAGGGAGGGCTTCAGTTCCAGAAGTCTTTGTAATTTTCAATGTTAATAATTAAAAATCAATGGATTGACCAATTTGCTTCCAAACAAATACACATCCCTATGCCAAGCCATTCCTGGAGCTTGGCTTTAAAGGGTTGGGCATAAAAGTGGGGTGCTTTACCGGTTTTTATGAAGGCAAATGGCAGATTCCTCCAGAAGGGGAAGGAATGATGGTCTGGAAGTAGGGCTTCAGTTCCAGGAGTTTTGGCAATTTTGTGCCTTGAAATAAGTTGATTATAGGACTTTTTTTGAAGTTTATTAAACATTCAAAAATTCATTAAAAATCAGTAGCTTGACTAGTCCATTTCAAATCGAACACTCCTAGTCCTGACACACTGCCCTAAATCTGTGCCCAACTTCAAAGCCCTATACCAAGTCATACTGGAAATAAACAAATGGGAGGGGGGATAACAAGCCCCATAGTCCCCCACAAAAGCCCCATAGTGCCCCACACTCGCCTTCTCCAAGGCTTCATGGGTCTTCTTCAGGCAGGCACAAGCCACCAAGCAGCAGGACAGAGGGGACAGGACAGGACAGGACAGGACAGGACACTGCACAGAGCTTCCCTCTGCTTCCAGCTCTGCTGCTGGAAAGCTTCCCAGGGAGGCAAGGAGAGAGCACAGCGCTTCACCTCCAGAAGCCCCGCCTGCCTGCCAAACAAGTGATCATCTGGTGTGGGGGAGCAGCCGTAGCCTGCCTGCAGGCCCTGGAGAGCCTCCCTAGACTGCCAGAGTGGAGGAGGCAGTGTGCCTGGGAGAAATCTCCAGTCTGGCGCCTGCACCCTACCAGTACGGGAAGAAGATTCCTGACGGGGCTGTAATGTATTGTTCTTGGCTGCAGCAGGGAGTCCGACACACAGAAGTCTGTAGTAGAGACAAGGCAGTTTATTAACTAAAAGAGGAGAGATAGCCACGACCCAAAACTGTCCGGCCAAGTAGAGCGTTCAGGGTAGAAGGAATGCTTCTCCAGCATGACAAACTGCAAAAATACCTTTCATACATTTCAGGTGTGCTGGGAGAGCAATACCATTTAAAGCAATATATAGCACATCTCCCTTCTCACAGAAATAAAACAAGTATTGTATTAAAACCATGAATACAAATATATAAAATACAAATATATACAAAAATAAAAAGAACATGAATGAAATTAAAACAATTACCCAGGTACATATCTTTCTGGCATGAAGACACACCTGCCATATGATGTTATATATCTGGGACTCCTTTCCTCAGACTGAACAGCTCGTGTCTTATCTACTTCGTCATTTTCCGACTTAACCTCTTCCATACTCCCATTAGACTTATTCTCATTAGACATACTCCCATTAAACATGTTCAAAAACTGATCATGCTGCGTAGTTATAGGCATGCTCTGTGCTATATCCTCCCCCACATCATCATCTTCTTCCTCATTCCTCCAGCGAGACTTTTAACTTCTGCCTATTTCACCAATAACTGCGTCCCTTGGAAGTCGTCACCCGATATGTACGGGGTTGATAACCCTTTTTTGTTACCACCACAGGAAACCACCCTTCTTTATTCTCTACCCATACTGCATCCCCTTCTTGCAGGGGCTTAAGAGGTTTTGCATTACGATCATAAAAGTATTTTTGCCTTTTCTGAACAGCACAGGGGCCATCCAGGAAAGTGAGGCACACAAACCTTTGCCCCAAGGTCCATGGGAATGGCACCTCTGGGGAGATGATTTTTCAGTTTATATAGTTTGCTATTAGATAATGGGGAGAAAAATGAATACTAATTCCAACACTGATAATCAGATAGGGCAGGACTGGAGATCTCTGCAGAAACAGAAAAATAACTTTGAAATAGCAGCTAAGTTCTTGTTCTATCTAAACTTTAAACAATGCCAAGATATGGCAGTTAATCAATAGTAAAAACTTGGAAGGCTAAATACAATTTTTAGAATAAGAGCTTTTAGTTGTTGGGAAAGTAAGCTATTAGAAGCTTCATATATGGTGACTATAAAATTTTGCTATGGATTATTGCAGATAATCATATTACGAGCTATAGACTGTTGGGTTATTTCAAAGATACTGTAAGAGCAAAAGAAGGGGATTTTATTATGAATATATTAATAGCAGCTAACTAGTACTAGCTAAACACTTGAAATTAAAAACAATATCCTATTTATTTGTTAATTAAATAAATTAGATTTAATAATTAACACAAACAATATTTTCATAAAAGGAATAGCTGGCAAAGATTTATTACATCACAGAAGTAGAGAAGCTTCTCATCAATTCAAGGACTCACAATGTTGACACATACTTTAAATAATAACTGGTGTACATTTCTTGCATTCTGGAACAGTAACTAAAACACTGAACAAGCTGCCCGTTATTTTTTTGTTTGTTTCTTTTAATATTGTAATAATATAGACTTTTCATCCCTGTATTATTGGAAATACTAATGAAATATTATTGAAATCTTCTTGATGATCACATTACTATATATAGAGAAGTCCAGACTCATCTACTCAGTCCACATCTTGTTACTTCAAAATAGTTGTAAACAAATCCGTTGTGTGGACAATCTGTGGGCTAGAAGGATCTGTGCAGATTGGCATGTGGTGAAGCACTTGAGTCATTGCTTATTTTCTTTTTAGAATAGAGGTTTTTTTTTACGGCCTGTTGACCAGTAAAATGCCTTCTATGTGAGGCCAATGAACCTACAGAATAAAAACAAGATTTTTTTAAAAAAGATACATACATAGGCATTAAAAAATACTGTGACATTGCTTAAATAGGTCTGTGCAACTTGCAAGGGATGTGCACAAATAAATTTTTTCTATTTGATTTGTGCCTGAATAGAATCACCCCTGTCCATATCTGTCCACCTGAATCACCCCAGATTCTATTTGGATTTGATTTGATTCAGAGTCAGATCAATTTGGACCACTTTTGAAGGTTCTAGGGGAACTAAATTTGAGGGGTGGGTAGGCTCCCATGGATGTCACCTACCACCCATATTTCAAGGCAGTGGGGCATTTGGTTGATTTTTAATGGGTTTTTAAAAAGTTTTTATTGATTTTGTATATTTCCACCATAGGAAATAATGGGGATTCAAAGTTGCCCTATCCTAACCCTAACACGGATCCCCATCATTTTGACTGTCATTGGACAGTGCCAACTGTCAACTGCTATGTGCCAACTATACACACACACACACACACACACACCCCTGCAAGGCAGTGGGGTACTCATTTTATTTCTTAGGAATATTGAAGTGTTTAGATTATTTGGTGTCTAATAATGTTTCCTTGTAATGAATCCCTATGAGGATTCATTATACACCTTCATTTCTTCTGTTCATTTTGACTGTCATTGGACAGTACCAACTGTCAACTGCCCATTTGTCAACTACACACCCACACACTGGGGTACTCAGATTATTTTAAAGGAATTTTTGAAGTGCTTAAATTCTATGGTGTCTTCATTACACGCCTTCATTTCTTCTGTTCATTTTTACCCCACAGCTTTGTGGGTGGGAGTGGGGAATTAGTGGCATCCCATGTGCCAACTACCTCCCAACCCGCAAGCCACTGGGTACTCAGTTTATATTTTAGGTAATTTTAAGGTGTTTAGACTCTTTGGTGTGTAATGAATCCTTATAGGGATTCATTATGAGGAAAGGTTATTAGACACCAAAGAGTCTAAACACTTGGGGGGGGAAATCCCTACAACTTAAACTGAGTAGTATCCCACTGCCTTGCAGGTGAGAGGGGAGTGTAGTTGGCACATGGCAGTTGACAGTTGGCACTGTCCAAAGACAGTCAAAATGAATAGAAGAAATGAATTAGGGTGAATCCCTCATAGGGATTCTTTGAGGAAAAGTGATTATACACCAAAGAATCTAAACACTTGAAAAAGAATGACCACACATTTTACTCCATATCTCCACTTCTACAAGGGCTAGAGCTTTTTTTTTTTTTTTTTAAATGAAAGCTAGGGATCTGGGGGAATTAATAGGAGGAACCCAAATTTTGAATTTTCAAAATTCAAATTGAATCAGGCATGATTCGATTTGGACCCAAATCTTGCTGATGGACCACAGGGATGATTTGTTCTGTCTCCAAATCACCCAAATTAGCTAGATTTGGGTACAAATCAATTTTTACCCAAATCGATTTGCACATCCCTATAACTTGCAACTCAGCCTACTTTTAAGACTTTGACACACCACCACTAAACTCAGTGGCTGACAATCTGCACAGTGAGCTATGCAACCAAGAGCAATGCTGGTCTACTTATCCATCTATCCATGCAGCTCCTGAAGATGGGGCGGGGGAAGCTCTACGCATCTTAAGTGCTGTGTCAGAACAACTCTGCCCATTTCTCATTGGGAATGATGGGAGTCAGGTGCCGCTGCAATGAAGCAATGCATCACTCGCACTGATCCCCCACCATCTTCACTTGAAGCATGGACAGAATGGGAAGTCCCACAGAAGCAGTGAGCCCACATCCCTCTTGAGTTTGTGGCTCACTGCACAGATCACAAGCCACTGGCTGACATTCAGTGCTACAGGAGAAGTTCAACTTACTCAGCTCCACCTCTCATGCAGAGTGAGTGGGTGTGTGCAAATTTCAGCAATCTCTCCTTTCCCCAGAAGCACTCTGTGCCACCCAAAAATGTGTCCCTGGTGGCTGCACAGCCCTCTGGGACAAATTTTTGGGTGGCACAGGGTGCTTTCAGCAGAAGGGGGGGTGTCATTGAAATTCATCTGCACACACATGTACAAGCACTGATGCAGTGTTAGTCTGGAATTCTTCAACAGCACTGGTGCTACACTGGTGCTTCTTCCATAGCACTGGTGCTTCCTTAGGCCGGATATCAGCCACCTACAGCAGTTTGCATAGTGATGGCTCATATGGCCCCATGAGCTGAATTTTCCATAGTCTCCATAGACTTAATCCATATTCTGTACACATTTATTTGTTGCCTAATTTGGCCTTTTGTCTGATATACATGATTTCTCTTAATCCAGAATCATTCTGCTCTACTCTGGGGTAGCTAAAGTTATACCAATACAGATGAGATCCTGTCTAGCTCAGCAGAATAGCAGCTGCCACATCAGTACCTCAAGAGGATTGTATGCACCAGCTTGCGAACTGCAATACCATATTTCAACAGCAAATAAGTTACAATCAACAATTAGATGCTGAAAATTACATCCTTAATGCATTGCATTTAATATCTATTTGTGGGGGAAAGACCTTTAGGCACTTAATTGACACATTCTGGGATAACTATAGCTTACTGGCTAGCTAGATACCAATTCACATACTTATTTAATATCAATTAGCACATTCCGTAATTTGAAACCTAATTAGCTTGCTATAACTATTCTATCAAATGGCAATTAAATGCTTGAAATTTCTTACAAGTTGGCTGTACGAAGATAATTAAGTATGCATTTGCTTAAGTAATTTTTTTACTTAATTACATCACAAACTAATTTTGGCTACACATATTAAACCTTTCAATAAATGGTGCTTTATCAATCAATTGGCATCTAATGAACCCATTACTCATTTTCTGCCTATGAAAGAACCGTCTCTTTGGTATTTCTCCTTCAGCTTCCGTTTACAATGGTACTGTGGAGCTTATTGTTCACATACATAGTCTGGAGTTTCTATTCATATCTTGAATGCTCTTCCCAACATTGTTGCTTCAGTGCTACTTTTATTATTTCCCTTTCAATAGACAGACATGGATAGATGGCTTTTGCTTGTTTAACTTCACTGAATCAAACAGTGCGGCAGTAGTATACAGGTTGTGTACTTTCTTCCCAATATCCAACCTATCCATCAAAGCTCAGTGTAATTCCTTCCAAAGGAAAAGTAACATTTTATGCAGGTAATTCCTTCCCATTTGCCTAGAAAGAGGCTACAAAGAAACTTGTGGATTGGATCCTTGCTTACTTTTCAATGCAATTTGCCTTGCTCCTCCTCTCTGCTGCCCAAAAGCCTGGCACTGCCGTGAGAAGTAAGTGGGCCGTGGTAGCTACAGTGATGTTGCTGCCAAGAGGGCCAGGGTGGGGCTGGAGGCTTCTGCACGCCCAGTGCTAGTTCAAAAGCTCCTGTGTAAGCCCGACTTCTATAACCCACCCCCTGCATAATTGTGCCAGGGTTACAGTTACCACTCTCGTGTCATATATTTAGGGCAGCATCCAAATTAGTTAGTCACAAGTAGGGACCCACAAGAAAAACATCGCACTATATCCCCTGGTATGCTGTGCTTGAGCATGGTGAACATTTTCGATACTTTTCTCGCTCAGAAGCAGAAGAGTCTGCGACTGTTTTGAGGGGGTATTCTTCAAGCTAAGCAATGCCCCGCTTTTTTTGTTCGGCCCCTCCTTCCACCCACTTGCCACTGTGTTCTCTGTTAGCTCTACCCACATAGTTGTTAACTGCCCTCTGGATCTATCTATCTATCTATCTATCTATCTATCTATCTATCTATCTATCATGCTGCCTGACTCCAAAGGCTCTAGGTGGTTCACAAAAATAAACACAACAAAAACAAAATAAGACAAACTGTTAATACAATTTAAAAACATTTTAAACATTCAAAGATCAAGAAACATTCAAAGATATGTGTCTTAAGAGCTCTTTTAAAGGCTGGTAAAGATGTTAAGCCATGAACGTCTATAGGGAGCGCATTTCATAACCCAGGAGCAACTACAGAGAAGGCCAGTTCCTGAGTTATTGTCAGACAAGCTGGTGGCATCCTGAGACGGTCCTCTCTCGATTGCCTTAATGTGCGGTGGGGATCATGCAGTTCATGAATGATCAATTTCATTGGGTTACAATGGGACAGTTGCAGGGAGTGGCCCCCTTAGGCTTCCAGCTGCTTCAGATTTTTGCAAAACCTGCAGGTTACCCCAAGTCTGTTGATGAGGCTATTCCCATGATCCCTGGAAAGCGGGCTAAGGGAGTTTAGCCCACTTTCCAGGGATCGTGGGTACCACTGGGCTCACAGGTGCTCCCAAGGCGGCTAGCCCGCCAAATTCCCCCTCCCCTTAAATGAGGTAATGGAGTGAGTGCTCCGTTAACCTCAATTTTTTGCTCATGAGTTGCCACAGCACACGACAATACATGAGTAGACCACCAACCAGGGGTCTGCAAGAAGGAGGCTTCTGCAAGAAGCCTCCTGGGCTTGGGGGTCTCTCTAGGATGCTCCGCACACTCGTGCAGGACATCCTGGAATTTCTGGGGACAAAACGGCACCCGATCCGTGCAGCCCCTGCCGGCTCTGTGATGGAGCTAGCAGTTGTGTGGGCGGCCGATCCGGTCGCCCAGGGCTGCCTTTTGATCGTCTGTGGGGAGTGCGGGCTAAGCCCACTCTCCCTGCAGACCTGGAAGAAGCTCTTCTCACCAATTGTGAGAAGACCTTCAGTATCTCCCTCTGACTCTTTTTGAAATAGATAATGAGCTATTCCCACGATCACTGGGAAGCGGGCTAAGGGAGCTCACAGGCAAGCCCGGTGCTCCCAAGGCAGCTAGCCTGCCTAATCCCCCCTCCCCATAAGTGAGGTTAATGGAGCGAGTGCTCCCTTAACCTCATTTTTTTGCTCATGTGTCACCGTGGCACATGGCAACACACGAGCAATGCCGGGGCACATGGCAACGCTGTGGCACACACAGATAGACCCCCCAAGCCTGGGAGGCTGGCTGCAACACTCGCACGGGGCATCCTGGGACTTCCGGAGGCTGCACTGGCTCCGTGACAGATCCGGCCCTTGGGTGGGCATCTGATCCAGCTGCCCAGGGCTGCACTTTGATCATCTGTGGGGAGAGTGGGCTCAGTCCGCTCTCCCCGCAGACCCGACAGAAGCTCTTCTCACGGATCGTGAGAAGAGCTTCAACAGATGACAAACTACCACTGACATCAATGAGACAAGTTAATAACGTCTGTCTTAAGTCCCATTAAATTCAATAGGACAGTCATGACTAATTTAGTCTGGATGCTGCTAGATGCTGCTTTTTACAGTATAGACCAAAGTATTTAAAAACTTTTAATACTTTTGTGTGTTTGCCTAAATATTTGTAAATGAGACAAAATGCACAACTGGAGATGTATATTTTAACAGGTGTACCTATTAGAAAACCCAGATTGGCTACAGCCCTCTGCATGTGTACATTCAGTGGCATGCAATGCCATGTGGTTTGTGCAATGCCCTATGTTTTGGTGTTTGCAGGGTTAGTAAACAGAGGCAAGTAGGAATGCAAATATGGATTTTAGAAACGCAATCTGTCTCTGACAGCCTTGATACACAATACAATAAATGAAAATCCTGCAAAATATGAACTGTTTTTAAAAATAACATTTAATAAATAGAAAACTAGGTATATTAATTTTGAAGCAAAGAGAAAGCCTGAATCACTAGGAACTCTCATATTTTTAACTTTTACAAATACATTATACAAATATTTCACGAAAAACTGAATATTTGATCTTTTTGTGTGTGAGTAGATGATTAAGAGTAATAACAACAAATATTTATATACTGCTTTTCAATAAAAGTTTCCAGAGCGGTTTACCTAGAGAATGAATGAATGGGGTTATTCTCATGACTAGGAGGAATTGGGCTAAGGGAGCCTAGCCCAATTTTTCCTGGTTGTCTGCTGCCAAAGGATTTCCGTGGTTCCCGGCAGCAAACCACCCAAACCACCCTTCCCCTTAAATGAGGTTAGTGGAGCGACCGCTCTGCTAACCCCGTTTAATTGATCATGTGCCACCGCAGCACGGCTCCATGCTGCGGCAACACATGAGGAGACCCCCACCGGGAGACTCCCGCTGGACTTCCAGGGGGCGCATGCCCCCCTGATCACTGTAGCCCCCACTGGCTACATGATGGAGCCGATAGCCGTGTGGGCAGCCGATCTGACTGCCCAAGGCTTGGAGGCTGCTTGTGTGCAGGGAGAGCAGACTAAGCCCGCTCTCCCTGCACAAACCCTCCTGGCGCTTCACACGGGTTGTGTGAAGTGCCTAGATGAATGAATGAGATGGATCCCTGTCCCCAAAGGGCTCACAGTCTAAGAAGAAACATAAAAATGACACCAGCAACAGTTACTGGAGGGATGCTGTACTGACAGTGGATAGGGCCCGTTACTCTCCGAGGCCCTCCCACACGAGCAGTGTGGAGAGCTAGATCGGGTTATGTGGGGACAGCGGGCCAAGCCCTCTCTCTCCACACATGAGCACCCGCAGAGCCCTGGGCTGCCGGATCGGCTGCACACATGATTAGCTGGCAGGGCCCGTGGGGATTGGGGGCCACCTGGCCCATGAGTGTGTGGGGCATCCTGGGGAGACCCCTGAGACCAGGAGGCTTGTTTTAGCCTCCCGGTGGAGGTTTTTAGCCTCCCAGTGGAGCCACGCAGTGGCAACTCACAATCACCAAAATGGGGTTAGTGGAGCGTTCGCTCTGCTAACCTCATGGCGGAGGGACTTAAGTGAGCTAACCGCTGGGAGCCATGTGCTCCCGGCAGTTTCCACAACCACAGGAAAATGGGTTGGGCTTCCTTAGCCCACTTTCCTGCGGTCATGAGAATAGCCTCTCCCCTGCTAAATAAAGAGAACCACCACATTTAAAAGGTGCCTCTTTGTTGGTTAGCAGGGGTTAGATGATAGAAACCCACAGTGTCAAAATTATTTCTAAATCAGTTGGTAACTATTTCTTCTGGCTAATGTAGTAGTTTCTCATAAGTCTGCTACAATTCCCTTCCCATTTCCCAAATATTTACTTGTAATTCATAGAAGGTGTGCTTCCTTCCAGTGCTGGCATCAGGCCCTCAGCTAAGTGGCATCGTGGAATGGGGCTCTGCAACAGGGTGGGGTAGCTGTGGTGGTGGCGGCTGCCATCTTTGTTTGCCGATTATGCAATGCCTCTGCCCCACCCTTGTGCTACTAGAAAAACAAAGATGGCAGGTGCCAGCAGCACAGCTGCTGAAGAGTGCTCTAGGCTGCCACTGCCACTAAGATAACCCTTCCATAAGGAAACAAGAGAGACTTGACTTGGTGGGCCATTGTAGCAACAGCAGCTTGGAGCACTTCGGAGAGGCCACACTGCCAGTATTTCCAGTGACAAAGATTTTCAGATATTGTTGACTACCCACCCTTGCTAACTGAGCAAAGAGAGACCTGTTTAAGTGGTAGTTCGCTTATATTTAGCAGGGGGAGAGCATCTGGCCCTATCAAAACCTGAGCACAGCATCTCTCTAGTGGCTGTTGCTGGTATCTGCCTTATGCTTCTTTTTAGATGGTGAGCCCTTTGGGGACAGGGGACTGTCATATTTATGCATTATTTATTTTTCTGTGTAAACCACTTTGAGAACTTTAGCTGAAGAGCAGTATATAAATAGTGATGGTGGTGGCAGTAAAATACAATAAAACTCCACAAAAATCACATTTAAAACCTTAAAATCAGTGAAACTTAAAAACCATAAAATAACAAGATAACCACCATTTTAAAAACCAAGAAAAAAACCAACCAACAAACCAAAAACCACAGAAGCAGGAGAGCTGAGAGACCTGGCAGCACCTAAGAGGTTAAAGCCTGAACAAATAAAAATGTCTGTAATAGTTTTTTAAAAGCAGCCACTGATGTAAAAGAGCAGACTTCCATGGGGAGAGCATTCCAGAGCCTGGGGAAAACAACAGAGAAGGTCCTGTCCCGGCATGCACAACAATTTAGCCTCTCTCAATATCAGCACATGGAGCAAAGGACCCTCTGACAACCTTGTTGGATGGGCAGAAACCCTTGGGCGCAGGCAGTCCTTCGGGTATCCAGGGCCCAAACTATTTAGAGCTTTTAAAGTAATAACCATCAACTTGAATTGGATCTGGAAACAAACTGGCAGCCAGTGCAGCTCTTTCAAAATAGGTGTAATATACTCCAAGAGAGCAGTTCCAGAGAGAACCCTGGCAGCTACATTCTGCACCAACTGAAGTTTCTGAATATTCTTCAAGGGCAGCCCCACGTAAAGTGCATTGCAGAAATCCAGCCATGACATGACTAATGCAAGTGTAACCATAGCCAGATCTGCCTTCTTGAGAAAGGAAAGCAGCTGGTGCACTACTCGAAGCTATGCAAAGGCACCTCTGGCCACCGCCTCCACCTGAGCATCCAAGCAGAACTGGTTCCAGCAACACCCCCAAGCTGCACACTTGCTCTTTCATGGGGAGTACAACCCCATCCAGAGCTAGTTGAATCACCCTATCTTGGTTGGCTTTTCTACTGACCAGCAGCACCTCCATCTTGTCTGGATTTAACCTAATTTTCCAGCCCATGACCATCCAGGGGCGTATCTAGGGTACGGCAGGCAGGGCACGTGCCCCAGGCGCCACCTGAAGGGGGGCGCCATTTTTTTAAATGAAAAAAAAAGTTCAAAATGGCCACCAAAAACAAAATGGCTACCACACATGCTCAAATGGCCTCTGAAAGGCCCTAGTATCTGGGGAAAGTCAAATTCTCAATTTATTTTTAAAACTTATCTAATAGTGATGCTACAATGCATAGTAGAGAATTAGACAGGCACTTCTGTTCAGTTTTCCAAGTATACTTCCACATAGTATTTTGGTATTTCATGAGCCCCAGCATACTGAAATTTGTAGTTTTCAAGCATTTTTTGGTCTGGCCACATCCACTGCTAAATAGTTTTTGAAATATTAAAAGATTAACGAGTTTGACTAGTATTTTTGAGCTGATATTATGGCAAAGTTATCTGAAAGATGGGTGTCAGATGTTTGGACAGGGGCGCAATTTCAGTGTTTGCCCTAGGCGCTATTTGCCCTAGATGCGCCTCTGCGTCCATCCCATCACCACCTCCAGCCTCCCAGTTCAGTACATCCACTGCTTCCCTAGGATGTTGTGCCATGGACTTCAAAGCATGAATGAGGAACTCCAGAGTCTGAGGCTGTATTCTAGACTTGTGAGCTACCATAGACTGAGTGTTCTTAGAACTCAAAACCAGGTGCAGAAGGAAATAGGAGTGTGCAATGTTAGCCCCTGCAATTGACAGAGCCACCTAATGGCGCAGTGGGGAAATGCTTGACTAACAAGTAGAAGGTTGCCGTTTCAAATCTCCGCTGGTACCTACGTATATTAAGCAGCAGCGATATAGGAAGATGATGAAAGGTATCATCTTATACTGCACGGGAGGAGGCAATGGTAAATCCCTCCTGTATTCTACCAAAAGAAAACCACAGGGCCCTGTGGGCACCAGGAGTCAAAATCAGCTTGACGGCACACTTTACCTTTATTTAGCCTCTGGACTGGCCAGAGGCTAAATAGTCTTTATCTTGTGCCTTTACCTGGTCAACAAGAAGCACCTTCTGCTTGCTGCAATTCATGCTCCAGATTCCAACTCAAGTCATTTACCCTAGAGAACCCGCACCCTCCATGTCTTGATTTAGGCAAAACCTTCCATGGCCCTAGCATACTTGTATGGTGACTTCCTGTTTAAATGTTATAGCCAGAGACGTAAGTTTGGGCAGGGTATAAATAAAATAAATAAATAAATAAATAAGACATGTCGCTTGCTGAATAGTGAGTGACTACATGATCAACTATTCTTCTTCAGTAACATTAGAAACCATTTTAGCCCTGTTTTTAGCAGCAATATTAGACCAAAAATGTTAGACAAAAAGATGGTTGAATGAAAACAAAAACAAAAACTTAAGGCAAGTTAAGGTAAGAGCTAATCTAATCTAATAAATAAATACTAAATACTAAATAATAAGAGCTAAAAGGAAGAAAAATACAGCTGATGGCCATTGACAGGCCAGGAGAAGAGAGGGAAGAAGGCAAGAACTCAGGAAGAAGGTGAAGATTTGAAAACCTGTGAAACCAAGAAAGTCAGATCTCAGAGAAAATGAGGGACTGACAATAACTACAGTGCTGAGACTGCGCTGGGAATAAAAACAGTTGGGTTTATTCATGCAATTGGTTTTTCCTCACCATTTAGAGATGCTAACTAATTGTTTTGGCCATATTATTTAAAACAGTGTTTTAAGTGTTTCTTGTAGTCTAGAGACCACTCTTACACACAACCCAGTACAGCCTGCACTGATTCTTTCCCCTCCTCCAGTCTGTTATTTTGGATTGGGTACCGTGACATTGTCTTGAAGCAGGGACTTGTGGGAATCTCTCTTAAAAGCTACAATGCAGTGAGGTAAACATTCACTCATTTTCCGGATAAGCTCTAAGGTTTATACTGTGACAAATGCAGGTATGGAACATTTGCATAGCTGTGATCTGAGTGCTTGATCTTCATGAGCAAAGTACCCAAAAGCTCAAATTCAGCTGAAGAGAGAGAGAGAGAATATGCTGCCACTCTTAACAGCAATACATTTTCAGTTACTAATAACAATGGTTGTCATGGGAACAGCCGGTCCAGCGTGAATGTAAGGATTTGCTTTCAGGTCAGTGCTGTATTAGTCAGCAGCCTTTCACAACCTCCTTTCTCTCAAATACTGGAGGCTTCTGTCCAATTTACTTGCAACAGCACTTTCCATACATCAAGCATTACTGGAAATTAATTACAATGTTGACAGTTGCATGCAGAACCCTTTAAACTTAGCTTTTCATATAATTACTTGGAACGGTGTTTTTAAAAAATTCAAAAGAAATCTCATGCTTCTTTATATTTTTTATTTTTATTATTATTATTATTGCACTGCTAAACACCCCCAGATATAATCCTCAACAAGACAAGTACAAGTACTTTATTCTAATTGCTGGTAAATGCCCAAGACATGAATGTTATGAGAGAGAGGGAAAGTGGGAATGATATTTATAATACTTGTTAATCTAGAATCCTAATCAGTTTGGGCTCTACGTTCCTGAAAAGCAATCTTTTCAGTGTCCCATTGCAGGCTAAGAGCAGGATGACACTCTTAGGGCATCCTACATGATTTCTTGCAGGAATGTGTGAGGCTGCTATCAAACAGAGCTTGTGTGGAACCACCAGTTGTATGAGCTGGTGCTGCTGTTTGCTTCCGTGTTGAGTCCATACTTGTGGTTACTATTTGTACAACTGCAATTGCTTGAATACTTGTGCAAATTGCACAGCCATGTGTGTAGGAGAGCTGGTCTTGTGGTAGCAAGCATGAATTGTCTCCTTTGCTAAGCAAGGTCCACCCTGGTTTACATTTGAATGGGAGACTACAGTTCTTACATGGGTGAGCACTGTAAGATATTCCCCTTAGGGGATGGGACCACTCTGGAAAAAGCATCTGCATGCTTGCATGCAGAAGGTTCCACGTTCCCTCCCTGGCATCTCCAAGATAGGGCTGAGAAAGGAGACTCCTGCTTGCAACTTTAGAGAGCCGCTGCTGGTCTGTGTACTGAGCTAGGTCAACCAATGATCTAAGTCAGTAAAAGGCAACTTCTTGTGTTTTGTCCTGTGTTTCTGTAGACACCATCTGGAGGTGCAATTCATTCATATAACTAGCACTTCCACAAGACCTCCCAATAGGCCATGATCCTGCCAGCAGCCCTATATATCCCTAAGGCAATTCTATGGGAGTTACCAAGAGTTATAATCTTTGGTCATAACCAAGATTCATAATCTTAGTCAAGAGCACCTAATTTAGCCTATCAATGTATCAAGTCCATGTGGCGAAAGTCAGGTCTGTCCCCTGCATAGACAGGGATTCTCTGCTGCTACTATGAATTTGGCAAAGCCTGAACATCAGTGTCACTGTGTGGATTTATGCGCTCCAGAGCAAAATAAATGTCCACATACATTACTCAGTGTGGACACTATTTAATTTGTTTATTAGATTTATATATATTACCATTCAACTGACCAAATCTATTTACAGAAAGAAGAAACAGCATAAAAACCAGAATCAAGAAAACAAAAACAAAAAATTAGAAAAACTGCTCTAAAACAATAAAAACAGCCTTTAAAGTCAGCAGAGTTCAAGATAACCAGGAATTACAAGTTAAATGCTTGTTGGAAGAAGAAAGCTTTAGACTGATGCCTAAATGTATACAAAGGTAGATCTCCCTTTGGAAGGCATTCCACAGATGGGAGGCCACCAATGAGAAGGCTTTCTCCCTGGTAGCCAACCAACATACTGTTGTGGGCAGCGGTACTCAGGGGAAACCTCCATCCAAAAAGAATGACTAGGAACATTAAAGAATGACTAGGCACATACTGGAGAAAACATTTGTCACAATGGAAAATATTTCTAGTTGGAATGGTGCAGAACATACATCTGAACCCAAATAAGTAAGATCAGCATCCTATTCCTAGTCACCCAGGTTTTTAATTAAATACTGCTTTAATAGTTTAAACATTGTTTTAAAACATTGTTTTAAATTTTTAAATTGTTGTAATGTTTTAACTTTTTTGCTGTCATTTATTTTAACTAATGTTTTGATTTTTTCTGTTGTCTTGTCATTTATTTTGTTTTGTTGTAAACTGCCCAGAGACATAAGTTTTGGGTGGTATAAAAATATTCTAAACAAACAAACAAACAAACAAACAAATTCCAAGCTGCATTCATTATTAGAAGTAAATTCAGATAACCATAGTCCAGATAACAGCAGACCTCAGCAATTACTTGAGTTTAGCAAGAATAGTCACCCAAGTCCCTTATTGCCAGTTTAGAATACTACTCATTCTCCGCATTATTTATAAAACCTTATGACATACAATACATAGATGACGTATATGCCTTCGGTGACCAGAGTAATTCTGTGGTTCCAGTTGCACCAGCGACCACTTTCACTGGTGCAACTTCAGTGTAACTTCGTTGGAGTGCTATGTAATCCGAGAACAAGATGGGAAGCAAAAATAAGGGCAGTTATTAAAAAAACACCACCCTCAAAACAGTCCCGTTCCACTAGCCACTCCCCCAGCTTCCATGGCAATACTGCCTGCATGCTCCAATCACTAAGCAGCATTCTGACACCCTATGTGGGTCAGGCATGGAATGAGCCAATTTATTCATGGAGACAGCAAGATGCTTCATCACTACACCATCCTACATGCACAAAACACACAACCCACCTGACACAAGGATGCCCCAGTCAGGGGCGTAGCAAGGTTGTAGTGGGCCCAGAGACAAGATTTTAAAATGCGCAACCCCCCCCCCGAAGCTTAGCTCGTGAAGTAAAGAAATTTTAAATGAGGTTGAATAGAAAAAGCATAGTAAACTGTGTGTGTGTGTGTGTGTGTGTATCTCCTATGTACCACAACAGAACATCATTTAAATTTTTTTTTAAGGTTTTGTAAATTGTGGACGATGCAAGTCATGTAATGGTACTAGAGAAAGACATGCGGTTCTGGTAGCTCCAGGTCTTAACACCCACATCAGTTTTGGAGGATGAATACAACTGAAGCGCGGGTGCGTGGCTGGGGGAGTCAATCATGTGACTTGTATCTGCCCCCCCCCCAAGGCAGTGGGACCCCAGACAACTGTCTCCCCTTGCCTTATTATAGTTACGCGCCAGGCCCCAGTACCTTCCACTCAACAGCATGGCCTGAGAATGGTGAACACCCGTCCACAGATTACAATGAGTTATTTATTGTCTTTCACCTCAGGAAGCAAAATATCTTGGACTGCCCAGGGATGCCATACTTCTCAAATTGCAAGAGAAACTCTTGCCTGTCTGGACTGGGGCTTTTGCCAGACTTCTCATTGAATTGCTTGAGGTGACTACATTTTTTGATTCCTAAATGCAGCCACTTCATCTTGAGGGAAGGAAGGGTTAATGCTGACAGGCGCTCGCTGCTGAACAGGGTGAATTTATTCCACCATCATTAGCCTCATTTTGTAACATCTACCTCATTATCCACTCCATTCACACACTTTCCACTGTGGCAATACTGGAGATAGGACACATTTCATCTATTTTCATTTTAGGTACTCCTAAAAAATTTCAAACCATGATGCAGTATGAAAAAGCAAATATTGGTAAAAATGTTCCCAGTTTTCATTGCATCAGAAATTGTACTCGCTCAGATAGAATAAAGGGATGTCAAAGCTTAGATAACAATAATTGTCTATCGACTTCTTATACTCATTGTTTAGCAGCCTTGTCACTGATACATTTTGAACAGATCACTTCTGAGACACCTTAATCATCACACATTTCAGGACACACAGTATACAGCATGCCAATACTGTAATTAGAATACATATAATTACAATGTACCATCATTAGCTCTAATTATACCACTGCATAATTGCCCCATTATAATACATTACTTTTATTAATACTTACATGCTTAAAATAAGAATGAACATTATTTGTTCTGATTGTACTCTATTATAGATCAACCAGCAATAAAGACTCCCCAAGAACATTTTTCTGTGTTAAATTAAAAGACATATTGCGGGTGGGGGGGATAGAATTATTACTTGATAGGGGGACAGTTCATGGGATGCATGAGGAATTGCTGAATATTAGGAGTGATGACACCATGGCCCCGTTCCGACATAGCATGAAACGTCTGCTAGACAAAGCTGTAGTTAATCTGTGAAGCCGAGAATCATGCTGCAGATGATTGACTAACTGCAGTTTGGCAACCTCCAGAACCCCTCTCTCTTCCTAGTCCACTCAGGCTGCATCCCAGCAAGCTCCATTCCGCTCACGTTGCCAGACTGTGGGCAAGGAGTCAGCACGCTAGTGAAACTGCAACCACTGGCTGTTGCATGAGAGGGGGGATGCCCAGTGCAATCATGCCTTTTCAGCCGTGTCCACCCACCCTTGTAAGGGCAAAGACATTTAGCCCTCTCTCCCACACTGCTCTCACCACTGTCTTCCACAGTTGGGGAGAAAGCGTCTTGTCCCCTGCCCCTAGGAATAGAGGATTGGGCCCCAATCTGCCCACATGCACTGGTCAAAGATAGAATGAGTGTGTTATCAGCAATGGTCATTTGTGACACACCCACAACAGCCCACTCCCTAGCATATATGCCATGAGATGCATGCTCCCCCACCCCATTTCTCCAGGAACCTCTATTTTTCCCCCTCTGCCTAGACCCCCATCTCTATCCCAAGCATGAGTGCTTATGTATGTATGGATAGGATGAGATTGCTAGGAAGAGAGTGAGGTTACTTAGGATTTGCCCCTTCGGTTTTCGGTAGTATACTAGTATTGTTCTGGTGGGGTTTTTTGTCCACGTTGCCCCATTCCCAGGGTGCAAGCATGCTTGGTCTTGGCCAAACCTCATGAGAAGAACCACCGATCTAGAGCAGGATTAAACTGCATAAGAGATTCCTCTTGTGCGATGAAGATGGATCCTGCTTCTGAGTGGATCACTCTCTCATGAAAGTACTCAGCCATTGAGACACATATGTGGGCTGGAGGGCTAGTACCACCTGGGCCAGTTGACAATTCCACCAAAGCCCCGGGAACATCTCTCCCAGTCCTGGCGACTTCCAGGAACTGAGAATATAAGTGCCCTTTTAAAAGGCCTGGTCCCCACCCCCACATCCCCATGCTTGGTTTTGCTGCTGTATATTGGGCTTCCCTGCTGGAAATGACTGCATGAGTAAATAACATTAAATTACCATCTCTCTTTTTTAAGGATACAGAACATTCCAATCCATGGGTGTCCCATCCTATAGTGCCCCATGGTGGCTGTTGACATTCGCCACAACATCAGGCCCAGATGGTAGTGATTAGCCTGGGATGTAGGATTCATCCCCGGTCTCTCCTTGTCTGCCCCCCCAACCCAGAACTGCTAGAGCACCTGAACTGGCCGGGACCACTTTTAAGTCTAGAAGGGTTGGGTAGAAGGGGGAAGGTTAAGAGTATGAATTATATTGTTAACCCAGTGGTTCTGGGAGCTCCGCAGCAGGTGGAAGGTTTACCTCATGAGAGCGCAGTCAAATGGAGAGCTGAAAACACATTAGTGTTTCCGTTTTCTCGGTGGACTGACCCTCTCATTAGAAGGCTGATCCTCCAACAGGCAAACCAGCATGAGGATGGGAGTGTGTGGGGTCTTTCTCACTGCTTTGCAAACCTGGTGGCACCCTTGGTTACAGTGAACCAATCCCCAGGATTCTTTGCATGCCTTAATATACACATCCCTTCCTAGGAAGTCTCCTTCTTTTATTTAAAATGTGTTTCCCCCAATGCTGTTCCATCCCCTTAACTGCAGAAACTGCAGGGACGCTGCATTCCTCTTGCCAAGCAGCAGCAGGAGGAGCAAGGGTGGGGCAGTAGCTCCGAGAGGTGGCCCGCGAGGAACACAGCCACCCTAGAACTGATGCATTTATGGGCTGCTCTGAACCGGCCTCTCTATGGTGGTGGGAGGAGCTTGCACACGAAACCCAGGTTATGGCGGGTGGCAGAATTCAGATGACATGATGCCTCCTAACCTCAGGTCTCAGCAGTGAAACTCACCACAAATCGAGGGTTCAGACTCAGATTTGGGAGCAAAAACAGAGCCATGGTTGGGTGACAAACCATGGCTTCCCACTTTCGGATGATCACAAGCTCAAATCTCTGGCACTTTTACCTATGGTTTGAAGTTATGTCCGACAGGGCCCTTGTAACCACAGGGATGAAAAATGTTGTATATAAAATTAGTGCCTGACAGCACAGAGGGCTTCCTGGGAAAGGGTCAAAAATCGCCACTTCCCACTTCACTGGTTCAGTTAACTGGGAAGTTCTGTTAGTCTGCTCTCTCACTGCACCAGTGCATCCTTGCTCTGTATGTCAGCCAGTATTATTTGCACTCATAGGTTTGAATGTAAGTAGACAAAAACTCAGGGAGAGTCTGATTATTGAGCCTATTCCGTGGCAGAGATGGAACAGAAGAAACGTTTTTCCGCCAACCATTGCATCCTCTCAATGTCATCCAGTAGGGCTTTTCTGGGTGGTGCGGGGCCTTTTGAAATTTGGCCCCAGGCAAGGTGGATTAGAACCCTTGGTAGCATGCTGTGACACATTTGCACAGCATTTTGAGGGTATAGTCACTCGCATTTGCCATGAGTTGGACACTACGGCTGATGGAGGGTCATTGGGAGAGGTGTCCAGAGTAACACCTGGTCTAGTTTTGCTGGAGGAGTTTCAATTATTGGTCCCCGAGGATGTAGACAAGATGTTTAGTTGAGTTTGGCCAACCATGTGCATGCTTGATCCTTGCCCTTCATGGCTTATTAAATCTAGTATGGAGGGGATTTTTAGCTGGCTCCAGCAGGTTCTAAATGCCTCATTGAGAGAGGGAGTGTTCCCAGCTCCATTGAAGGAAGCTATTATTTGACCACTCCTAAAGTTACCCAGTCTGGACCCAGAGGATGTAAACAACTATGGGCCTGTGGCCAAAATTCCCTTCCTGGGCAAGGTGCTTGAGCATGTAGTGGCTGACCAGTTCCAGACAGTTTTGGAGGTAGCAGTCTATCTAGATCCATTTCAGTCAGGCTTCAGGCCTAGCTTTGGAATAGAAACTGCTTTGGTCACCCTGTGGGATGACCGGTGCAGGGAGAGAGACAGGGGGAGTGCAACCCTGTTATATCTCTTGGATCTCTCGGCGGCTTTCGATGCCAATGAGCATGGCATCCTTTTGGATAGACTGGCCAAGTTGGGTGTAGGAGGCACTGCTTGGAGGTGGTTCCACTTAGGTAGTGCTGTGGGCAGAGGGGTTTACTGCTCAACCCCTTGGAAGTTATGCTTTGGGGTTCCACAGGGTTCCATTCTTTTCCCCTATGCTGTTTAATATCTACATGAAACCGCTGAGAGAGGTCTTCTGGAGATTTGGCCTGAGGTGTCAGTAGTATGCAGATGACACTCAGCTGTATCTCTCTTTTTCATCAGATGCAGGTGAAGTGGTGACTGTTCTGAATCAGTGCCTGGATTCAGTAATGGACTGCATGAGGGTGAACAAGTTGAGACTCAATCCAGACAAGATAGAAGCACTGCTGGTTGGTGGTTCCTCTGCCTGGGTGAATTATGTTCAGCCTGTTCTAGATGGGGTTGCACTCCCCCGGAAGGATCAGCTTTGCAATTTGGGGGTACTCATTGATCCAGCACTGTCACTAGAGGCTCCAGTGACCTCTGAGGCTCAGAGATCCTTTTATCAGCTTCAGCTGATACGCCAACTGCAGCCTTACCTGGTCAGAGATAACTTGGCCACAGTTACTCATTTTCTGGTAACCTCTTGCTTAGATTACTGCAGTGTGTTGTCTTTGAAAATGATCCGGAAACTGCAACTTATACAAAACAGGGCTTCAAGATTATTAACTAGTACTGGACATTTTGAGCATATTATGGCAATGCTTTGTCAACTGCATTGGCCCCCAGTCCATTTCCAGACCCAATTCAAAGTGCTGGTTTTAACCTTTAAAGCCCTAAATGGCTTGGAACGGGTTGCCTTAGAAAGTGCCTTGCCCAATATGACCCAACTCAGACCTTAAGATTTTCTTCAGAGGGCCTCCTCCGAGTGCCCCTGCCAAATGAGGTGAGGTGGGTGGCCACTAGGGAGAGGGCCTTTTTGGTGGTTGCACCTCTTTTATGGAATAGCCTCCTCAGTGAAGTTCTCCTGGCTTCATCACTTTGTTATTTTAGATGCCTGGTAAAGACCTTTTCGTTCACTCAGGCCTTTTAAACTTTGACTCCCAAATCTGATTTTAACTGATTTTAAAAGAGTTTTTAAATTGCTTTTTATTTTATTTTGTATTTCCCCCCTCTTTTGGTCTGTTATGATTTAATGTGCAATATGTTTTTATATTATGTTTTAATGTTGTGTTGTGAACCGCCTAGAGAACATTTTGTTATGGGGTGGCTAATGTTGTTGTTGTTGTTGTTGTTGTGAAATCTTTTAGGTACAATGACTGACAGCCAGACTAAATTACTCCTGAGTAGTCCTATTGACATTAAAGAACATTAAGTAGTCCTTTAAACTCTTGTGGGTACTGCATCATTTGTTAGGTTACATCCTATGCATACACACTTAACAGGAAACAAGCCCCATTGAACACAATAAGACTTACTTCCATGTAAACATGCATAGAGTTGCATAGTTATTTATGTGTTGAACTGTGCTTTAAACACGATGAGACCAGTAACTGCAGATTTTTAAGCCCTACACACATCGCTTTTTTTTCAATGCACTTACAGTTTGTGCACAGTGTAAACAATGTAAAGATCTGTACACACACACAGTTATTCATACGTTATGTTGAATGTATGTACAGCAGCACACCTCCTATCCGTACCTGTATTTAAGAGGCTCTGTGCCCAGGGTCATTTTAAAAATGAATGCATATACAGTCATTCAGATAAAAATATGGACATGTGTACAGACACCTTAAAATACAACATAATGAGGCTATTCTCACGACCCGCAGAAACAGGGCTAAAGACGCCCAGCCTGGTTTCTGCGGGTCGTGTGCTGCAACGGGAGCTGCACGGCTCCCAGCAGCAAGCCCACATAATTGCCCCCCCCCATGAGGTTAGCAGGGTGTTTGCTCCGCTAACCCCATTTACCTGATCGCATGTTGCCGTGGTGCAGCTGCACAGTGCAGCGACTCATGAGGAGACAAGACGCTTGGTGTCAGGGGACTCCTCGGAATGTCCCTCCCATGCCCTCATGTGGGGCATTCTGGGACTTCTGGGGACCAGGAAGCCCCCAATCCCCGCTGCCCCAACCAGCTCCATGATGGAGCCGCTGATCGTGTGGGCGGCCAATCCGGCCACCCAGGGCTAGCCGCCTGATCATCTGCGGAGAGAGCAGGTCAAGCCCGCTCTCCCCATAAAACCCCTTACGGCTCTCCACACTGCTCATGTGGAGAGCCTCAGTGTCTGAATAGGGCTTATGTGTGATTAGTTTCCAGATCTCCTATATACACCCACTATTTGTACTTATTTGTGGTTTTATGATTCATAGTACAGATGTGTCCTTGCTTAATTTTAAATCTCCCAGTAAGCTTTTAAAAATGGTTATCTAATCATATAAAGGAAGTTCTCAAGGTTCCATCACAAAAACAGAAAATGGGCTCTGTAGAAGTCCTGGGTTCCACTGAAAGGAACTTCTTGTGATGCCCTGCATATTGAGACACATTGCAACATGGAAGGTTAAAATACCCTTCCTTCAAACACAACCAACCTGTCACCATGATGAACCTTTTGACAGCAGACCTTTCATATTTTAAAAACAATTTTATTATTTAAGGGGTGGTGCTCTCTTAAACTCGATTCGAGACTTTTCTGGGGTCCTGCTGCCAGAACAGCATCTCCCTGCTCTCCCCACAGAGAAATAAACCTAGCCTCATTACTAACATCTAAAATGCTTGGGCAGCATTTTTTATTCTGGATTCTAGATTGGAAGCCTCACAAAGTGTAGTTCTTCTTGCTTGCAAACTGTGCTGACTTCTCTTAACCCCCATGCCTTGGCAGTATTGCATTGTGTCACTATTTTGTCAAGAGGCCTTTTTGAAATGCCTAATTATGCTGAAGGATGAGAGGGCAACCCCCAAGTGTAAGAGATCATGGCATGGCAAGAGCAGTAAAGAAAGGTTACACTGAACTACTTACTGTAGTCTTTAAACTGATATGGGCTGTTAACCATGATGTCCAGGTCCAGGATTGTTAATCATAATGTCCAGGCCAATTTCTAACACTAACGATAGCAGTCTGCCTTCTGCTGACAACATTTCCAGTTTTGCAAGGAAAAGCTTTCTTCACTTCCTGCCTTGCACAGCTGTTGAGTGTTGACATGCATCAGTGAATATGTTTCATTACTGATCTGTGTACAGTTTGCTATAGCAGTTAATTAAGCCTGTGAAATGGTCTGGAATCCTTTGGAAGGAAAGGCATGACAAAAGCGAAAAATTATCGTGGTTTCTAATGCAGAGTTAAGTGACTTTTTACTAGAGACCTCTCCCTTTGCATTTCCTGTTTTCTTCTTTCTTTCAAGTTTATTATGGTCCATGACCAAATCAGAACAACATAAGGCCATAATGAACAACACATACCTAAAACCAAAACAACACTTTTACCTTTCAGACATAAAACCAGATACACTCCCACATGCTTTGATGTTCATTAATTACGCTCCAGCTTAGCACCCTTTGCAATCTTTTGGAGGACTTTAATAGCTGCCGTACAAAATATAGCAACTTTGTAGGAGATATCTGCCTTCTTGTCTCATAAAAGAAAGGAAACATAGAACTTTTCTGAACATTCTGGCAGGTGTATTAAAAGTGGTGTAATGAGGCTGCTATGTAGATTTTAATAAAAGGGACATTAAAACATCACATGTCCAATGGTTTCCGTCTCAGCTGATCCACATGGACAAATCCATTCTTTATGAGGAATATGGTGAAATCTACATTGTAATAATTCTCGCTTACTGGTTAAAGGTCCAGTTCTGCCCAGTAGGTTTAGCACCGTCAACATTGGGTGATGAGTTCCAATCATGATGGAAGCAGGCTCTGAAGCTCTTCACACATTCCATGTGAAGAGCTTCAGGCAGGTCTGCAGGGAGAACAGGTTTTCCTGACCCTCCCTGCAGATGATCCCTTACCTGTTGCTGGGTGGGCGGATTGCCCGCCCAGACAAGCGGTAGCTCTCCTGCAGGCCGCCTGCACTTTGCTCAGCCGCCCCAGGGGTTGGGCTCAGGGAAGCGCCGCCATGCAATGCCCTGCAATCACGTAGCCCAGTATTTGGGCAGCTTGTGCCCAAAACCCTGGTTAAGTGGTGGGCTACTTAAGAGGGCTTGCTGCCACTGGGAGCCTTGCGGCTCCTGGCAGTTCTCACACGCAGTGAAAATCGGGCTGGGTTTCCCTAGTCTGGTTTTCACTGCTCATGAGAATAGCTTCTCTGTTGAGAAAAATTTTGAATCAAGGTATTTCTGTAGAGAAGTTGACATTACCGGGATACCAATCAGGCCAGAGAAGTGACTAAACGGTATATATTTGATGAATTTCAGAATGATTTAAATTTAGTTCCGAATGATATTAAGGCTTGGATGGAGAGTGAACCATCTAATTATTTCACCACCCTTGTAATTGCTAAACATAAAAGAGCTTTATCTAGAACACAATTTAATGTGCTCCCCTTCTTCTTTGCAAACTTTCCACCTGCCAACTACTGTAAAGTACAATGATCCTTATTCCAGGACAACAATGATCCTTATTCCAGGACAACCATTAAGGATTTTCTCAAATGACAATTAGGTTAAGGTGACTGACATGCTGACTAATGAAGCACCAGTGCAATGGGAGGAACAGCAATGCTTCTGAAAAGTTCAACTAACTCAGCTACACTGCTTGCTCAGGAGTGGAAGCAAATTTTGACAACCTTCGCTTCCTCGGGAAGTGCTCTGTGTCACCCATAAATATGTCCCTGAGGGACGACGTGCCGTCCCGCCCTTCCAAAAATGGCTCAGGGAAATAAATAAGACGGATCCCTGTCCCCAAAGGGCTCACAATAGAAAAAGAAACATCAGATATATACCAGCAACAGTCTCTGGAGATACTGTGCTGGGGGTGGATAGGGCCAGTTACTCTCCCACTGCTCAATAAAGAGGATCACCACATTAAAAGGTGCCTCTTTGCCAAGTTAGCAGGGGTTATATGGCAGCCAATTGCAAATAAGTGCTGTTGATATAAAAAGTAGACTTGAATTGAATTGCATTTCATGGGATTTTAGTCCCTGAAGTATGAGAGCCATGATTTTATTCTGCATGCTACTGCAGAAACAAGAACAAAACATCCACAGTGCTACAGAAAACTACTTTTATTTTCAAAATGGCCTCATGTTTTATGAGCTCAACAGTTCTTTTCCAACTGTATCCCCCTCCCCCACTTCTTTCAGGAAAGACCATATTTTCTTTTTTACTTCCTTTTGTTTCTCTGTTACCTAGATCTAGAAAATCGAACTAGTTTTCTACGAGACCCTTGAATATTTTCATCTTGTTTCTCTCCTGGATCAGTGCAGTTCTCTTATTCCTAGTCAAAGTGGAAGTACAGATCTGCAGTGTTCATTCAAGATGGTGGGCATCCTCTCTGCACTGAGCATTTAGTGAGAATTTCCTTTAGTCCTGCAGCGAAATATGCTAGATAAGCAAGACTGCAGGAGATCTTGAAGCGGGTCAATACAACTGGATTTGAATAAAAGCATGAATAGCGCATGGATTAATCCTGTTCCTAGTTCCCTGACACTCTGCATATAGTATATGCCTTGATATAAACCTTTCTGGCAGCATGCATACAAGCAGATGTTTAGAGGCTAAATCCAGTCAGCAGCATCTGATACACAGTATATTGCGTTTGCATTTGGGCTCTAGTGTCTCGCATGGGCCATCTGTGTGGTATGAATGCTCACATGTTCTGTCATGGTGATTCAGCCTTTATAAAAACACATATCTTATATTCCTCCCTACATTTTGTATAACCCTGATTGCAATTGCAGTAACTGGAGCCTGACAACGATCATGGAACTGTAAAGTGAACACTATTATAAGAAAACAAATGAGCGTGGCAGGGAAATTGAATTCTCTACTCTGTACTCTTGTCTTCCTTCTTGATTACATGCCGTCAAAATAGAGAAGGGCAAGGGTCAAACCAGATGTGACAGCGATATGTCATTGTCTTTTTGTCCTTTAAAAAAACTTGCAGTATTGGGGGACCCTCATCTGTATCAGGACTGTGGCCTGGATGGATGGAGGTTTAACCCTGCTTCCCCCACCCCCATCACACCTCAGTCCTGATAAAAATCAACCTCCTGACAAAACGGCCATTTGCCCTGGGAGGGATGCTGGTATTGATACTAATTGTGGACAGTATTGCAAGGTTTACACACAGAGACATACACAGTTAACACATACAGTGACATACACCACCCCCTCTGTATTGGGGGCTCCCATGCTTGCTGTTTAAAACTGGAAAGACAATTGGGTTGCTGAGGGCCCTGGGCTCTCAGCCCATTGCTGATCCTCAAGACCACCATAGCCTTCGTGCTGTGGTGGTGAAATGATGTTTTCAGGGTCTACCGAGGTACAAGGGGGTCCACAGAAGGCAGTTTGTTGAGGGCCTCCTCAAACCTAGAGCCAGTCCTAAAGAGCATTGCTTGAGTCCCCAATCAGAATGGAAACTAGTTCTGAATATATTAAGGGTATTTACACAACCTGTGCATGGTCCAACTCATCTTCCTCCCAGACGATGGTCCTCTTCAGACACAGAGCTGAGCACCCACACAATCCATTCTGCTTGGAACACTGCAGATCTCCGGAGGCCAGGATGCTGCATCCCAGCCTCTGGTATCCCACAATGCACCACGTGACATGCACCCCCATCAGACGGGCGCTCTGGGTGCCTGTCTCTGTGTGCGCTTGGGCTGCAAGCAGCCTGAGCTTGCACACAACCCCAGCAGCTGTGTTAAGAGTGTGTGCTTGTGCCCTTAACCTCAGCTAAAGGCCAGGCTTAGAAGTCGGGTTTGGCTGGACGGGAGCGCCGGGATCTGCACAGATCTTGGCGCTCTACATGAGCAGCCTAGCCTGCTCGTGAGAACAGCCTCATTCATCCTAAATAAATAGAAAGACAGTATTTCAGAATACTTTTTTTTATACATTGTACCAGCTTATGCTGCTAAATATTCATTTGCTATTGTCATCTAACTTTCTCAGTAATCGGTTCCTTTTCTACCAAGCAATACATTTTCAGCTGCTATACCAATATACTGCTATAATAGGTGTTTCTGAATATTCCTTTGAACATACTATGACTGATGAGAAATGAGGTGACACATGAGGCCAAAGTAAAGACAACAGTTTCTGCTATCCCAGGATGACTTTTCTGCCTACCTCATTCAGAAGCTGGGGGTAGAATCTGAGTCGGGCACACTCGTCCTATCCAGCTGAGACTTGACAGACGATCAAGCTCCCTGCCTCTGATTTTGCTTTTTACAAGCACACGAGTGCAAAACAGGAGCATGTTCAGCTCCTGAACCTAGGACTCATCTCCAACCCAGTTTATGGTTGTGTGAACTGCATTAAGATGTACCTTCCTTTCTTTGCTCCACTATCCCCTGAGAAGGCAATCTGGCAAGAATTCTGGGAACTGTATTTTAGGGGGAATCCTGATAATTCTCTGGTAGACATTCCAGGTTTCCCTGCCTATACAGAATTCCCAGGGGAAAGGGAATGACCTAAACTAATTACAGTCTTTATTGTAAGTATGCCTTTAAGATAGCATCTGGAGGAAAATCATGTTTGGTGAGCAATTTATATAAATACAGTACAATGGCTGACATTCAGACTTAGGTTGCATGTGCCAAGAACATTATCCATGTGCAACAAGGAAGGGGTGACTTTTGCCAGTCTCCCCTTCCTTCTGCAGCTGCCTATGCCTCCCAGATATATGATCCAGAGGGTCCTGTAACCCTCGGGGACATATTTTTAGAGTAACCGTGGGCTGGAGAGGGAAGGAGAGTTTGGCAAAAATAACCCATCTTCTGTTGCATGAAGAATTTTTTTCACATTTGTCTGGATCTCAGCCAATAATACTAATAAGATGCCAGAAATGTGACCATAAATAAACAAATGGCATTGAAGGGGGAAAGGAGTTTACTGTTCTTTCTGCTATGAGGTAAATATGTTGTCTGAAAGCATGGTTTGAGCATTATGGTCCTTGTTTTTTTATGTTAGTTTTTACAATATATTTCTATAAAGAGAAGTTCTAACATAACTGCATCAGCAGATATATTTTGCATTAGTATCCAATAATCTTTCATAACCCATGTCAGGTAACTGTAGCTCGGATAGAAAACTTTATTTTTGCCTACTCTCTTTGTGTGTTGTACATTTATTATGGCCATTATTATGCCAGAGAAAGTAAAACACTCTTAACGGTATATTGAACTTTATTCTAGTTTGGAAACCACTTTGCCAGATCATCAAATAATGGACAGAGCCTCATTCCAGAAGCTGTTTACTTAATAAATTAAATTCTGATATTTGGAAACTCCTGCTTTTTCCTATATTACTCATTGTTTATTCAGTAGTACTCAAGTTTAGTAAGCACAGTAATTAGGAAGTAATATAATATAGAAGGCTAAGTGAATGTTTTGCTGTGGATGGAGTGCATGAGATACCAATCTATCCTATGTTCCTCAAACCACTTCAATGGGCCTTCAGCCTGCAGAACACTCTGGAAATTAGAACAGCTCCTATAGATTCTCCTATAGAGGAAGCACTTCCATGTAAAAGCTTGTGAAAGTAAGATACAACCTGTGCATAAGGGTCCAGGTTATTGGATGCTTGGGGAAGAAACCTTAGCACTGCACAGTCATGGCATGCTGATGTGGAATGAAGAGGAGGCATACCCATGTGACATATCCTTAAGAGTAGGTGAGCCAGGCAATCACCAAGAGCATCCATCTAAAAGGGGCAATGAGCTGAGCTTGCACAACCACACAACCTGGCAACACTGATTAACGCTGATTAACACAACCTGAAGACAGTCCTCAACCAGGGTGACATTTATCCTAGAGACAGCCCTGAAAACACATATAGCTGCTCCTCACTGATTCTCAGAGTGCCTGGGTACATACAAAGTCACTATAACTTGCCTTCTGCATACCCTTTGCAAAGGCTGAATTATGCCCTCATTGCAGTCTAGAAGGAAAAGATGCAGCCATGTGGGTAGCAGACTCTACAGGTGTATAAAGTGACGCAGCTGGTGACTCAACCATTTGGCCCAAAGAGACTTGAAGGCTGGCAAAATAAAATCAAAGCTAACAATTTTAATAAAAACTATAAGAATCAGTTCAACAAGCAGATAAAGCCAGCCAGGGGCGTAGCAAGGTTGGAGTGGGCCCAGAGACAAGATTTTAAAATGGGCCCCCCCTCACTGAAGCTCAGCACATGAAGTAAAGAAATCTTAACTGAGGCTGAATAGTGGTAACAAAAAAACATAGTATTTTTTAAAATATATATAAACTATGTGCCACAATAGAACATCATCCTAAATTAATTTTTAAAAGGTTTTGTAAATTGTGGACAATGCAACTCATTTAATAGTACTAGAGAAAGACATGCTGTTCTGGTAGCTCCAGGTCTTAACACTCACATAAATTTCGGAGGGCGAATACAACTGAAGGAAGCCCGGGCAGGTGCGCAGCTAGGGGAGTCAGTCATGTGACTTGCCTCTGGGGGCCCCCTCAAGGCAGTGGGCCCCCAGACAACTGTCTCCCCTTGCCCTATTATAGTTACGCCCCTGAAGCCAGCAATGAAGGCGTAATTATTAACACAGCGGCCAAAATATCAATTGACAGCTTTAAAAATCCTCCCAGCTTATTCTACAGTCCCCAAGGAAGGGTTGTCAACCCACCAGAACTGGCCTAGAGTCTGCAGGAATTGACACTGCTTTCTAGGTGACTAATGAAAGCAATCCTGGATATGTTAAGGGCTTGATATCATGGAGGGAGAGAGGAATGCTGGCGGGGGCGGGGGGGGGATAGGAAAATATCTAGGAATTGCTTCAGTCACAGTTGGCAACCCTAACCCCAAACCCAATGGAATAGAATTGCTTTTACTTCTTTCCTAAAGGCTCTGGCAGACATACTGACTAAGCATGCCCACCCCCAACCCCCGTGCCAGGAGGAAGTGTCCCTGCTGTTGAGATCTTCCTAGGCTCCACAGTGCCTTGTGCACAAGGGGGCGGGATTTTTGCCTACCTCTCCTTCCCCCAGAAGTGCTCTGTACCAACCAAAAATAGGTCCCTGAAGGTCACACAGTTCTCACAGACCTATTTTTGCATGGCACAAAGCACTTCCAGGGGAAAGAGAAGCCGCAAATATCCCATCCCCACCACTTGAGTAATAGGCACAATGGAGCTCAGGGACCTCTCTGCAGTAGGGATGCTTCTTCTCAGTCTGTGGGCTCACGCTTAGTCAAGATGTCAGCCCCTGGGCCTAGTGGCCCTTTCTTAGAAGGGTATTGTACCAAGAAGGCACCACCACAGAGAAGGCCCTGAGTAATGCAGAATCCCACATATACACCACCTCCTGCACTCAAACTATGATTTTTCTTCCATTATGTCATTGAATGATGTACCCCTGGATTCATGGCTGAGATATTTAAAAGGTGAAGAAGATTTCAGCTTTATTCACAGCTTGCTATTTTCTACCTTTCTATTATTCAGTTAAGTTTGCAGAGAAATGTGACAAATATATCTTGGTCTGGGTATACAAATATATGCTCTTTTATTCTTTCCAATATGTGTTGTACTGAACAACAAAATAGCAACAAATTGTAATTTTTTTTAAGCCCAGTCTACACAGAAATAAATGAGTCTTCAAAATGATAATTTTTATTTCCCTCTGGACTGCTGCTGCCAGAAAACTGACATTCTGTAGCAGTAGCTAAATTTACTCCTAGTTATGTATGCTGGGGGTTTTCCCCCCTATGAATTTGTTTGCAGATAGTAATGAGTCTTTTTCCACTTTTTTCCTTCAGATTCTCTCTCTCTCTTTTTTCTAGCGAGAAATGGAGTTTTTCTGATATATTGAATATTTAAACATTGAAAATTTGCAGGACGGAGCAGAGACTGCCTCCCGCGATAAGAGGAGTTATTGTTGTGAAGAATTCCTTTAAGATTCAATCTTAATCATTCTGCTATTGAAATGGAAGAATAAAGTAATATGAGGTTTGAATAGACTTGATTAAAAAGAATAATTATTTTGCTTGGGTGAGTTAAATATATAAATTCATGGTGAGTTTGCATTCTCTTTCCATTTGCCTATTAGAACAGTTCCATTTTTAAAATAATTATGACTCTGGCTTTGAACAAAGAAGAGCAGCCTTTTGTCTCCAAGATCCCCTCTTCCCTCCTCATTAATGGTGGCCTAAAACATCTGTGGTAAATCCACACATGTTGGGTGCTGAGGGTCAATGACTTGACTTGAGTCAGAAACCTCATGGCTTGTGGTTGCAACCCATCTTAGTGAACTATTATGGATTGTGCAATCAGGCCTGAGTGTCCTTCAGGTGCAGAAGGGCATAAATGAGAGGCAGGTTGGAGCCGGTGGATTGATCAAACCCAAGCTTTTGTCCTTGTCTGGTCAATAGAGTAGCACCTTTTGTCTGCTGCACTCTAGACTCAGCCACTGCTGTGCTTGAAGGCCGCTACAGAAAGACCCCACTTTCAGACTGTCTGTGCCCCTATGACTCAGGGCTGGTTGAAACGACGGCATACCTCCTCCTCCACTGCTCATACTACAGGGACATTCATGTGGTCCTTATCCTGCTTCTGATACACAAGTACCCAGGATGTACAAGCCACTTACACATCTCCCTGTAGGGATGTACACAAAACCGGCTTGGCCTGTTTGGTTCTAATTCGAACCAGCTTTCGAACCAGGGTGGGTAGGTTTGGTTTTGGTTTTGCTCGGAACCCACCCCCCCACCCACCCCTGCTGGTTTGGTTCGAACCAATTCGAACTGGTTCTGAAAAGTTCTACATAGGGTATAATGGGGACTCAAACTGTTGCATTATTCCCTATGTAGAGCACCTAGGCCAGGGTTGGTGGTAGGCACCCAGAGGTGCCAACCACCCACTGAACCCCAAAGCAATCGGACACTTCTGTGATTATTGATGAATTTCTGAAGATTTTTCCAATTTTTGTATTCCTCCCATAGGGAATAATGGGGATTTGGGGCAACCCCATTCCCCCTTGGAGGGGTGCCAGGTACCCCAAAGTGGGTCTGGGGGCATGGTAGGTATGGCCTCAACTCCTCCCAGGCAGCCCCACGTTTGTAGGATTTATTTTTAAAAAGAATTTTCCCCTTCATTGCAGTGCATTAGAGAGTATCTCCATTAATAAGTAGGACAGTGTGTGCGCTTAACTACTGTGAACTCTGAGTTCAGAGTTCACAGCAATTAGGTCACACACAGTCCTGCTCAACTCTCAACTCAGCCAACAGATTTTAAAGCACCAGCCAGCTACCAAAAGCAAAAAAGGTGGGGGAAAGTTGGTGGGGGGAGACTGGACCAGAGAGAGGCCTCAGGCCCCCTGGCCCAAAGGAGGGGGAGAGAGAGAGAGAGAGACTCACTCACTCACTCACTCACTCATGGGGGGGGAATAAAAGCAGCAGAACAGACACACAGTGGGAGGGAAAGGTTTAAAGCAGGGGCAGAGAGAAACAGACAGAAAGGAACAGGGGACTGAGAACAAAAACAAGCACAAGACTGCCAAGCAGACTCTCACCACACCAGCAGAACCAGCAGCAGCAGGGACAGAGGAAGCCAAGCAGCAACTGCAGCCAGAGTGATTTGGCTAGGCCAGAGGCTTGGCTTTAAATAGTATTTGAAACTCCCTCCTTTGGGAGCCCCCACCTTTTCCTTCCCCATTGTCCAATAGGATGCCAGTTCTCAAGGACTGGCACATTACACAGCCTACCAGAGAGCCAGATTCATCTGGCCAATCAGGGAAGCAAGAGCTCAGCCAATGAAACCAAGCAAAACAAGTCACACAAAATGGAGGACAAGATCTAAAATTGCCACTAGAACCTTTGAACAGGCTCGAACAGGCTCGAACCAAACCGGGGCTCAATCGGTTCGAACTCGCACCGGCATTGCCAATGCAATGCCCTGTTTGGTCCAGGTTCGAACCTTCGAACCAAATTGGTTCGAATTCAAACCAGTTCAAATTTGAGCCAGTTTGCACATCTCTACCTCCCTGTTGCTCTCTTGATGCTAGGCCTGCTGTAACATACTATGTGGCCACATTCTGCATGACAGAGTTTAAAATTCATCACACAATGATAGGCAGCATGTACAAGTGCCTAGCTACAAAAGTTTTTCACTCAGTGACCCAGACAGCCTTGTAGTTGTAGGTTCCCGTACTTTTACTACCCTATGGTCATTGACAGTTTTATAACCTCTACAGTTTTTATAGTTTTAAAATTTAATAGTTACATAACTGGCAGTAACTGTTCTTTAGTTCTCTTAATTTTAATCTTAAAACTTGTATAGTTCTTATAGCTTTTAAAATTTAATAGCTTCATAATACTCAGATTAATATAGCTACGTTGCTGTCTTCCTTACACCCTCTATTATTATGACTTTTATGCTTTTTCTGGAATCAATTCTTTTACCCCTTCTCTGCCCTGTTCTTTATGCTGGCCCTTGACTGTAATAAAGGATTTGATATGATTTGAATTGAATTTACTCAGCCACTAACCTTGGGGATACTGAACTGAAGAAGACATTCTCCAAATGTAGATTCAGTATGGCCACTCACAGCCATATCTAGGATTGTCAGCTATCTCCAGAGCCCAATGCAGACATTATGCTGTACAAATATACAGAAATTTGAGAAGATGAAAGGGATGAAAGTTTGGGTGGTATAGAAGTTTAATAAATAAGTAAGTAAGTAAATAAATAAATAAAATGTGTACACGTGTTTGTGTGAATGGCTGTATCTGGGTTCATTTTAAAAGTGAACCTGGATACAAGCCCTTCAAATGCATGGTACAGATAGGAAGTGTACTTCTGTACTTATACCAGCATAACATGTGAATGACTGTACCTGTGTACACTGTACACTTGTTATACGAGTGTTCATTATAATGTGTGAATGGGCCTCAGGGCTGGTCTGGCCTCTGGAGTCTCCAAAAGTCAGCATCTATCTTCAGGAGACCACTGAAAGCAATCCAGATACTTTAATGGCTTAATGTTGTGAAAAATGCTTTTGGGGGGCAGGGAAATCTCCAGCAATAGCTTTAGTCAGAGCTGGAAACACCAACTGTATCTGAGAAGGTAATATTATAAGAGATGGAGAAAAACTTCCCTCTTTCCTCATCATTTATAATTTTAAAGCAAGTTAACCACATGAAAAACATACCAGTGTTTTTCTTCACTAGCTCGGCTCATGTTGTAATTTTAAACCAACTTAATTATAATTACGCAACCCGATGTACATATGCTGATTTTTGTTTACAGGAGATTAATTCCAATGAAATTTACTTTCAGAGAAAACAATCTGAATCATCCACCGTTCTAATGAAAATCAGCATCATCCCAGCGATTGCCCTGCATGAATTCAACCATTTTGTCCTAAGCAGAAAATGTGTAACTTAATGCAACTTTCTGTTTTGAAAGCCACCATTCATCTCTTCTGTGTGGTTGCTATGACCAAAAGGGGGGGAAATAGCCTGGTTGAGGGTTTTGTTTGTTTGTTTTGCTTTAGAGCCAATTGCTAGAAAAGTAAGGGGCAAGATATGTGTGTGGGTGTGGGTGTCTGTCTGTCTTTCTGTGTCTGTATAGTTGGATGAATAGCAGCTTTTGCACAGGTCTCTGTTCCTGTATCCTTGGACCAGTCAGGAACTGTGAGCCTGCCCTAGCTCCATCCTGGGCCTTATCCGGTCCTAGAGTTGTTTATGGCATGGATAGTTGTAACAATAAAAAGTTACACTGTATAGAAATCAGGTTTTGATTAGCTTTGCAGCAACAGATACCGCACACAGAGACAGGGGACGGGGCGGGGGGGAGAGGCAGCCCTTCTTGCTAACCTATTCTGTAAGCTTATCTAAGGGTGTAGCAAAGGTTCAAACAAACAAACAATAAATAAAATGGCTCCCTGTCCCCCAAAGGGCGCACAATTTAAAAAAGAAACGTAAGCTAGACACCAGCAACAGCCACTGGAGGGATGCTGTGCTGGGGGTGGATAGGGCCAGTTGCTCTCCCCCTGCTCAATCAAGAGAATCACCACTTTTAAAAGGTGCCTCTTTGCTCAGTTAGCAGGGGAATATCTATTACAATTATAGATAATGTATATCTATTACATTTGCTTCATATATGTATACAACATCAACAGCAAAGAGCAAGTTATCACTGGCCCAGTTCAGATGTAATAAAGAACCACGGGTCCAATGGGTCCAATCCCCCTCCCCAGTTCTGTGCCCCCTTCCCCCGCCCCCGCTCTGGGACGACATGGAGAGCTGCCTCCTTGCAGTAAGCGAGACTCAAGATCTCTCTGCAGTCATTGAGACTTCTGGCCTTGACAGAAGGACAGCCCACACAGCCAATCAGGCCAGAGTGAAGGAGGAGCTTCCTCCCTCATCTCCGGTTCCGTGGGGCCCATAATGCAGTGCCAGCATTTGGATGTAACGCTGGCAACGCAAAACTGGAGTCAAGGGCAGCAAAACTCCACTCTGACTGAAGGTTCAGAGAGGAGTTTGGTGCGGGAAAGCGCAGGTCCCTTTTTGCCATTAACTCCGGTTTGCCGAATGCAGATTTGTGGCTTCAGAAACCGGAGGTGAAGGGACCTCCGGTTTCCTATTTCGTCTGAAATCAGCCACTCTGTCAGCGGGGGACCCTCCCTCAGGGGTCTAGGAACATATGTTCCTAAGGAACATAGCCAGCATAGCATAGTGGTTAGAGTGTTGGACTAGGACTGGTAAGACCCGGGTTCAAATCCCCATTCAACCATGAAACTCACTGGGTGACTGGGTGACCAGTCATGTATCTCTCAGCCTAGCCTACCTCACAGGGTTGTTGTGAGGATAAACATACCCATGTACACCGCTCTGAGCTCCTCAGAGGGAAAAGTGGGATATAAATGTAAATAAATAAATATGTCCCCCCCCGCCATATCTTGTTCAATTATAACTACACCCCTGAAGCTATCCTACTTGTTTCCAACTTAAGTTTATATCTATTCTTCATTTTTGCCCCTTCTTTGTTGCTTTCAGAATACTTGACAATAAATCAGATTCTTTGAAATCACACTAGAGGCGCAAGAGACTACCAATATATTTATCCTTCTGTTCCTAATAGGCTTGGCTGATCAACATTCTGAAAGAAACTTAATAGAATTGGTTGCCTACTCTCTGGAAGAAGAGACAGTCCTTTAAACCGAGCTGGAGAGGGGGATGAGAACTGCTGTATTAGTGAGATGTTTTGCAAATAAAATGGTGCTTTGCTAATAGAGAACTCATAGAAGATGCACTGGTTGGCCCCAGTCACAGAATTATTGGACCATTTGCTATATGGACAATTACAACGAGATTGATCAGGATGCTTTCTTGCATAATGCAATGTGTTACACAGAGAAAGAGTTCTTAGGAGGCTATTTTTAAAACCACCTCAATGGACTGTGAAGACTAATGAGATATGCGTCCCTACCAGATGCATGTTTATTCCGAAGTAAGCCCCAGCAAATTCAGTGGGATTTACTTCCAAGTAAGTGTACACAGAACTTCAGTGATAATATGCAGATTACTTGTATGGGTGGGCTAATTGGTTCAAACTGAACCAGAGTTAGATTAGAACCGGCTCAGTTTGACCAGTTGAAGTTCAAGTCCAAACTGAACCAGCCCCCCAAACGAGGGAGCTAATCCAAGTTCAAACCAAACCAGGCCTGGTTGGGATTGACCAGTCCGACTGTCTTGATGGCCCTGCTTGCAAAGGGGAATCTGGTAAGGATTCCCTTTTACAAGCAAAGGGGGCTGTGGGTGGGGGTTCCCTATCTAATAATGGGCTGGGAGTGCAGGCGAGAGGGAACCTTACTGGCTCTCATGGTGGCGGTGCCTCCGCAGCAGCACCTCTCACCCCCACTGGTGCTATTTTTAATGCCGGCCAGTGGGCGGCCCGGTTCTGGCCTCTGAGCATGCACGGAGGCCTGAACCGGGCTGCCCGCTGCCCCGTGATGCGGAGGGAGCACCAGCAGGGCCGAGAGGGGCCACCAACACAGAGCCACTGCTGCTGCTGCTGCAAAAGTCCTCCAACTCACAGCCCTCCGACCCATTTTTAGATAGGGAATCAACCCCCAGCCCCCTTTGCTTGTAAAGGGAAACCCTTACTGGCTTCCCCTTTACAAGCAGGGCCATCAAACCCAACTGCTGCTGTTTCTCTCGAACCAGCTTGTGGCCCAGACCAGTGACAGAGCCAGACCGTGAGTGGCCTGTGCCTGGCCGCCACAGCCTAGCTCACCCCGCCCCCTGCTATCCACGCCCCCACATCAGACGTCAGACACGGGGGGGCGTGGTCTGGCTCCCAAACAGGGCCGCGTAGCCCCATTTGGGAGTTAGAGCCAGGCTGGCACTGTGTCCGCAGCACGGCCAGGAGTGGCTCTTCCCTGCCTTAAAGGCAGGGGAGAGCCACTTCTGGCCGTGCTGTGAATGCAGTGTTGGCCATCCAACTCCCCAACAGGGCTGTGCGGCCCCGTTCAGGAGCTAGATTGAGGCCGGCACTGCGTTCTCAGCATAGCCAGGAGTGGCTCTTCCCTGCTTTAGCCGTGAATGCAGCACCGGCCATTTAACTCCCGAACAGGGCCGTGCAGCCCCACTCAGGAGCTCAATCAGCACCCCCCGCATCTGACGTCAGATATGTGGGCGTGTTGGGGCTGCAAGGCTTGGCCCCTGAGGGTTCTTTGAACCCGTTCACCCAATGGTGGCTCTGCCCCTGACCCAGATAGCTAAGTTCATGTTTGGTTCAAACTCAAACCTAACCATCCATTTTGGTTCCTTGCACACCCCTAATTGCTTGTTCTGACAATCACAGGAACATAGGAAGCTGCCTTATATTGAGTCAGACTATTGATTCATCTTGTTCAGAATTGCCTGCACGGACTGGCAGTGGCTCTCCAAGGTTTCAGGGCAAGGGTCTTTCCCAGCCCTACATGGAGTGAACATGAGACCTAATGCATGCAAGCAGCTACTCTGCCACTGAGCTATGGCCCCTTCCCCTAAGGAGAATATCTTACAGCATGCTCACATGTAGTCACCCATGCAAATGCAAACCTAGGAAAACTCTGCTTAGCCAGGGCAACAATTCATGTGTGCTACCACAAGATCAGATCTCCACCCCAAAAGCTGATAAAAGTTCCTGTGAGAATAGATGATGAGAGCTTTCATGTGGTTATTGTCACTAGGGAGACCGCTTGTTTATGACTCACGGGTTCTGCATTTTTCTCAGCTGTTCCAGATGTATAACAGCATGCTAGTCTATGTCTGGTGGGCAAGCAAAGAAAATGAGAGAAAGCGCACATGAGAAGGTGATCACAAGACAAAACTGGATGTGACGGCTTATGCAAAAATGGAGGAGATGGGTTTTGAGTCAGCCCTGCTATTGAACAGATGGCCTGTTTTCTACTGGATACAGACCTCAATGCAACTATACTGGCCACATTCAGACATAACGTGGAAGCATGGGCCCAATGGACCTGTGGTTCCGGTCCCCCCACCACCACTCTCCTGTCTGCATTTGCACGTAAAGGACAGGAGGCTCTCTGCAGTCAGGAAGACTGCAGGTAGGAGGAGTAACTGGCTGTGCAGGCTTCCTTCTTGACTGAAGGACAGCTCTGGCAGCTAATCACAGCTGCTGGAGCGAGGGAGAAGCTTCCTCCCTCAACTCCAGTTGCAACACAGTGGGACTGCAGTGCAGCATTTGGACATAATGCTAACACAGCCAAACCTCAGGTAGGGGTGGCGAAACCCACTACAAACTGAAGGTTTATATCAGAGTCTCCAAAAGAAAACCTTGGTTTGCTTTTGGGTCCAAACTGCAGTTGCATGCATTCAGACACATAAACATTTCAACCTGAGGCCCCTTCAACTCCAGTTTCCCATTACAGGCAAATAGGCTCATTGCCTGTCACTATGGTAAGGATAGGAGCAGGGGCTATAACTTAGTGATACTGCACATGCTTTCAGTGTCCCAGGTTCAATTCCTCACATCTGCATTTAAAAAGGATCTCGGGCAGTGACGTTAGCAAAACCTCAGATGGAATCTCACTGACACTTAGTGAAGACGGTTCTGGACTACATGGATGGACCAAAGGTCTGACTCACTATAAGGCGATTCCATCTGCTCATACAGCCAGAGAGAAGAGGCATCCTACCATAAGAGGACAACACAAAGAAAGCTGTGGGCCTAGATTGAGGGGTAGGGATGCTTTTTAAGCTCAGGTTCTCATGCAAAGCACAGGGGGAGAGCAACTGGCCCTTTCCACCCCTAGCACAGCATCCCTTTACTGGTTGTTGCTAGTGTCTGCCTTTTGTTTCTTTTTATATTGTGAACCTTTATGGGACAGGGAACCATCTTATTTACAGTATTTATTATTTATTTTTCTATGTAAACTGCTTTGAGGACTTCTGTTGAGAAGCGATACAGGAGGCCGTCTTTATTCGTGGTGGTTCCATTCCTGCCAGTTTCCAAAAGAGACTGTAACCCTATGGGGATTGAGGGGTTAGGTTCCTTGAGCTTTAAAAAATGCTCAAAAAGCGCGGGGGGGGGGGAGAATAAAGAGTAGAAAAGTATAGTACCTTGTTCTCCAGGTCTACAGAAATGCTTCCCAAATCCCCCATATCATTTTATTTTTCATTTAAATCAGGGATGTGCATGAAACTCAATTCAGACACCAAATCACAGCACATCTTCTTTAACATGGAGGAGAACTGGCCCATATGTGCTCCTCACTTCCTTAATTGTAGTGTTCCCCCCTGCCAACGAATCCTTGCATGCCGCCAGTGCTCTCCCCCAGCTGCCTCTGTGTGATGCCAGCACACACATGGCCACCAGTGTGCGATGATAGCTGGGGTGGGGGGCACCGTGATTAAGGACATGCGACAAGTAGTGGAGAAGCAGCTCTGGGCCTGTTCTGCTCCATGTTAAATGGGATGTGTAATTCCTCCGTGTTAAAGGGCTGTGCTACGATTTGGTGTCCGAATCGTATTTTGTGCACATCCCTGATTTAAATTATTTCCTCACCCCACCCACCCACAAAGAAAAGCCACAAAATGACTCTGCACTTCAAAACAGCAGCCACAAATAACATCGGAAGTCATTTCTGGCCACTTAGAAGCCACAGATAGGCAAAAATCACCTGTATTTCATGCCATGGATAAAGAAACTGGTTCTTTAAGACCCATCCACAGATACATTAAACTGTGATCCATGATACATCCTTGTGCTGGTCAAAGCCCCAAATAAATATATTGATTGACTGATTGAGTGATCCGCGAAACCGCGGATAGTGAGGGTCTCCTGTACATACATATTTGCTGCACCTGCAGTCATTATCATCATAGGATTTTTTTAAAAATATTTAAGCTAAATTCCTTGCCAGATAAGTGTGTTGTTGGAAGTGAAGGACTATGCACTGTCTCTTGTCTCAATGACATAGGAGGACAGACTAGTGAGTCAGAGGGCTAGAGGGTCAAGACATTGGTCATCCCTTCTCTACTACTCTGACACTATCCCTTTGATGTGTAGATTGCTAATCTCAGGGACTTCCTTCCCTCCTTCCTGCCACTTCCTCTTCACCCCTTCTTCCCTTCCTACTCCCTTGCAACATGCAAGCTCCTCTCTCCCTGCACCATGTGTGCAGAGATGCAGAATCCATCTGCATCCAGCTAGACAGATAGATTAGAGATCCTATCTCTTCACTTTCCTATCTAGAATGGAGTTCTCTAATAAATACTCCTTATATTGATTTGAAACTATGAACTGGCTCCAAGTTACTTTACTCTCAGCATACACACATGCCTAACCAAATTCCGCCGTGTTGTGCCTCTGTGCACTCTGCTATAATGAAAAAGGGTTTCTCTTACCAGAGAGAATTCCCAACATATGTAACCATCTAGACTGAGATAGGTAACCTTGGTTCCCCAGATATTAAACTACAACTACCATCATCTGCAGCCACAATTGTTGGTGATGATGGGAGTTGTAGTTCAACAACATCTGGGGAGCCAAATTTGTCTACCCTGATCTAGATCCATTGTACACTAGGAATGTGCATGAACCTGTTCTATTCTTAGACTGCCAAACAGGTTCAGAACCCTCGCATTCGAACCGGTTCAAACTCAGGGGTGGGGATGGCTTTAAGGCATGGGGAGGGTGCTCTTACCTTCCCTGCTGCACTTCCCCCTCTAGTTGCTTAAAAAAACCACTGGCATAGGGTAGCTGTATACTCTCTTGCTGCCCCAGTCAGCATAAAAGCGGAAGTGGAGGGTGTGTGTGAACTTGCCACACACACACACACACACACACACACATGAATGGCATGCGTGCACATGTGTGGTGGGTGTGCACATGCCTACCACTTCTGGTTTGATGCTGACCTGGGCAGCAAGAGGGTATACAGCCGCCTTGTAGGAGCGGTTTTTAAAGCAGTGCCATAGGGGGAAGTGCGGTGGAGGAGGTAAGAGCACCCAGTCCTCATGCCTTAAAACCGCCACCCCAGCCTCTGGAGTATTCACAGAACCGGTTCCGTGCACACCCCTATTGTGCACTTGTATCTCTGTACTGAATCTTGTGCCACTGACCATCTATGTAGATATACAGCATTAACATGCCAGCAGCTTTTCAAATATTGTCTCAAATAGGAAAACCATGATCACACTAGAGTGCTGCGTGTATGAGGGGAACTGAGTCCAGAAGCCCACTACCTCTTCCATTCCTTTCACCTAACAGCTGATTGTTGTGGTGACAGGCTTTGTTTAGAAGATGTCCAAAGTCTCTCTCCTCAAAATAGCTCAGTCAGGTATGCAGATCAGCTGCTCAACATGGAGTCCATGCACAACACAGCACACACACACACACTCACAGTACAAACTTCGTACAAACGTAGAACGCTTGTTTCCTTTTCCAACATAGATTGCTGCAGTTGGATGAGACAAAATGCAAAACAGTATTAGACAAGACATAGAGTGATGTCCTAATTCTCATTATACAATGCATTTGCTTTGGCTTTGTGGATTCTCTCTTTCAGGCATACTTAAAACAGCAATATGACTATTTTAGCACCACAATTCAACCACTAGATATGACTGTCAAATTTAATTTCAGTATTCAGATTTGGAAGCCAGATTTTGAGCTTCAGCTACTCAGATGTTAATATGGAAAATCCAAGTCAGGAGATTCCAAAACAGACTCCCCAACCCCACCCCGCACAGCTCTAAAAGCTTACAATTGTAAGAAGATGTGTTTTGTTTTGCTTTGCTTTGCTTTGCAGTGTCTTACATCACTGCTGAATTTGTAAGGAGAGTGGAATTGTTCAGGAAAAATAAGTTCATCCCAACCAAGAATCATAATTCTTCTGAAGAAGATAGGAGTTCTTACTTCTTAAGCCATGAGTGGCAGAAAGATTCTAAAGTAGTTCTGGCATTTCTCATACTCCTGGGTTGATAGACTGCATTATGTTGTGATACATGCTGTCAGCTCTCACTTGTGGTGATACATGACAATATAAGGTCATCTCCAAAAGCTGCAGGAAGAAAGCAAAGGACAACAAAGGGAACACAGAATACAGGTGCATCTGTCTTTTTGAAGAGTTAAATATAAGGAACAAAACAGGTGTGGCATGGGAGAGTTGAAATCATAATTGTGTTTACTTTAACACTGCCATGGGGGTGGGCCAGGTGCTCTGATTTTGATCAAAGTACTGATGCCTTGGGAGGAGGATTTAGTTCTTTCCCCCTGTACTGTTTTCTGGATCTAAATTGTTCCCTGAAGCTATTATGGGTCCCACGGCAAAAATGAATATACAGATACCTTGATAAGAACATAAGGACATAAGAACAGCACTGCTGGATCAGGCCCAAGGCCATCTAGTACAGCACCCTGTTTCACACAGTGGCCCACCAGATGCCGCTGGAAGCCTACAGGCTGGAGCTGAGGACATGCCCTCCCTCCTGCTGTTACTCCCCTGCAATTGGTACTCAGAGGCATCCTGCCTTTGAGGCTGGAGATGGCCTATAGCCCTCTAACTAGTAGCCGATGATAGACCTCTCCTCCAATAAGTTAAACAAACTCCTCTTAAAGCCATCCAGGTTGTTGGCTGTCACCACATCTCGTGGCAGAGAATTCCACAAGTTGATTATGCATTGTGTGAAAAAGTACTTCCGTTTGTTCGTCCTAGATTTCCTGGCAATCAATTTCATAGGATGACCCCTGGTTCTAGTGTTATGGGAGAGGGAGAAGAATTTCTCTCTATCCACTTTCTCCACACCATGCATGATTTTATAGGACTCTATCATGTCTCCCCACAGTCGTCTTTTTTCTAAACTAAATAGCCCCAGGTGTTGTAGCCTTGCCTCATAAGAAAGCTGCGCTAGGTCCCGATCATCTTGGTTGCCCTCTTCTGCCCCTTTTCCAGTTCTACAATGTCCTTTTTAAGATGTGGTGACCAGAATTGTATGCACTACTCCAGGTGTGGCCGCACCATAGTTTTGTATAAAGGCATTATAACACTCTGAGGCTATTCTCACGATTGCAGAAAATCGGGCTAGCCTCCGCTAGCCCAATTTTCTGTAATCGTGAGAACCACCGGGCTCGGATGAGAGCCCGGTGGTTCTAGAGTGGGTAACCCGCTCAAGTACCCTTGCCCTAAAACCGGGTTTGCGGAGTGAGCACTCCGCAAACCCAGTTTTCAAGATCGTGAGTAGCCGCAGTGCAGCTCTGTGCCGTGCCTACAAGACCCCCGGAGGGAAGGCGAAAAGCCACCTCCTGGCTCTGGGGGTCTCTCCAGTTAGCCCTGCACACTCGTGCAGGGCATACTGGAGCTTCCGGGGGCCGTGAAGCCCCCGAACTCCCCAGACCCCGCCGGCTCCATCACGGAGCCGGCAATCATGTGGGCGGCCGATCCGGCAATCCGATCCGGCCACCGGTGATCTGATCCGGCCGATCGTGTGGGCGGCCGATCCGGTGATCCGATCCGGCTGCCAAGGGCTCCTGCTTGCTCGTGTGCAGGGGGAGCATGCTTGGCCCGCTCTCCCCACTCAACTTAACAAACTGGGTCTCTCCTATCGTGAGACCCGGCTCTTTGGTTGCTAGAAGCCTTACCATATAGTCCTAAATCAATTAAGTGTTTGCAGTTTCAATGTGGGTTTAGGGTTCCACTCCATGGAATAAAAGTATCAGCAGAACAATACTGAAACATCTACCTTGATTACATTAGGAGAATTCATTTTTCTAAGGCTCTCATTTGACTATACTAGATTAATCATAAGCCTTTGGACTGACTGATCAACTGAATCATTGATCAGTTTTTTGAGATATTGAAGGAAATTTGAGATAATTAACAATTTAATAAACAGAATGCAGGCCTGCTGATTAAAATTTGTCTTGACTTATTAAACCTGGTCTCCAACAATTAATCAACTAAAAACTTTATTTGATGAATCCACAGATCAAAACATGCAGTCCTAATTAATTCCTTTTGATTATAATGAAATGTACTTCCACATTTGAATGCCAAAGTTTGTAGCCTTAGCAGCCATAGTTCCATTGACGTTACTGAGACAGTGTGGTGTAGTGGTTAGTATGTTGGATTGGACTAGAACTGGGTTCATATCCCCACTGAATCACAAAACTCACAGGGTGAGTCTGGCCTGGTTCACACAATTATTTGAATCTAGGTTTAATGTGGGTTCCCAACATTAGCATGATTGTGAACCTGTGCCAAGGTGGGAATCTCAGATTAATCTTGGGCCATAAACCACCTTTCTCTGTTTCCCTGGTGTTTCTTGGGCCCTCCCCCAGCTTTTTCTTTTTCTTTATTTATTGAGTGGGTGAGTGCCATACTGGTTCCCACCTGCCTTCCCCCCAAGTGTTGAGTCCAGATGTCTGCTGGGCTTGAGTTCTTCTGGAACAACACCTGGCCAGACTCCAGCTGAAGATGCCGGAAAGTAAGCCCCCCCCCCGACCCTTGGTTAGGTAATTAGAGAACTTAGAGTTCTTTAAATAGGGCCTATTTTGGTGAAGTGTCTAGGGGGACGGTAGGACAGGAGGGGTGGGTTAACTTAGGAGAGCCCACAGTAATCCCCTCTCCCTTCCCTTCCTTTCCTTCCCCATTGTTGCTCACTCACCACCAAAAAGTCCCCTCTTGCAAATAAAGCCTGCTTCTTTATTTGGGGGGATTAAATTTTTCTAGCTTCTGTGTGTTCACTGCTGTGCTATAGATAGCACTGTGTGGGGCACACATAGCATAAATAGACCACTCCCCTTTTAAAAAATACACATCTTGGGTGCTTCTCCTCCTCCTCCCCACCCCTCACATCAGAATTAGGACTTCAATTTTAAAAACCCCAAGATGTCCGGAAAGGTGTGAAACAGAGCCAGGAACGGATTGCCAGGCAGTGGGTGTGATGTTGCTGTTCATGGTGGGTGGCGGCAAGAGGGGCCTACCCCTGGAGTAATCCCCACTGATGTGGTTGGGTGCAGGCTCTCTTTTCCAGAGGAGCCTGGTCCTGCAGCACAGTCACCTGTGGCGGCTGAGGTTAAAGTAGTGGGCGGGGGGAGGTCGTTCTCTGTCAGGGAAGAAGATCTTCCTGTGGCAGCGGAGGAGGAAGTGATTGTGTCTGCTGCTACTAGCCCAGCTGGATCACTCTCACCATCCAATGGCAGTGTGACACCCCCCCCCCCCCCGGGTCTGAGACTGAGGAGGAGCAGGAGGAAGTACTTCTGCTTCCAGTTCCTGGACCTTCTCAGCCCAGACTGAACGTGGTGGTGGTGGTGGTGGTGGTGGTGGCGGCGGCGGCCTGCAAAACGTACCAGCAGCTCCTGTACCACCACCACCGAAACAGTCCCGGACTGATAGCAGCATGGTGTGGGAACAGTTTGAGCTCCATCCTGGTGATCCAAGCCATGCTGCCTGCATCCACTGTAGGACTCAGGTCAGCAGGGAGAAAGACCCTAAGCATCTTAAGACATCAGGAATGCTGCAGCACCTACGACAGTATCACCTTGGGGGTCCCTACTCCTGCTAACAGCAGTGGGCCTGGTGTGTCCTCAACTAGGGGCAAGGCTCCTGCTCCCAAGCAGGGGAAGTCACCTGTGAGGTGGGTACAGTCGGTGGGCAAGTGGTCTGGTCTCCCAGCGCCTCATCTCATTACTTGGGCCATTGGGAGATGATTGCTTTGGGCAACTAGCCATTCCAGGTGGTGGAGACCACCAGCTTCTGCTGGCTGCTCCAGCAGCTTGCCCCGACTATAACATCCCCTCACACACCACCTTCAGCAGGTGGGTGGTGCCCTCCCTGTAATGGGCATGCAAGGAGGCTGTGTCAGGGCTGCTGCATGCAGCAGCCCCTGATACTAGCATGTACATCACTGCAGATCTTTGGACCAGCCCTAGTGGGAGGCACACAGTTTTCCTTTCCCTGTTGGCTCACTGGTGGAGGCAGGAGAGTGAGGGGTCATCTGCTGCTGGTGGCATGGCCAGCCCCTCCCATATAACAAAGCACAGGTGGACTGTGCTGCATGTGGAGATGCTGGACACTAACCACAGGGCAGATGACTTGACAGTGGCCATGGATTGCCAGGTGGAGGGATGGTTGTCCAGGCATCCAAACCTTCATTGAGGATTCATGGTCACTGACAATGCTGCAAATTGGTATAAAAATATGCCAAACAAACAAACAAACAAACAAATATAAATAAATATAACTAGGGCAGCTGAGCAGGGTCAGTTTGTGTCTATCCATTGTGTGGTAGACACTCTGAACCTGGACACTTGGCCCTTCTGGGGCTGCAGCCAGGTGAGATATCCCCACTGAAGGCACTGGGAGCCAGTTTGCTGCTGCCACAGCTGCTCTTGTGAAGAAGTGCCACAAGACAGCACCTTGCTTCCTCCTGAGTGAAAAGGGTAGGTGGATGCTCAAGCAGCTTGAGCTAAGTGTACCTGAACACCTGATCACTCATATGTTCAACCTGCTGGAACTCCACCTTCCCCTTTCCCCATGCCCTGGCAAGGAGGTGTGGCTTGGAAGTGGGCAACCTATCCAACCAGCACTGGGCACTCATTTCCAAGGTTGTCTTGCCATTTGAGCCGCTCTTGTTGCCACAAACAGCTTGTGTGCCCAGACAGCAATGCTAAGCCAGGCTATGCCCACCACTCTTCTCCTTGAGAAGATGGTGGATGAGCTCCAGACCGCACTGGCCACTGAGGAAGCAATCATCTTGGCAGGTCAGCTGAGGACTGGAGTGGTGGATCAGCTCAGGACACCCTTGGATGCATCAGCAGAGCATGTTTGACTCAGGAATGAATGGCAAAGCTGTCACCTCTGATGAGCTGCCCAGCTGGAGGGACCTCCTGGTTGCAGAGGTTAGGTGAGCCGAGGAGAGGAGGCTGGGGCTCAATATAGAGGAGGGTGCTGGAGTACCTACTGCTAGAGTGCAGTCCACCCTTAGCAGGAGCGTCAGTACCACTTCCCAGTCCAGGAGCATGGTGTCCCTGCAGCCAGTCGTTCCACCTCAGCATTCCACCCAGTGGTTCATGGAAGGCTTCCGTGGCACCTTGCCAGGGGTACGGGAGGAGCCTGAGCCCTGCAGCAGTACTGAGCAGTGTGTTCTGCAGTACCTGCAGGAGCTGGTGGCAGGCCAGGAGATGGAGCCAATCCAGTTCTGGCAACATGTAGACATGTCTGGCCAGACTTGGCAGAAGTTGCTGGATGGTTCCTCTTGTGCCCACCAACAAGCGGGCACCAACCAGCTGGGGATGTGGTGACACCTCAACATGCACTCTTGGATGCTGACTTACTGGAGTAGCTGGTCTTCCTGAAGGCCAACTGCCCTCCCCACTGGGCTATCCAGAACTGGCGATGGAGGGTGACTGACTCATGGTCACTCCCACCCACTGCAACACCACTGGCAGCTCACCCTACCCTGGCCAACTCCAAAACCAGATGTGTCACAGTCTGCCTGTTAGGGCTGCTGACACATGCAGACACGCATGCATGCCATCACCATGGCCAATGACGAGATGATAGACTGGTGTCCTAAGGGGCTCAGTTTGGAAGTAGTTCTTAAGAAAAGGCTCGGACCAGGGGAGGCAGCAATTTTTTTATTTCTCTCCTAAGGAAGACAGCAAGCAAGGAAATATATAAATAAGTAAATCAACAAGAAAACAAAGAGGAAAGGACAAGCAAAGTTTGTTAGGTAAGGTAAAGTGTGCTGTCAAGTCGATTTTGACTCCTGGTGCCCACAAAGCCCTGTGGTAGTACCAGCAGGGATTTGAACTGGCAACCTTCTGCTTGTTAGTCAAGCATTTTCCCACTGTGCCATTTTTATGGTTTGTCTTCTATAGAGTTTGATTTCTGGCTGGCTAGAGGTTTGTCTTTTTGACAGGGCAATTTGTTTGAGTGGGGGATTAGCTCCCAGTGCATCACACAGCTTACAAGAGGGACCACATTCCTGAGGTGGTTCTGTTTGCAATCAGCTCTTAAGACAAGGCTCAAACCAGAGGAGCTTTGCTCCCTGGAACTTTGCGAACAGGAATTGGCAAGTAGATATTGAAGGGGTTTTGTACGGAGTTTAGCAGGGAAGTATGTGGGAAGGCACACAAGCAGTCCTTTATAATGAAGGAGACACTCAGCATGAAGTGTAAAAAAAATGTTGGAGGACAGAGCATAAAACCTTAAAAACTTAACTGACAACTGCAACTAATACCTAGTTTTCAAGTAAACAAGCTCTCTATATATTTAAATAGCCAATAAAACCAGTTATGAAAGTAGAATGCCAGTAGGGAGGGGGTGCTTCCCAGTTTTTGCTCAGAGTATTGCATGTATGACTATCTGCCTGAAGGGCAGAGTGTGCACGCTTGGTGGGTGTGCACTTGGTGCAAAGAGTTCCTGGCTCTCAGGGAATGTTTGTTCCCTTAAAGCCATGGTTGCTGACCTGAAGAAGCTCAGAGAGGCAGAGAGGTATGTGGGTGAGCCCCTCAGGGACATGATAGAAGCATTCCATTCTCAGGTTAACAGCTCCTCTGCATCGCACTCCCAGGTTGACAGCTCCTCTGCTGCCATGGAAAATGAAGGTCTCAGGGATGGAGGACATCAGTCTGAGGAAGAGGAATGCTCCCTTAGTAGGGACCCATACCTTGGGTGATGTGCCCATATCTTCTGGCACAGAAGATACTCCTCTAGGGGTTGGGGCCCTCCAAGTAGTGGGTGATTCAATCACTACAGGAATATAGAGATATGGTTCTATGACCAGTGTTCCTTCTAAAAGGGATTCCCAGATGTTGTCGACTACAACTCTCATAATCCCCAAGCAAAAGCCATTGCAGCTGGGGATTCTGGGAGTTGTAGTCATCAGCATCTGGGAATCCCTGTCAGAGGGAGCATTGTCTGTGACTCGTGTGAGACTTGCCTGCCTGGTGCAAAGGTTGCAGATGTCATGCAGCATCTAGACAGGTTGTTAGGCAGTGCTGGGGAGGAATCAGCTGTTGCAGTGTACATTGGCATCTACGATGTTGGGAAATGCAGTTGGGAGGTCCTGGAAGCCAAATTTAGGCTGCTAGGTAGCATATTGAATTCTAGGACCCCCAGAATAGCTTTCTATGAAGTGCTACCAGTTCCATGCACAGGGCCAGCAAAACAGGCAGTCTCAATGCATGGATGAGATGGTGGTGCTGGGAAGAGGTGTTTAGATAAAGGCAGGGAAGAGCTGATCCTGGCTGCACTGAGAACACAGCGCCAGCCCCAATCAAGCTCTCGCAGACCTACTTTTGGCGAGTCTAACTGATTGTGAGACTCACCTCACTAAGTACTACTCACATGACTAACAACAGAAAAACCAGCCAGTTGCAACCAGTTAATTAACTCAAAACCGTGGCTGACATCCTGATTAAATAGTCGTAATTAATTTATCCTCTTAATTTCAATGGGATTGCCTCTTAGTAATTTAGTTAGGACGTCAATCAATATCAGTTAAAATAGCCACATGCTCAAACATTGTCCTCACAATCTCTCCCTCCTTTCCCACCATCATGCTAATTCTTGTGCTGTCCAGTCCTAAACATGTTTACACAAAAGTAAATCCCACTGAGTCTCAAGCAAGTGAGTACTGGTTTTCAGCCACAGTAACAATAATCAAATTCCAACATAATACCCCTCTATAGTTGCTGGTCTCTACCTTGTGCTTCTTTTTAGATTGTGAACCCTTTTGGGAACAGGGCACCATCTTATTTTTCTATGTAAAATGCTTTAAGAACTTTTTTGTTGAAAAGTGCCATATAAATATTCATCATCACCCTCATAATCGTCATGGGGTGGGGGAGCACTGTGAGTTAGTTAATTCAGTAATAAACTATGCATCAGCTGGATTACAGGTGGCTGGGACTGTCTCTTACTTTATCCAGCATTCCTCCATAGCAGTATTAACCCCTCAGAATTTTTCACTGGCTCCAATCAGTGCTTTGGGCATTCAGCATCCAACAGTATCAAGCTTTTAAGTACAGTCAGATGAAAATGCCCTTTATTGCAAAGGCTGCAATTTTTAACCTAAATGAAGTCACTCGAAACTGATTGTCAAGAGCAGTTAAACACTCATCTGCTATCACTTGTTTTACCTCTAAATGTTGAAGTCCTTTTCTATTGTGATGGCAAAGCTTGTTCCCAGCTGCCTATAAGGGAGCAGAGGGTGACATTTAACTTATTCCACCCCACCCCACCCCCACCCCACACTTTATAAGCTACTTTCAGATCCCCCCCACCATATTACCCTTTAATCAATTTTTGGCCTCTCTCTCTCTCTTTTAAAATGTTGTGTAGATATATATAAAAATGCTGAACCTGACAAAGCAAGAGGTTAATGCTTGCCAGGAAAGTGTAAATGTGATTAAAAAGGAAAAGAAATAAAAGGTTATGATTTTGAAGGCCAAATGGAAGGACTTTTGTGCTGAAATGGATTACAAAGTAATGTTTGTGTTGAGCTGAGATTGTTTCCTTTGCTGTGTGCAGCTTAGGGAAAGAGAACTTATCCCTGTTTGGCCTAAAATTCAAAATAAAAGCTCCATGCATCATTCCCAATAAAAACATTGTGGAGGGATGCTCAAGAAAACGATGCTGAAATTGCTTCAGGTCTCCTTACTTTCCATCTCTTCCTTGGCAGTTTGGGTGGGGGAAAGTATATGATATTATCCAGTCTATATCTTCACATCTTCTAAACATGTGATGATGTGGACTTCTAATTTTTTAGCCCTGCTGATTCCTCACAAACGTCATGGAAACAAAGGTTGCTTCCATGATAGATCCATTTAGTACTGCTAAGGTATTGTTTTTCCACAGTCAGGCGGAAGTGAAATTAAAGCAGAATCAAATCCACACGGCACTTTATACAGCATTATCCAACCACGGGCGTAGCAAGGTCAAAGTGGGCCCTGGGACAAAGAGTGAAGATAGGCCTCTCCCTGCCACCTTCTTCTTCAGAGAGGCACAATGACATGAACAAAGAGTAAGCTGTCACCTAGTTGGTGGGCCCCCGGTCCCTCAGGGACCGGAGACATTTTTTCCTCCTTGTTCAACTGTAGCTACGCTGCTGTATCTAGCAATGCTTTTTCCCATGGCCAAGACCTTTCCATAAGTCAGCAACTGTCCCTTCCAGCATATACTAAAAGCTTCCAGCTTGCCAGATCTGCTCCTTCTATGACTGAATTATTTCACTATATAAAAAGAAAAAAGAAAAATTAATGAAAGGAAATTAGAAATTAACTCCACTCCACTCCTGCAGGAACAGGAACTGACAGTAAGTGGCAATTAAGAGAAAATATTCACTGCCAGGCTCAACAGGAAGCAATAAAAAGGACAAAACCTGGAAACTAGAAGTATTTAATTAGAGACATAGGAATCCTGACAAGCCTCCGTCAGATTTTGCCTGAACACACTGAACAGGCTGGTGCTGCAATTCACTTTAAATTTTAAAAATCACCTCAGAGCAGGTCTGGAAAAGGAAAACGAGGAGAGCACTACGTGGAAACACTGCAATTTTAGTTTGTCAACAGGGTTGTCTAGATTCTCCATAAGAAGTGAGTGACAAGAATCAGGGGCGGACCTTTCATGAGACAAGGTAAGGAAGTCACCTCATGCGGCCAATTATTGGGATGCCAACCAGGCAGCAAGATGCCTCTCTGCCATGGCTATAAAAGCACCTCTTCAGGACCAATTTTGACCCTGGCAAGGTCAAAATTGCAAAAGGCTCAAGGAGAGAAGAGGGGGCTGCTGGAAACCTCCCTTCCTCACTACCCCTGTGCCACTTTCAAAGCCTACAAGAACCATTTTTTGAATTTGGCTATTTCCCACCAGGAGTGTAAAGTAAAGTGTGCCGTCGAGTTGGTGTCAACTTGCACAGAGCCCTGTGGTTGTCTTTGGTAGAATACAGGAGGGGTTTACCATTGCCTCTTCCTGCGCAGTATGAGATGATGCCTTTCAGCATCTTCCTATACCTCTGCTGCCTGATATAGGGGTTTCCTATAATCTGGGAAACATGCCAGCGGGGATTCGAACCAGCAACCTCTGGCTTGCTAGTCAAGTCATTTCCCGCTGTGCCATTAGGTGGCTACCAGGGGTGCAGATCGGGGCAATATTCGGCATCTCACTTTTGGAACCTCAGTACCTTAGCCCGCCCCTGACAAATATGGTAGTTCCAGACTGAACTGCTAGTATGGAAACAACCAAACAGCAACCGTAGAAATCCTAAGTGTAGTACAGTGGCTAAGAGTATGAGAGTCAAGAAGTTCCTGGTTCAAATCTCTGAAGCCACATGGAGGCCTTAAAGAGAGCGACTGTTGCCCTAGCCCCTGCCCCAGCAATATGGGGACCATAAAATTGGTCTATATTGATCTACCCTATAGGGTTGTTGTAAAGATTACCGGAATTCATGAAGTCTATGAAGATATTTGAGCCGTGCTCCTTAATTGCTAAGAATTATTATTGATTATGATGAGGCTTTGTGTACGCACCTAACGGCACAGAGGGGAAGCAACTTGCCTAGAGAGTAGAAGGATGTTGGTTCAAATCTCCGCTGGTGTGTTTCCAGAATTTGGGAAACTTCTGTATTGGGCAGCAGTGATATAGGAAGGTGCTGAAAGGCATCATCTCACACTGCGTGCAGAGGCATATCTAGGGAAAATAGTGCCTAGGGCAAGCACTGAAATTGCACCCCCGTCCAAACATCTGACACCCATCTTTCAGATAACTTCACCATAGTATCAGCTCAAAAATACGAGTCAAGCTCATTAATCTTTTAATATTTCAAAAACTATTTAGCAGTGGACTTAGCCAGACCAAAAATGACGGAAAACTACAAATTTCAGTATGCTGAGGCTCATGAAATACCCAAATATTATGTGGAGGTGTACTTGGAAAACTAAACAGAAGTGCCTTTCTAATTCTCTACTATGCATTGTAGCATCACTATTACATAAGGTTTAAAAATAAATGGAGAATTTGGCTTTTCCCAGATACTCTGAAAATAATTAAAGGATATGCAGAGCAAACTGTGTCACGGCTAGGAATATATTCTAGTATTTCAGAAAGACAGTTAAAATAAGAGAAAGAGAGCAAGAAACTCCCAGTGGCCTTAATACTAAGGATTTCACACTGATTCAAAGACAAACTCACCATTAATAGCCATATTATTAAGACATCACATTTAACTCACTTATCCCAAGAAGCAAAGTAAGAGCAAATGGATACAATCCTAGTAGCTTCAGCTCAGTATTCACAAGCCCTGATTCTTTGTACAGAGTGCCAAACTGAATGTGTACAGCAACTTATATTATATTAATATTTTTAAAAATGTACCTGTAGCCCCTTTGGGGGGCTTCCTAAAGGCTGGGGGGTGGTCTGCAAAGGTTCCCCCTCCCCCTGCTGGCCTCTTAATTTACCACTGCAGCCCGTCACGGGCTGATTTTTGGGCCTGTTTGGGCCTGCAAAGATCGGTTTGGTGGCCATTTTGGAGGCTGCCACTCATCCTCAAATGGCCTCTGAGAGGCCTGGCAAGGCCTAGGGCCTCGCAGGGACCATTTGAGCATGTGTGGTGGCCATTTTAAAAAATATTTTTTTAAAAAAATGGCTGCCTAAAACAAAATGGCCACTGTGCATGCTCAAATGGCCTCTGTGAGGCCTGGCATGGCCTAGGGCCTTGCAGAGGCCATTTGAGCGTGTGTGGTGGCCATTTTGTTTTCGATGGCCATTTTTTAAAAAATTCATTTTAAAAAATGGTGCCCCCCCTTCAAGAGGCTCCTGGGGCATGTGCCCTGCCTGCCGCACCCTAGATATGCCCCTGACTGCACAGGAGATGGCAATGGTAAACCCCTCCTGTATTCTACCATGAAAGCCACATGTCTCTGTGGTTGCCAAGAGTCAACACTGACTTGACGGCACAACATTTTAACCATCCTTTATGTAGGAAACATTCCTAGCAGACTGTGGCAAGCAATGGTTGTCAATGAACAGCCATCAAATGATGCTTGCAAGATATCGCTACTGTGGGAATTATGACTTCTTAGTATCCTATTGGAGCTGCATGCAAACTGCACACACACATACACACACTCACTGCTCCCATGTAAAATCATTTCTAGGACAAAATGCCAGGAAGTGAGGCCCTGTACATCTCTTCAATTACTATTGTTCTGGTTTCCTCTTAGCTACTGGATAATAAGTAGCTTTCAGAGAAGCATTAAGCAGATTTGCCCTCCAGGGTTTGCATTCCACTAGAGTGACAGTTATTTTCATAAACAGAAAAGGGTGGGGGGAGAAATCCACAATCCCAAAAAGATAGACAGACACTGGCTAGCCAAACTGCTTATTACTGTAGAATCTTGATCCAGACAGGAAAATACACAGTTTTTAATGTCTTCAAATGTCACTGCATTATGATTTATATCAGTGTGCAATGTATCAGGCTTTATTATGGAGCACCAAAAAAAAACAAACCCCAACCTCCAACCAATGAATTACTGAAGCTAATGCTTTCCCCTTTATGTTTCCATTCTAGTTTGAGGATAGAACATACATCATTAGTTATTTAAAGCTCATCTCTAATGATGTAAAATAATAATAATAAAATAACAATAATGGGGCATGAAACCCAGACTTAACAAAACACAAATACAAAACACAGCATTTTACAGACTTTACGTAAACATAATGTGACAATGCAGTTTCTTTCATTCTCTGCGATGACAGTTAATTCCAGACCAGGAAAACTGTCAAAAATGTTTAGTTCTGCTTGGGTTGAGTTAATTACAGGCCCCGAGGCTGTGCTGACTTTTTCCCCGCTAATGGCACTGTGCTACAGGTAAAAATCCATTTGCAAGAATGTTTTCGTAGCTACAGATCTAATTTACTGAATATCAAATATTTATGCCATTGCAATTAAAGTGACAGTGTTCCAGCCCCCTCTCCCTCCCCCCACCATGCAAGCTCGGGCTTTTTAATAGAATTTATTATACAGTAAACATTTGGTGAAAATTTTGCTACAGCTTATAATGTGAAAGCTTTGAATATTTTATTGATTTTATTCTTTTGCTTTCAGTTCCTATAAACAGTGGAACATTATGAACTTCTGCAGTACATGTTGCAGGGCCATTTTGTCCTGCCTGCTGCAACATCATGGAGTTGAAGCAAGTTTATCACTATAAGAGTTCTGGTAATTAGGGATGCAGAGGGATACTGAGAAGGGGCTGAAATGTCAAGCAGCATTTAGTAAGTCAGGAAAAGGAGAGGAAGAGAAGGAGGGAAATAAATAGAAACAATAATGAGAGTCCCTCAGCTCATTAGGAAGAAGGTGAAGACTAGATGCTGAACAATTACTCTGTTCACCTCCCATCAGCAAAGGTGATATGTTTTCTGCACACCCATCCCTTGGTGAACTAGGAACCACGTGTACAAGTGGGTCCTGTGTAGAAAGAGTTAGCACAATTGGATCATCATATGCAGCACTGGAGAGGGGGTGTATGTCAGGTTTCCAAACCAGATTCTGAAACAACCCTCCCCCCCAAAAAACAACACCACCCCTGCATGGCCCTGATAACATAGCCAGTTAGATGGTTGCAGAGATATTTGTGTGCCTTGGCACCCAGCTCTACACGTGCACGTACTACATTTCAGTAAGTGTTGGGGGTTGTCATTTTCACCGCCAGTTAATTAGCAGAGCAGAAGCTACCCACTCCAGTTACAGAGTAGAATGCAGAGTTTAGTTGTTGCAGCTATTTAGAGAAGACACACGGAGATTCTTGTAGAACTAAATACTAAGTAGATTTATTGGTGAAGTACACTTTGGATAGGAAAGACCTAACCCTAACCTATAGATCTACATAATGAATAGGTGTGTGGGGGGGAGATATGTTTCCAGTTGCTCTCTAAGAGGAAAGGAAGGGATTCTGACTCTTACAGGAAATACCTGAGGGGTCCAGTCAGGGCTCATAGAGTAGAGACAGGTAGAACAACTAGGGAGACCCTTACTCACTATCTCTACTCCCAATGCCCCTAGTGGTCATTTGGATAGTTGGTGCAAAAGGTTGATGCACTGGAACTCCATCTCCAACAGTAAGAAGAACCCCGTAAGAGGAAGTAAAAACACTCCCTCAGTGGTTTGTTTGTTTTTTAAAAAACAACTAAAAACACATCTCTTTAAAGAGGCTTTTAAATGCTCCATCTTTGGCTATATCTGGTAGGTTCTTTAGGTTTCTATTTTTTATAATTCTCAATTTTTAGCTTTTAAAATAGCTTTTAATTTGAAACTTAATTCTGATTGTGGTTTTAGCTTGACTTTTAACTTGTTACTTAATTTGGTTAATTGTATTACTTCTATTTTGCATTGTATCTTTTTTATTGTTGTGAGCCACCCCAAGCACTAGTGTACTGGAGGGGCAGGATATAAATAAATAAATAAATAAATAAATAAATAAATAAGAAAATTGTGGCAGGAGGAAGCCTTCCCTTGTCCCATCTGTTGGCCAGAGAAGCTGCAGCTTCAGGAAGTTTGCTTCTCCCCTCCCCTGCTAGGAACATCTGACTCCAATTTGTAGTTGGCCAAAGATGGCAGAAGCAACAGTGCTGATTATGACCTTTAACTCTCTACAAGGCTTGGGACCAAGGTATCTGTTGGACTGTATTTGCCCATATGAATCTGCCAGGGCCCTTCACTCATCGTCTCAAACCCTGCTCACAGCCCTGCCTTTGACTGAGATTCAGTTGGAAGGGACAAGAGACAGGGTCTTCTCAGTTGTGGCCCTTTGGCTCTGGAATATCCTCCCAGAATAGCTTTGCCATGATCCCTCCTTGAGGGTTTTAAAAAATATCTTAAAACTTGCTTGTTTAGAGAGGCTTTTTGATTTTTTTTTACTACAGCCTGATGGCTTTTTAATTTTAATAGCAATAGCAATAGCAATAGCACTTACATTTATATACCGCTTTATAGCCGGAGTTCTCTAAGCGGTTTACAATGATTTAGCATATTGCCCCCAACATTCTGGGTACTCATTTTACCGACCTCGGAAGGATGGAAGGCTGAGTCAACCTTGAGCCCCTGGTCAGGATCGAACTTGTAACCTTCTGGTTACAGGGCAGCAGTTTTACCACTGCGCCACCAGGGGCTCTTAATGAGTTTGTTTTAACATTGTGTTTTATTGGTTTTGTTTTGTTTATAACAATAAATTAATTGTTGAAGTGCCACATCTCTTTTTTGTCCTTTTTGCTGCTACAGACTAACAAAGATACTTATCTGGAATCTGTGTGACCCTCCTAGTCTTCCTTGCTGATCACTGCCTGCGCATTTACAATGTTAGTTGTTATAACAATGTGGCATATGTCTCTATAGCTAGGGGAAAAGATAGCAGCCAGTGTCTGAGGGCTGGTTCAGATTATATTCCCCCCCCCCAAAAAAACCCCACGCAATTACAGTGGGAACATGTTGTGAGTGCACATGTCCTTACATATACCTGGCACATCACACAAGTTCATCTAAACTGCCACTCTACATGAAGTCCACATACTAATAGTATTTCTAGTCCATAAAGAGGGGCAGTTTGGATAAACTGCTCTTCTCTATTCAGTTAAGGAACATGGCAGGAGAGTACAACAGGCTATGCTGGGAAAATGTAAGGATGTGCACACTTGTGACACACTCTCATTTTAATAACATTGGTGAGTGGTGTGTGTGTGTGTGTGGATACCATCCTAAAGGTAAAGTGTGCCATCGAGTCGGCGTCAACTCCTGGTGACCACAGAGCCCTGTGGTTGTTAGGGATGTGCATGGAATCGGGTGGGGGTGGCTCAAGGCTGGTGGGGAGGTGCCACTTTAAGGGCAGGGGAGGGTGAACTTACCCCTCCTCCCGCTTTCCCCCTCGCCGGTGCTCATTGCCTGTAAAAGCCTTTGAGGCGGCAGTCTACCTTCCTGCCGCTCTTCCTCCTCTTCAGCCGGAAGTGGCCAAAAGTACTGGGTGCACATGTGCATGTCACATGCACGCACACCAAACTGCACCATTAGGTGGCCTAGATACCATCCTAGCAGACCCAAAATGATGGTACTGGAAGCAGATCCAGTACAATAGCCAGGCTGAGCATCTAGTCAACAAGTAGCAACTTGTTGCACACTAGCAAGGTTGTCAAGCCTCAGAATCCATGATATCAGGCCACACTGCCCAAAAAATGAAGGACAGGTATGAAGAGTAGAAATGCAACCAGGAACAGGGCAGAAGTTCAAGAGCAAGTTAAGAGCTGAGCTTGAAACATGGACATTAGAAGCCATAATCATGATTATGAGGTTCCTATTCCACATTTTTTACTATGAAAAGGTGACAGGTAGTGGGCCCATTTCTCCCAATGATTTAATCTTGTACTGCACACACAAGTTCTGTGGTGTCAACAAATGTTGGGGTGAGATCATTTTTCTGCAAATTCCCTCTTGATGGGACTCTTTTGAGCACTACCTCAGGTCTGAGTACTATAACACAGTCTGAGATAATGGGAATATTGACACCTTGCTCCCAGAATGACACATGCATTTCCATGACAGTTCCAGTGGAGCAGCAGAGTCACCCTGTGGCAAAGGATAATAATAAAGGCTCTCCATGTGCAAATCTCCAGGCATGCAGAATACCTTTAAAGCTTGATTTTGCTCTTTTAAACCAGGCAGGGGACAATGACATTTCAAGAAGTATAAAAAACTGAATTCTTCTGCCTCACAAGAGACAAATGACAACAATCCTGTGGCAACAGCAACTTAGTACAGAGAGAAAGGGAATAAAGAGATGCCCCATTGATTTGTTTTCATTGATGAGTGAAAAACCCATCATGAGATTCTTCAGCAACCAGAATAGTATGTAGTTGATCTATTCATTTGATTTCTTCCACATTCTATGAGAGTTACTATATGTCCTTATTTCATATTATCTTCAGAACACTCACATGCAACAGGGCCCAGGTAGACTAGATGCAGGATAGTCTTTCTTTCCATTCAGAAGAAAATTCAAGGTGACTTACATAAAGACAACAAAACATATCAAAATGGGACCAAATACACTTAAAAACAACTATTCTAATGGCAGCAGAAAAACCAAGCACAATCAAAAGCTAAGGAGGCCTACCAAGGTAAAACAGTTCTTCAACAAGCACTGGAAAGCAGGGAGACTGGGACACAAGCAGATCTCCCAGGGCATGAGGCTCCACATTTCAGGGGCCACCAGGGGGAAGGCCCAGTTTGTGAAAAAATTAGGTTTTCTAAATTTTTATTTTGCTTAGAATTAATTATGAACGGGTTAATACTTCCCTCTCTGTGCTGTTTTCTAACTAAAGTGTTCCTTGGGATTAAAAAGGCTGGGAAACACTGGTTTAGATAAACATGAAAAAATTGGGAGATCCAGGTATGGACCTTGCATGTTGCTGTATTCTGTCCAGTAATCTATTGCATTTAGTTGGGACGTTTGTTCCAGTGGGGATCCTGCAGAGAGTGTGGAGGAGTCAGAAAGGAAAAGGAAGGCAAAGGAGAAGGAGAAAATTAGTTGTTTCTGAATAAACCTTTAGTTAAATCCAGGCTGTTCAGTCTAAATCCTTCCAAACCCAAACCTCTCATATGACATTGCCCTCAGAAAGTGCCAGCTTAACAATGGTACTGATGTGGAGACACTGCCCACAAAGCCAATTTTGCTCACTGTCCTGAACAGAAGGTCACTTGCAACAGGTCCAAAAAAGGGGGACACTTTGCTAAGGTTTGCAAGTCTGCTGGCCACTCCATTACTGATTCACCATATGATAAGGATGAGGCAGATGATAAGGATGAGGCATATGAATCACTTCCTGATAGCATTTTAAGTGTGACAGAATCAGAGCCTGCTTTTCCATATTAAACTTAATGGCCATGAAGTGCAGATGCTGGCTGATTCTGGTTCTCCATACACTATCATTTTCCATCTCCTTTACAAGAAACTCCTCACTACATCAGATCTGCACTTGCAGCCTTCAGACATCCACCCATGGGGATATGGAGGTTCTCCTATTGCCATAAATTGATGCTTCACTGCTCTCCTGGAATACAAAGGACATACTGCAGAAGGGAAAGTCTCAATATTGAGCTGGAAAAATCAGAAATCTCTAAGGATAGTGTTAGACTCAAATAGCACGGAACCCCTATTAGTGGCCTCAGTGTTCACAACTTTGGACTTGTCTTCAGCCTATCATCAAATTCCTCTGCTCAAAGCTTCTCACAAATAAACAGCCTTCATTACCCAGGGGATCTTTTTCAATACAAGAGACTGCCCTTTGGATTAGCCTCCACAGTGTCAGTATTTCAATGAATGATGCATGCAATTTTTGACATTACAGATGGCCATCACTTACCTTCAGGATTACATTTTTGTGTATGGCAAAACCATTGAGGAGCATGACAGAAGTCTTTGGGAAACTCTGACAACACAAATCTCCTATCTCTGCAGGGAAATGTCATTTTTGTATGCACTCAGTAAGGCTCTCCACACAAGCAGTGTGGAGAGCCCTACCGGGGTCTTCAGGGAGACCAGGCAGAGGCCGGGAGGCTTGTTATAGCCTCCCAGTTGGGGGTCTACTCGTGTGTCACCACAGCACAGAGCCACACTGCGGAAGCACATGATCAACTCAACGGTGTTAGCGGAGCACTCGGGCTGCATCCTAGGATGCATCCTGCAAGGCTAGTTTTCAAACTTTCAAATTGGTCATTGCTGAAAGCCCTGCTCCAACTTCTTTTGACACCTTTAGGCACACTGTTGCTTCTGCATATGATTTGGGTGCTATCTCGACCCAGCAAAAAGGATAGAGAGGTTACAGTTGCCTTTGCTTCCAGAGTGCTTACTGTGTCAGAGAAGATGTATTCTGTCATTGAAAAAGAAGCTCTAGCATGTTTCTGGATGGTGAGGCACTTTGGGACTTACTTGTGGGGCAGAAAATTCACTTTACAGCCAAACCATATCTGCTTTATTTACTACTCAGGGTCAAATTGAGCAACCCCAAGAATAGCCAAATGGATCATAAGACTTATCAATTTTGATTTCCAGGTGGAATATCTTCCAGGTCTTGGGAAAAATACAACTGCAGATTGTTTATCTCAACTTCCACTTCCGGTCCAAAAGGAGATCCCAGAAGACAAAGATGAAAGAGTAGTAATTCCACAAATAGCTTCATCCACTCATGGAGTGATCACATCTTCTAAATGGAAAGCGGCCTTCAGTGCTGATCAGATGCTTACTGAACTTAAACCTTACATAACTAATGGATGACTCTGCAAAACCAAGGTACCCAAACAACCAAACATACAAGTAGCGAGTGAGCTGTCCCTCTTAATGAGCTGGTGCTGGGGACTGATTGTTTGGTAATGCCAACCTCCTTAAAAGCAAAAGTGAACAAAATTGCCCATGAAGGTCACCTGGGCATGAGCTTGACTAATAGATGTATCAGAGAAAGTTTTTGGTGGCCAGGTATAGAAGAATACATTGAAAATGTAATCTGGCAGTGTATGACTGGTGCTGTAGCTGACAAATTGCAGGACTTTTACCACCCCCTAGACTCCAGTAGAGTATCCTGATGGTCCCTGCGGAAAACGTGCTCTGGATATAATGAGGCCTTTTGATAACCAACCCACAAAACAAAGATTTGTTATAGTGATGGTGGATTACTATTCCAGGGGACCAGACATTTCATTTGCTAACAACCTTACTACAAACAAGGTACTCCAGTTCATGATTGCAGTTTTTGCGAGGGAAAGAGTCTTCCTAAACAACTAGTGACTGTCAGTGGGACACAGCTTACCTCATTTGAAATGGAGCAATACTTGCAAAACAATTGGATAAAACACAAAAAACCCCACAAAACTTCATTTGAAATGGAGCAATACTTGCATAACAATTGGATAACACACAAAACACTTTCCTTGTACAATCCATGAGGAAATGGCTTAGTGGAAAGAATGAACAGATTAGCGAAAGAACGTATAGAACTGGATACTACACAGCAACAACCCTGAAAGAGGCAATCCATGAAACTCTATTTGCTTATGGAACTACTCATTCTACTACAGGAAAATCACCTTTTGAACTGCTGAGAGGATGCAAAGCTACCAACAAACTTCTCCAGTGGCAACCAGTGATAGGGCTTTCTGTGCCATTTCACCCTGAGGATGCAGAGATTTGTGATCAGGTAAGAGAGAAGCAACAAAAATATAAGCTGTATGTAGATCAGAAATGGGGTGTGAAACAGCAAACATTTCAGGTGGGAGACTTTGTTCGAGTATGGCTGCCTTATAAAGGGATGTTCGCAATATTCTGAACCAGAACAAATAACTGAAATCCGAGGAGATTCTGTCATATTTAATGATGGAAAGAAATGGAACAGTTTGAGACTTTCCCACATGCATAATATGAGAAAAGAGAGAAAGGAAGCTGAGAGAACAATCTGTTATAGGGTGGCTAACTTATTTATTTATTTATTTGTTTGTTTGTTTGTTTGTTTATTTGCACAGTCAGACAGGTGTTATTGACTGGTTGTTTTATCCAGACATTGAGTCTTTCCCAAGAACCTGGCATGGCTGAATTGTATTATCAATGTTGTTGCTGTTATTATAGATATCGTCGCAGAATATAGGTTGTTCCCAGTAAAGTTGCTTTTTGTAATTGGCTGGTGGTGATTTCTGTGGCCCATATGGTGTTGAGGTGCTCTCCAAGTTGTTTTGGAATTGCACCTAGGGCGCCAATTACCACTGGGATTATTTGGGTCTTCTTCTGCCACAGCCTTTCAATTTCAATTTGTAGATCTTTGTATTTGGTGATTTTTTTCTATTTCTTCTATTCTGCTGTCATCTGGTATTGCTATGTCACTTATTTTAACATGTTTTTCTTTCTTCTTGACTACAGTTATATCTGGTGTATTGTGTGGCAGATGTTTGTCTGTCATCGGAAGTCCCATAATATTTTTGATTCTTCATTTTCTACAACTTTTTCAATTTTATGGTCCAACCAATTTTTGGCTACAGGGAGCTTGTATTTTTTGCAGATGTTCCAGTGTATCATCCCTGCTGCCTTGTCATACCTTTCTTTGTAGTCAGTCTGTGCGATCTTTTTACAACGGATTCGGTGGTCCACTGTTTCATCTGCTTCTTTACAAAGGCGGCACTTGCTGTTTGTTGTTGATTTTTCTACTTTTGCTTTTATTGCATTTGTTCTTAGTGCCTGTTCTTGTGCAGCCAGTATTAAACCCTCTGTTTCTTTCTTCAAGTTGCCATTCTTAAGACATTGCCAGGTCTTGGTGATGTCTGATTTCCCATTTACATTGTGCAAATATTGATCATGCAGTGGCTTATTATTTTCCATTTTTCTGCTTGGTTCTTGACTTGTTCTTTCTTGTAGGTCTGCTTTGTTTCATTGGTGTTGAATAGTTTCTCATTATTGACCATTTTAAGTGCATCTTCTTCATTGTTGTTTATATATTCTTCAAGGCCTCTTTTCTCCTCCTCTACTGTTTGATGGACTTGAAGCATTCTCCTCCTCTACTGTTTGATGGACTTGCAGTATTCCTCTTCCACCTGAGCTGTGCGGGAGGTATAGCCTATCTGCATCACTGCAGGGGTGCAGAGCATGATTGATGGTCATGATTTTCCTGGTCTTACGATCTAGCGTCTCTAGCTCTGCCTGGGTCCAGCCTATTATTCCTGCACTGTATCTGATTATAGGTATAGCCCAGGTGTTAATGGCTTGTATGGTGTTCCCACCATTGAGTTTGGACTTTAGGATTTTTCTAACTCTCCTGATGTATTCACCTCTTTCTCTTCCAGGTTCTTGATGTTGCTTCCATTGGGCAGTTCTATTCCTTCTGTTTTTGTTATTTTCCCTCTGTTCATTATTAATGCAGCACACTTGTCTAGTCAAAACTCCATTGCTATATCGCTACTGAATATATGGACAGTGTTTAGCAGTGATTCGATTTCTGACTGGAACTTTCCATACAACTTCAGATCATCCATATACAGCAGATGATTTATTTTACTTGATGTTTTAGATGTTTGGTATCCGAGGCCAGTTTCATTTAGTATTTATTATCTCAGGAAAGGAATTGAAGATGAATTTGATCTTTCCTCTAGTTTTGACCTCACAGATGAGGCTGATGAAAGTGATGGACAATCCTCGGTACCAGAAGAACAAACAGCTCCTGTGTCAGAGAGAACCCAAGAATTAGGAGAAATGTGTATGACAGGAGACCACCTGAAAGACTTCAAGACTTTGTCACTGAATTTTAAATCAATTCAATTTTTGGTTGTTTTAAAGGGGAGGGATGTGTTCTATTCTGCCCAAAAACCATAAATTTGATGGCTTGGATGTTTGTCCCAGTGGGGACCCTGTAGAGAGTGTGGAGGGAGGAGTCAGAGAGGAAAGGGGAGGGAAAGGGAAAGGAGAAAATGGAGCTGTTGATGAATAAACCTTTAGTTAAATCTACATAAGATTTATTTGTGTATATGAGGGAAGCAGCTATAAAACACATATCTGTTTTGGCCCTTAGATATTACTCCCCAGGAGGAATTATGTGTTACTAGCCAACCCCGCACAGAACATCTGTGTGCTCTTTGGGGCCGGCAGTTACCTCTTACCCCCCCACCACCTTCTGCCCCAGTCTCTGCTTCTGGGCCCAGCTGCCTCTCCTCCCCACCGCCCCTTCTGACCCCCCTTTCTTCCCCCCCTCCTGGGCCTTGCCTCCAGGGCTGGGCCCACCGCTGCCACAGCAACCAATCCTCCTGGGTGTGCCTCAGCCAATCAGGCGCATCCGCTGCCCAGCCAATCAGCTGGGTGTTGGGATGCACATTCCAAGGCACACCCAGGAGAAATAAATATATAGATGGTGCAAGCACAAAGTTCTTATCCTGTGCATGCCTTGTTATGCTAATGCAGGGGTGAGGGAATATTTGCTGGGGAGAACCGGCAAGCCTGGAGAAGTTGCTTAACCTTCTCCACTGTCCACTGATTCTTCTCTGCATATGCACTTCCAGGCCACGTTTAGCCCTTTGTCCCCTGCTGGGCTCCAGGGCTGGAAATCAGCTTGGCTGGGGAGGGAGGCAGACATGTCATCCATACACACTGCACTCTTTCCAACAGGTTGTGAATGAATCCTGTCTACGCTTTGCCCCAGCTAACCAAAGACAGCCAGTGTGGTATAGTGGTTAGAGTGCTAGACTACAGCTGTGGACACCGGAGTTTAAATCCACATTCACCCATGAAACTCACTGGATGACTCTGGGTCAGTCACTTATCTCTCAGCCTAAACTATCTCACAAGGTGGTTGTGAGGATAAACATAGCCATGTACACCATTCAGAGCTCCTTGGAGTAAGAGCAGGATATATCTATCTATCTATCTATCTATCTATCTATCTATCTATCTATCTATCTTTTTCAATGACCTTCTTTAATGTGCAATAAAAGTTAAAAGTTTGAAAGTTTAAAAACATTCAAAAGTTTAAAGCTTAAAAACTAAACTACAGGTGTAACAAAATAGCAAACGTTTCAATGTAAGACATCATCCTCAGTGCTATACAAAGGTGGCTGAGTTTTGTTCTTAAATACAGCTCCACACCATGATTCAGCTAAAGAACTGAAGGCAATCAACCAACCTGTGCAGCTCCCATTGGGTGTGGAAATGTGTATTTCATCACCCTTATACCATCTTAAAATAACACAATGAAATTATGGAAATACACTCATGGCTGGCACCAGGGGTTGGCATTAGGCAGCTGCCCCAGAAGGGTACACTGCTGATTCCTGAGACTACCTCTGAACCCAAAACCTTTGTGTGATAGTGGCAAAATGATTCTTTCACCTACTCAGAGAGAGGGGGGCCCATGAAGGGCAATTTGCTGAGGGTCTTCTGAAATCTCTGAATGTCCACCTTAGCTATGTCTAGCTAGGTCAGGGTTGCATTCCCTCTCCCCACTGACACCTGCCTTCTTGTGGACATTTTGCAACCTATTGCAAAGGGGGTTGAAAATCACCTCCAAGAGTGGAGTGGGCATTTCATGAAATACACAAACTGTTTTGGCTCAGAACTACTTTTTAACTGGCTGGCAGATGGTTTAAACAACCAGTTGATGATTCCTCCACCAGAGGGAAATCACAAGGCAATAGAGGGCATAAAATGGCTGGCATTTAGGGCATAAGGTATTTAACCCTTCCAGAACAAGGACATTGTTTCCAGAAGCCAAACATTTCTCCCCCAACTAGGTGCCTGATATTATGAACGTTTAGTGTTTGGCTAGAATAAGGTTAGTAGGAAAGCATTGGGGACTCTAATTACAGTGTTATTGTCTCTTAATGAAACAGAGTTTTCCAAGCTGCCAAGAATCAGCAGGGGAGTTTTGACATGAGGATTCCAAAAACTTATCTGTTTGTTCCACCACCCTCAGCATGTGATGCTAAGAAAGGGTCATAATCCCTGCTGGGGTTATAGCCAAATACAAACGTTTCTGAAGTTTTCCAGGAATCAGTGGGCCCGGCTCATCGGTCGGTAAACAATGTTTCAGATCTTATTCTCCCAGTCATCTCGAAGAAATATGTTCATAATCACAGGTTTTGTTGCCAGATTTTGTAACTACCCAATCCAGAATATGAATTTGGTACACTTGAAATTTGTGGCTCTATTCCTTCCAAACTGAATCCAGCCACTCCCACTCAGATTATGGCATGATGATGGCTCTTGCTGTGGTACCTGCCATAGCAGGAAAGAAAGAGGGAGGTATCTTCCTGGTGCATTAAATGAATGCTGCTTCAGCAATGCCCCAGGTTCCAGGGATCCTGGTATTTGTCCCGGAGTACCTGATGTCCGCACTAAGAATAGGTTCCTCAGGAAAATTATGTTTCCCAGGGACCTCAGTAACTGGGATGTTGCCAGATCAATGTTAATTCTACATTTTAAATCAGTTTCTTGACATCATAACCACTTGTTCTGATAGAAATTGAGGAGGCTATGTGGAAACCTACAGCCAAGATGACCATGTAGTAGTAGTACTGTAGGCATACCTAGGCGTAGCCAAGATTCTGACGGGGCCACATTAATGTAAGAGGGCGGAGCCAAGATTCTGATTGGTTTGCAGTGATGTACTGTAGATGACATCACCAGGGGCGGAACCACAATTGAGTAAATGGATTCAAAGAACCCAGGCCACTGCCAATCAGGGGCCACACCTGGTGCCAGAGCCATGCCCCCTGCATCTGATGTCAGACACAGGGGTGGGGCTAGGGGGCCATGGTCATGTTTTCTTGGTCCCTGCGATAAAGTTAGCATGGAGCTATTTTGAGAGCCGTATGTTCTGTAGTTCCTCCCCACTCCCGTGAAACTGCTCTTGATCCTCTGTTGTAAAGACCTTGCAAATGGGTGGATACTTGACTATCAACTTCTGAAATGTTCACACACTAAATGTTTGCCAGTTATGCGGGTTTTAAAGATATAGGAATGTTTCCAGGTAATATGTTAGCAACCCTGTTCAGCAGTGTCAGTTCCGGGGGGGGGGGCAGATCCACCATGGTGCGAACAAGTTCAAAGAACCCAGGCTGCCACACTCAGGGGCTGTGACTTGCGCCCCAGCCACACCCCATGCATCTGATGTCAGACGCAGGGGTGTGGCGCATTCGCAAACGGAGCCATGCACCCCATTTTCAAGTATATTCCAGCCAGGGCTCTGTTTGCAGAGAGGCCGGGAGCAGCTCTCCCCTCTTTAAAAGCAGGGAGCCATGTTTGCAGCCAGGCTGGGAAGTCAATGCTAGCTAAGCTTCTCAAAAATGGAGCCGCAGCACTTCGTTCTTGACAAGCTTAGCCAGCAGCGTCAGATGTCAGATGCAGGGGGCATGGCTGGGGGACGGTGGCAGTGAGCTGAACCGGGGTCGCCAGTGGCCTCCCTATGCTCCTAGCCAATTCTGATGTATATAGGAACATTTGGACTTTCTTAAATTACAATAGATTAATAGTAGCAGGTTTGCTCTGCATGCAGAAGTTCCCAGGTTCAGTCCTTGGCCTCTCAAGGTAACATGACCTCTGTTGCTACTGGTAGACTAGAGATAGGCAGACTTAAGGGTTCTGGGAGCTACTCCCTCCCCTTATTTTGCCAGAACCGTGGGAGCTACCACCACAAAATAGCAGCTTGGGGAGGTGGAGCCAGTCACAAATCAGTAGCTTGGGGAAGCAGAGCCAATCACAAAATGGCAGCATGTATAAAAACTGACTTTGACAGAATATTGGGGAAGAGAGGTGGTCTTGTGGCGGGGAGCATGAATTGTCCTTTTTGTTAGGCTGGTTCTGCAATAGTTAGCATTTGGATGGGTGATCTCACATGAGGTATTCTGCTTAGGGGATGGGACCATATCTCATTGGAAGAGGATCTGGTTTACATGCAAAAGGCCCCAGGTTTACTCCCTGGCATCTCCACATAGGGCTGGGAGAGACTCCTGCCTGTAGCCTTGGAGAGCTGCTACCAGTCAGTGTAAACAATACTGAACTAGATGGACCAATGGTCTGACTCAGTATAAGGCAGATGCCTATGTTCCTAATGAGGAATCCCAGGAGAATTTTGCTGCAGGGCAGATGGGGAGCAGGAAAGACTGCTTTGTGGGGGAAGAAACTGGAGACAAATTGATGGAAGTGAAAGTAAAAGCAGCCCTAAACACCCCAAAGAGGGGGAGGGTGCAAATGGCACAGCCATGCGCCCATTCAGCCAGCTAGCCAATGAGATTTGCAATATTAGCTGAAAGGGAAGAGAGGCAGAAGCCAAGACCAAATGCCTGGAGACTACTTCAGATAAGCCTGGTAGCTCTAGGAGCTCTTGGGCTACCTAATGCTTGGCCCATGCAGTAGACAACATTCAGCTGGATGGCATTCTGGCTCAGTATAAGGCTGCTTCATATGTGTGATGCAGAGGCATGGCTGCCATAAGGGAAAGAAGACAGGTCTCCTGTAGCGTTAACAGATGCACAGAAGAGGGAATTTCAGCAGATGCAGTCTTTATTCCCCCTGCATAATAAGCTGAAACTGCTGAAGCTACCCGCTCTGTGCATCTCTTATAGAAGCCCTGTCCTCTTTTCCATATGGCAACCCTACCCAGAGGCTCTCAAAGAATCTGTTGAATTTTCCCACCTAGAGATGAGAGGGTTGACTTCTTATTCCTTTTGGTTGAAGAAGTCAGCCCAGTCATATCTGAGAAAATGAATGAAACATGAAGCCAACTGTGAAGCTAAAGAGCTCCTCTCCATCACCCCTTTCTCCAACTGCTTAGGCCTGCTCAGAACCAACAGCACACTTTCTAAGACAGCAACCAATTGAAGATAGAGTAAACAAGGGACCAAGTGCAAAATGACAAACACTTCTGTCATTCTTGATAATCAAGGAATAATCAAGATAATGAAGAAGTGATATAATGGTGTGGGGGAAATCCACTTTTATCCAATTTTTCATTGCATAGGCCATTTGACAATTTCAGCTACTGGTGAATTGGTCTAGCCACTGAATTTAAGTGGATGCATGAATTCCACAGCCTAACAGAAGCAGGGCACTCCACAGTTCACATCTCTAGCACCAGCTGTATGCTACAGGTATTTTGCATCACTTGACCTTCAGTATTATGTCTAATGCAGGTGTCCAAGGCAGGCTCTAATGACACACTGATCTTCTTGCTGTCATGTCTTATTGCTTAAACATTAGTGTTCCCAGCTGGAAATTTGCATCATTGGCATTGACTTAGCTAATTGATCTGTCATTTAAGTTGTAGCTATCCAGCAAAACAGCACTGGATGAAACACCGACATAAACACTGGAAACTAATTACTTTGAATAGGAGAGTATTAGCTTGGTTTTACCTGTGGTACCTGCTCTTCCACCTGCACTCTCACAATTTCAGACTGTTGCTTTCCTAATGCTTCAATATACAAACACATCTTACCATTCTATAGCACTGTTCTTCCACCTTTGTATGGAAGGACCTATTAACATAGCCAGGCTGGCATGTTAATGATGTGGGTTACTGTGCTTGCAGCAATTTCAGATGCTGCAATGAAGCAGATATTTGCATGCTCCGCCATGAACACAGGTGATCCATGACCTGCGCTCACAATGAAGCAAGCAGATAACCCCTTCAGTGCACATTCAACAACCACCATGAGCACATTAATACACATTACATCATGCCAGAGTGATTGTGTGAATTGGCCCCGACAGCACTTTCTTGATGTGAGCCTGAGGCAGGAAATGTCACATGGGAGGAGAAGAGATTAATGAAGTGTACTTTCTTGCATTACTTTAAAGCAGGGAACAGCCATCTGGTGACACTTGGGCCAGAGTCAGCCCCGAAAGCAATTTCATCTAGTCCCAAATATTAATCAGGATACAGGAGAAGGAAGTTGGACCACAGTTTCCCTGGGAAGGAAGAAACATTTTTTCAAAAGTTGCAAGAGAGAAGAGACATTCTACACATTCACATTACATCTCTCTTTGGGTTATATATATATATTATATTCTAGCTATGCCTGCATCTCAAAAATGTGAAGGTCTAACTGGTTGATAGTATAATTATACTAGAGCATTATTAGGGGTTTCTAACCTTGGGTCTCCAGATGTTGTTGGACTAGAACTCCCAGCATTTCCAGCCACAATGGCTGAAGACATCTAGGGATCCCAGGTTGGAGACCTCTGATACGAAGCATAGGCACCTTTGACAGAGTAAAGTAGGATGGTAAAGTACACTTCTGGAGGACCCAGATTCTCAGGTCATTGAGAGAATGGAGCAGAATCCCAGAATCCCAGAATCCAGGAACTGGCGACCGACCTCAGCCTTAAATATTGCTTGTTCATGTTATTCACACTTCAGAACTGCAGTGTTTGAAAATCTTTCATCACATGCTATTTTCTAAGAGCAAGAATATCATGTGTTTTGAAACAGACACCCAAGTCTGTGCTGCCTCTGGTGATTCAAGGCTGACACCATCAGTATTTATCTCAATTAAGTTAACCCTAAGGCCTAAGCAAGTAGTAAATTGACACTTATCGCTACATGCATGTACTGCCAGTTTGTAACATGAGAAGATCTCAAAAACAAGCACTACAATTTGCCCCAGGGACTTCTAATGTGTAATGTGTGTGCTCCATAAGCCCTGCATCCATGTTTTTTAGAAATTATGAAGCTTGATCCTGTGCCTATTTAGTCAATGAACAAAGAGGATTACTCCTAAGTGAGTGTGGATAAGATTGTGCCCTAAGCGGTTGTTGTATGTACCCTGGGACAAACTCCCTTTGAACACAGTGGAACTGCATAACCATGCATTGCTTCTTACTTTTTAAAAAGGAATTAACCTTTTGAGTCTGAAGGGTGGCAAAGAATCTTGTGTGCAGCTTAAGCCTGATAAAAGAGATGCTGTTGGGAATTTTGCCTTGCCAGAGGTCCTAGTCCTGGTCAAAGTTCCACTCTCCATGAAGGACAACATACAGAATTTGAACCTGAACCCCTGGGTGATGGCTGTGGCCAGAACCCTTTACCAGCTGAAGCTGTGGTTCACCAAGTATGATCCTATCAAGAGCATGTGGAGCTGGCCACAGTTATCCATGCATTGCTTATATTTAGACTAGGCCTCCCAGCTTTTTTTGGACCAGAACACCCATAATCCCCAGATGCAGTGTCCAATAGCCAGGGATTATGGGAGTTGTAGGCCAACATCTGCAAGAGGGCCAAAGCTGAGCAGCCCTGATAGACTGAACTAGAACACACAGTATGTGAGGCAACTCTTGAAGACAGCTCGGAAGTTGCAGTTGGTGCAGAATGCTGCTGCCAGATTGCTAGTGGGTACAAGTTGGCTGGACCATGTGACACTGATTCTAGCCTAGCTGCATTGGCTACTAATATGTTTGAAGGCTCAATTCAAGGTGCTGGTTTTAGCCTTTAAAGTCCTAAACAATCTGGGACTAGGTTACCTTAAGGAATGTCTCTCATATGAATCTGCCTGCGCCCTCAGATCAGCCATGGAGGCCCTGCTCTCGAACCTGCTGCTGGCAGAATCCTTTGGCAGGCACTAGAGACAGGACCTTCTCAGTGGTGGCAGCTTATTTTTGAAATATTCCTCCCAGTGAGATCCACCTGGTACCCTCTTTGGCTGTTTTTAGTCTGAATATGTTTCGTTCCAGAAAGCATTTGGTTATATACTGGTTGATACTGTGATTCTAGTTTTGGTCTTATCACTGCTGTTTCAAAACCTGGATTTTACTATTGTTTTTATGTATTTCTGTCTTGTAAACCATGTTGTTGTTCCCACGAAAAGAAGGAAATAATTAATGCCCCACTTCCTTGTGTAAGCTGGCCCTTAGCAATTCTCCTTTGTACACCATGTAGTCACTGAATGGTGGGAACCCACAGGTTTTCCCAATCTGTGGTACTCAATGTTGCTGAACTACAGCTCCCATCATCTTCAGCTATAATTTATTGTGGCTGGGGATGATAGGAGTTGTAGTTCAGCAACATCTGGAGTACCACAAGTTGGTAACCCCTGGTTTAGTGCAAGGATCTCAAACTAAGGTCCCCAAATGTTGCTGGACTACTATTCCTATCACTGCCATCCCTTTGGCCATTGTGGCTGAGGATGTTGGGAGTTGTGATCCAACATCTTCTGCGGACTCTGGTTTCATTTCAAAGGTGCTTCTGGAGTTTTGGATTTCATGGGAGTCACCCATGTGTTAGCATGATACATTTGCGCATATATGATTGCCAGATCTTCAATGATTCCCAGGTCTGTAAAAGCAGCAAGCTGGAAAAGGAAAACTATGGAAGTATTTTAAACCAAGTCACTAGCTGTACAGCAAAAGCAACAATCCATTACCCATAAATCAAGGAACCAGAATAGAGTTCTTTAAAAATATTGACATGTTCCTTTAAGAGTCCATTTCCCTTGCACCAAGCCCTTAACAAATGAATGAGTTAGGAGGTTAACAGCTGGAGAAAGTCCCTGTTAGCTGCCACTGAGCCTCTAGCTGATGTGCTTCCTTTATCACTGGCTTGTTTTCATTAAAGTTTAATGTTCTCTTCTTCTCTCCCTTGAAGTGAGTTTGTTCGCTTGTCCCTGTGGTGGATAAAGACTGTGCTGCAACAGCTCCTAAGTACATGTCCAATTTTGCCTTCTGTGGTGCCGCTCCTCCCCCAAATGGCAGCAAAGACACTGGGATTGAGCAGCTGAGATAAGAGGAAAGATCATTGGTTCAATCCTCCCCTCAGGTGAACAGTGTGTGTAACAGAAAGAGACACCACAGTGCTACTTAACAGAACAAAAGCTCGGGGGAGTTTGTCTGTGGTCCGACTGTGCTTTAGGAGGCAGGCAGCCTTAATGAAATCTTTCATTTGTCAGTAAACGTCGCTGTATGAGGTGTAATTAATGGATTTACTAGAGCTGGAAGTAGCCCAAGCTGAAATCTAAGCAGTTAAGCAAGCTGGTTCTGAGCAGTGTCCTCCACACCGTTTAATTATAAGGTCATTACCTCAGTGAGCAAGACAGTCTTTCTGAGTCAGGCAGAGGCTGCCAGCTCGGAATTCTTATCTAGAGAAGCAATGGCTTTAAATGGCTACGTCATTGTGGCAGAGTAGCAGAAAACAGCCTGTAGGTGGCAGGGACATAGCAAGGTTGGCGTGGGCCCTGGGACAAGAAGTGAAAATGGGCCCCTGGCCCCCTCACCACCTTAACCTTCCCCGCACTTTGTATCATTGCTAAGGACATGGCGAAAAACAACACATTCTTGGCAAGATGAGAGCCCTCCTCTGGCTCCATCCTGGACCCTCCCCAGGTTCCAGAATTGTTTGTTTGAAGAAATGGCAACCCTATTCTTCCAGGTTTTCCAGTAATGTTAAAGGAGAGGAGAGCTGGTCTTGTGGTAGCAAGCATGACTTGTCCCCTTAGCTAGGCAGGGTCCGCCCTGGATGCATATGAATGGGAGACTACAGGTGCGAGCACTGTAAGATATTCCCCTTAGGGGATGGAGCTACTGGGAAGAGCATCTAGGTTCCAAATTCCCTCCCTGGCATCTCCAAGATAGGACAAGATTTTTTTTTTTTATTGAACCAACAAACTACCAAAGCATACAGTATGTTGCCAAAGCACAATTATATATAAAGTGGTTGTTTGTACATCATACATCTACAAAGATTTACACACAAGGATTTGGAAAACCACAGGGTTATAAAGTATATGCAGGCAGTAATGTAACTCGGGGATGGGGGATTACAAGGCACATCAGGTAATCGGGGTGGGGGGGGTTACGTCCAATGTCCATTTCCATAATTTGTCCCATTGCTGTTTAGAAGAGATACACTTGTCTTTTTGCACATAACCATACAAACTTTTCCAGAAGAGATTTACTGTCTCATCCACGTGAACCTCTTGGTCGCGTCTTCCCTTCCTATTCCTATGCAGGAGCATTGCATAAATGACATACAGGTTTACTAACCTGATTAAAAGAAGGGGAACGTTCCAATTCCCTAGTATGAGGGCACCTGTTCCATCCCGTTTCCTTGAAGGTTTCTTTCTGGGACCTCGAAAAGAGGTTCTATCGCTCAAACCCGAGGTTAGTTCTTCCCAAGTCTGTTTTTCCAAATCAGGCCATTCTAACAACTTGTTTACTCCCTGCCACACTCTTTTGGCTACCACACACTCTTTTAAGAAATGTTAGTGGGTCTCCCTGAATGTTTTGCCTAGCTCACTAGCTTTCTGTTTGCAGGTGATTTTATGACACTCTTGCTTGTCCTCTGGGAGCCATGGCTTAGCCGCATTAAGTACTTGGTGGTATAAATGCCACCTCATTTCCCATAAATGGAAAGGGACCTTTTTCTCCTTAAAGAGAGTGATAGGGTGATCGGGTTGCTGATACGGCTGACAGAGATTCCTGCCTGCAACCTTGGAGAAGCCTCTGCCAGTCTGTGTAGACAATACCGAGCTAGATAGACCAATGGTCTGACTCAGTATGTGGCAGCTTCCTATGCTCCTAATCTGTAGCATGGATGGTTGTAGCAATAGGAAGCTGTACTCTATAGTAATTAGATTTTGCTCAGCTTTGCAGCAACAGATGTTGCACACAGAGACAGAAAGAAAAAAGGCAAGCAGTCTTGCCAGCCTATTCTGTCAACCTTTCCCGGGCCGTAGCAAGGTTGGAGTGAGCCCTGGGACAAGAAGTTAAGATGGGCCCTTGGGCCCTTCGTCTTTTGCTCCTCTCCACCCCTGTCTTTGCTGCAGAAGAACTGTAAGGGCATCATGAAAAACAAACCATTCTTGGCATGCCCTTCCTCTCACTCCTATGCAAATCATATAACACCGTCCCCACGCATGCAGACACTTTCTCACGCAGACTTGCGTGCACACATTCCTCAGCTCAGAAACATTTTAAATATATATACCTATTACAGTCACCTCATATATTTGTACAACATCAACAGTGAAGAGCAAAGTGAGAGTTGTCACTCTGACGGCAGGGGAGGATTTCCCTTCCTCAGGGGCCCAGGGACTTTTGTTCAGTTGTAGCAATACCCCTAGTAAGTGGAGGCAAATTCCATTTGAGGTAATGCATGCATTTGTATGCCTCTCATCACATGCTGAATGCATTTATATGTACATGCCTTCAATGCATATTCTGTACATATGTTAAAGTCAATGTGAGTTGAATGGAGCATCAAAGGTGCACTTTGACAAGAATGCATGCAGACTGTGCAGAGATCAAGGGAATAAACAGGGAATGCCATGGATTTACCAGTCAATCAATACACACTGGGGACGATCCAGCCTTCAGGACTGCCATCTACAGTATGTGCAGCCCAGACTTAGGCATGTTTACTCAGAAGTAAGCCCCTTGAATTCAATGGAATTGCCCCTACATATGTATAAGATTGAAATCTTAAAAGGCCTTCATTTTGGCTGGATCATGCCTATAATCTTTAACTGATTTTGGAGAATATGAACTCTTCTGAGTTATTTAAGATATTCAGAAATCATGGTCAGGGTCATGCTGAGCCATTCACTAGGCAAGAAGCTATGGAACTTTGTCTTAATCAGCCTCCTTAAGTCAAAGAAGCAACTTTTTGAGTTTCTCCCCTCACTTCATCACATTTATATGAGAATCCTCTCTAGAATACTTTAAAGGACCCAAAGCCCATTGTGAGGAACAATCACAGCAAATTTTAATAGCTGCAGTTACACTTAGCTGTCACCATCTGTGTTCTCCCATTAGAAATGCAGAATGAACATATTTTACAATTGCATCTGGAAAGAGTAAGACAGAAGCAATTGAAGAATGCAAAGGGATTAGCAGGATGCAATGTATATCATTTTTTTTAAAGAAAAGCAAATATTAATTAACAGAAATAATTATATTTCTGCAATTCTGTGTGTGTTTATTTGGACTTACTCCCCAAGTAAGCTTGTATAAGATTGTGCCCAAAGTTTTCAGGCCGAAAGAAACTCCACCAGGAAGAAAAATAATTTTTGCTCACAGGATCAATTAAAAATAAATGCATTTCAGTTCACATGACCAAACACAATGAGAGAGAGAGAGAGAGAGAGAGAGAGAGAGAGAGAGAGAGAGAGAGAGAGAGCAAACAAAGAACAAAAATAAGGAAGACTTTGTTAATGCTGGCCAACATCCACATTAGAGAAAATAAAGATAACAATATTCCCCAAATGTATCTAGGAAACAGCATGTTGAAAGCAGTCCTTTGAGATGTGTTTCTTATGCTTTAATTGATCAGAATGACATGAAGACCAGTTCAGGGGCGTAGCAAGGTTGGAGTGGGCCCAGAGACAAGATTTTAAAATGCAACCCCCGCCCCCACTGAAACTCAGCTCATGAAGTAAAGAAATCTTAAATAAGGCTGAATAGTGGTAACAAAAAGCATAGTTATATATATATCCTATGTGCCACAATAGAACATCATCCTAATTTTTTTAAAAGGTTTTGTAAATTGTGGATGATGCAAGTCATTTAATGCTACTAGAGAAAGACAGGCTGTTCTGGTAGCTCCAGGTCTTAAGACTCACATCAATTTTGGAGGATGAATACAACTGAAGGAAGCCCGGGTGGGTGCGCAGCTAGGGGAGTCAGTCATGTGACTTGCCTCAGGGGGGGCCAAGGCAGTGGGACCCCAGACAACTGTCTCCCCTTGCCCTATTATAGTTACACCCCTGGACCAGTTCAAACCTCCTTGGCAATGGACTATCCTACCTCTAGCCAGAAACCAGGAAGGAAGCCAAGATGTCAGCTGAGGCAGAAGCATTTCCAGAGTGGAACCAGGATCTGCCACATTGGCCGGGCAGGGTGGGGGGCAGGGGATTCTGTTACAATTTTTAAAAAATCCTTCTGTTGTGTCTGGAGCAACTACTGGGTGACGAAAACATCACATGTTGACTGTACCAGAGGCTTGGTAAAAGAGAGTTCATGTTCTAGAAAATGACCCAGGAATGTCCCCAAACCATTCTTGAACACTGCCTCACATTCACTGAATGAACCTGGTGCTGCTCACCACACTAGAGACCCTGGGTAGGCTTCCTTATGTGCCTTGACTGTGATGCAGCTAATAGTGTGTTTGCATGAGGACTCATTGGAGTCCGCAATCGGACTGACTGGAGGCTCAAAGCATGCAAGACAAATTCTTCTTCTCCTTCTCCTTCTCCTTCTCCTTCTCCTTCTTCTTCTTCTTCTTCTTCTTCTTCTTCTTCTTCTTCTTCTTCTTCTTCTTCTTCTTCTTCTTCTTTTGTCAGTCAGTCATTTATAGTTACAGTCAACAAATTCATAGCACTGCACAGGAATGATCCCAGCTATTGCCGCATGTTGCCTTGAATGCTCTAGTTGCATCTGATAGGGTCAGCAAACAGTAAACATCCTGCCTGCTTACTGCACTGAATGTGATTGCGGCATGTAAAATAATGTCCTAGAATGGCAGGGGCCATTCTGGCTATGCTAGGCTCTTCCTTGCATCTTCCAGCTAGGCATCTAGGCACATACCTAGAGTAAACTGTGAAAGCCATTTTGACTCCTACAATCCACTCTGGTGTTTTGGCAGAGCAGACTGGATTCTGCCAAAGCCTTTCATAGTGGAAGCCCTTGGGTTCCACTTACCTACATGTTTTCTAAATGTACACTTGGAGGTCATGCTGGAGTCTTGGAGATGGAGTTCCAATGCATTGATCTTTTGCACCAACTATCCTAATGACCACTAGGGGCATTGGGAGTAGAGACAGTGAGTAAGAGTCTCCCTATCTGTCCCTACTCTATGACCCCTGACCTGACTCTTCAGCACTTCCTGTGTTGAGTTACAATCTTTCCTTTTCTCTTAGAGAGTAGATGAAAACATCTATCTCTATCTCTCTCTCCCTCTCCTTCTCCCTCTCCCTCTCTCTCTCTCTCCTTACCTATTCATTATGTAGTCCTTTAGATTAGGATTTGGTCTTTCCTATCCAAGTGTAAGGTAAAGTAAAGTGCTGTCAAGTTGGTGTCAACCCCTGGTGACCACAGAGCCCTGTGGTTGTCTTTGGTAGAATACAGGAGGGGATTCCCATTGCCTCCTCCTGTGCAGTATAAGATGATGCCTTCCAGTATCTTCCTATATCACTGCTGCCCGATATAGGTGTTTCCCATAGTCTGGGAAACGTAGCAGCAGGGATTTGAACTGGCAACCTCTGGCTTGCTAGTCAGGTCATTTGCAGCTGCACCATTACTGTAGGTGGCTTAACCAATAAATACCTAGTATTTAGTTCTACACAAATCTCCATGTGTTTTCTCTAAATAGCTGTAACAACTAAACTGTCCTCTGCTACCTACTTTGTAACTGGAGTGTGTGCTCTCTTCCCTAGTGCTCTGCTGTTTACCTACTGGAGGTAAAAATTAGCAACCCCCAACAGGTCAATCACACGATCAAAAATTGAAGCTCTTCACATGATCCGTGTGAAGAACTAGTGGGCTATCTGCAGGGGTTTTACTTACCTTCCCTGCAGATGATCAGAAGTGGTTCCCTGGGCGGGTGAATCGCCCACCCAGGTGAGTGGCAGCTCTCCTGAGGATAGCTCCGGAGGTCAGCCTCAGGGAAGCACTGCCATGCATCACCCCCCCCACCCCACCGAGCCCAAATAATGCACCGCGGAAGTGCGCAGTGCATTACTAGGAGCCCCCCTCCCCCCTGAGTGTGCCTGCCACGGCTGCAAGCACCCACAGCAGACATACAATCAATTAGCCTGGTTTGGGGGCACACTCATACACAAAACGTGGGTTAAGCAGCTGGCTGCTTTTCAGGGCATGCTGCCATACTGCCACTTTCATGCACAGTGAAAACTGGGCTGGGCTTCCCTAGCCAAGTTTTTGCTGCTTGTGAGAATAGCTTCACAGTGTTCTACCTGGGTTAGGGAGCTGTGTGTGCTCCCAATTTTCGGTTGTGTAGAAGCAAAGGAAAAGGAAAAGCTGGGTAGAAGTGATTGTGTGGAAGGGTAGGAGGGAAAGCTACTCAGATTTTCCTCCTACCTTGCTTCCACACAACTCGAAACTGGGAGCACACACAGCTCCCAAACCCAGGTAGAACACAGTTTTTGATTGTGTGAATGACCTCAAAAGGTGCACCTACAGTGTAGACTCCAACTGGTTATTTATATTCCAAGAGAACCCCAGGAACTGTAGCTGTATGAGCAGGCTAAAGATCTAAGGGCTTCTTTACAGGAAGCTGTGGCAGTTAAGCTGGAATAAATTTGATATAAATTCATAATTTATATATACCCACAGGAAGCTTGAATGGGGGATGGGGGCACCTCTGCGCATCTGTATCCTTTGTGAACCCCTTGTAAAAGGGTAGCTTTCCACAGATATATGTTTCTGCAGGTTGATGGTAGAAGGCATAATGTTTCCTGCAAGATCTTACTTGCTCATTATTTCAGAGAACCATGCATAATACAGAATGCAGCTATTAGTCTCTTCCTTATGTCTTGTTTTCAAAACCTCTGTTGGCCACGATATGTAAGAACTTTGATCCCCGTTCCAAGGACCAGTTTACAACATGGCTTTATTTCCCCATGTGATCAAGGCTGAGAAGATAATTGTTCAGCAAGAAGAAGAACATGACAAAAAACCTAAATGTGCTGTGTCCTTCCCCAGCGACTTGTAGGTGATGGTAGCTGAGAATGTGCCAGAAGCACAGAGAGCTTGACAGAAAAAGTGGACCAACGAGACAGCAGAATAATTACTTTTTTAATCAAGTCCTTTAAAGACATCTAATTTTATTACTTTATTCTTCCATTTCAATAGCAGAACAATTAAGATGGAATCTTAAAGGAATTCTTCATAACAATAAAATGCCTGTTATCATGAGCAACCGTCTGCCTGTACTGTCCTACAAATACTCTTTGTTTTGAATAGTCACTGTATCAACAGAACACTAATTTCTCCCACAAAAATTAAAAGAAAAATCAAATCACATATGATTGCCTCCCCTCTCCTGTACTAATTTCCTTGGTTCCTCACCCTCACCCCCACCCCCTTTCTCCTTCAAGACAACAGTTTCTTATTACAAGACTCCCGGCTATGTTGACGACTATGTATTGTGTTTTATAGATGTTTAAGCCGACCTCCCCTTATGCTTATTGTAGTTCTGCCCCTTCTATCCCTCTTTGGAATTTCACCTACCACTAAAGCTGCCATCCAGAGAACCACAGACAGCAGCGCACATCCATCTGGTTCACCAGCTTCACTTAGGCTGCTTTTTAAAGGCTCTTTTTGAAAAAGTTTGTTTTACAGTTTGGTGGGAGGGAAGACATAAATGAGAACGGGGGGAAAGGTTGCCTCCTTGGCACGTGCAGCATTGGAGGAATCATGAACATTATCTGTAATTACATTGACAGGTCCATCTATGTTTTGAGAAATGATGTGCTGTACAAACTATGTTCGTAACTCAAACAGACAGAGAGAGAGAGAGAGAGAGAGAGAGAGAGAAATGGAAGCTAATGAGGCTATTCTCACGAGCAGCTGCTTGTGTGCTGGGTTTCAGGCACAAGAGTGCATTGCCATGGTGCTGCTGTGCACCACAGCAACTCATGAGTAGCCTCCCGACTGAGAGGCTACAACAAGCCGCCTGGTGTCTGAGCAGGGGCTCCCCAAAAGGCACCACACACTTGCACGGTGCCTTGTGGAACTTCCAGGGGCCAGGAGGCACTCCAACCCTGCCAACCCAACCGGCTCCGTGACAGAGTCAGTAAACGTCTGGGCAGCTGATCTGGCTGCCCAGGGAAGGCTGCCTGATCATCTGCAAGGAAAGCAGGTCAAATCCACCCTCCTCACAGACCCCCTTTTTGGCTCTACACATGGATCTGGGATCCCTAAGAGCCTCATACACTGTTACATGTGGCTATGTCCCACTGATTTTGTGCATTTATGTTACTGCTTTAAACCTAGCACTCTGTCATCTCTTCCAAATTAGCCTAGGTGTTGAAGCAGTGATCTCCAACTGGTGGCTGCAGGGATTGATGCAAACTTTATTCAGCTTTCTGGTGATTTTTCACCAGATTGTTACCTCATGCACATCGGGAAAGAAGTAACTAGACATGGGAATGGTACCAACCTGCCTCTTGAGGGGGTCTTAGAGGAAGCACAGTATACTGTCCCTTGGTTACTGGTCAAACTGAGGTTTCAGTTGGGATGGTGAAGGCAAGAGTCCCAGGCAGAATCCAAACTTTGGACAGCTCCAAGAGAAAGCATGATTATTTGGGTCATGGGTCAGAACCCTGGACAGCTCCAGGTAGGCAAGGCTGAGCAGGATAGTCACATGGAAGTAGGAAAGATGTTGCTAGGTATAGTTCAGAGTTGAATACAGGATTTTGTAGGTTGCTAACCAGGTTTGGCTCCACCTTTCCCCTGAAAAAGGCTTCTACAACCCTAAGGGGCCTTGCCCAGCTTTGTAAGCACTGAGTTTAGCCTTGTAGGATGAGTGCCAAGGAATAAAAAGGAACCTTTTAACACTTTCTGTGGGCATTACATAAGAACATAAAAACAGCCCTGCTGGATCAGGCTGAAGGCTTATTGCATCCAGCATCCTGTTTCATACACTGGCCCACCAGATGCCTCTAAGAAACCCACAGGCAAGAGGTATGTGGATGTCCTCTCTCCTGCTGTTGCTCCCCTGCAACTTATATTCAGAGGCATCTAGCTTCTGAGGCAGGAGGCAGGAGGTGGCCTATAGCCAGCAGACTAGTAGCAATTGACAGACCTGTCCTCCATGAATTTGACTAAGCCCCTTTTAAAGCCATGCAAGCTAGTGGCCATCACCACATCCTGTGGCAGAGAATTCCATAGATTAGTTATCTGTTGTGTGAAAAAGTACTCCTTTTTTCAGTCCTAAATTTCCTGGCCGTCAGTTTCATGGGATGACCCCTGGTTCTAGTGTTGTGAGAGAGGGAGAAACATTTGTCTCTGTCCACTCTCTCTACTCCATGCATATTTTTATACACCTCTATTATGTCTCCTTGTAGTCATCACCTCTTTTCCAAACTAAAAAGCCCTAGATGCTGTAGCTTTGTCTCATAAGGAAGGTGCTTCAGGCCCCAGATCATCTTTGCTGCCCTCTTCTGCACCTTTTCCAATTCTACAATTTCTTTCTTAAGATACAGTGACCAGAAATGCATGCAGTACTCCACGTGTGGCTGGCGGCCACACCATAGATTTGTATAACAACATTATAATGTTAGCATTTTTATTTTCAATCCCATTCCTAATGATCCCTAGGATGGAATTGGCCTTTTTCACAGCTGTCGCACACTGATTTGACACTTTCAATGAGCTGTCTACCATGACCCCAAGATCTCCCTCCTGATGAGTCACTGACAGATCAGACCCCATCAGTGGTTTTGGGGGGGGGTTGCGCCAATATGCATCACTTTATACTTGCTTACATTGAACCGCATTTGCCATGTTGTTACTCACTCAGTTTGGAGAGATACTTTGGAGCTCTTCACAATCATTTTTGGATTTAATGACTCTGTGTCATCTGCAAATTTGGCCACTTCACTTGTTATCTCAACTTCTAGATCATTTATGAACAAGTTAAAGAGCACTGTCCCAGTACAGATCCCTGGGATACCCCACTTCTTTCTTCCCTCCATTGTGAAAACTGTCCATTTATTCCTACCCTCTGTTTCCTGTCCTTTCCCTGAGAAGAAGAGTCAGGTTCCATGTTTGGCCTGTAACTCCTAAATATGTCTATTGCAATTCAAACTTCTTAAAAATCAAGCTGCTTTGGAAAACTATGAAGTCTTAGGGCCAATCCCTCTACTGGAAGCTCATTCAGAATTCTTCCATACAGTGTCATGCATGATTAATTTCCCATTGCATTACTGTTGCAAACCTAAGTATGTAGGTACAACCACACCAGAATCATGATTACATGCAAGAAACTGTAGTCACTTGCTTAGAAATGAAACTGGTTAACAATGCTGAATTTTCAAGTTGGCAACTGTATAGTCTAGCAAGAAGCAATTAGAAGATGCCGAACATCAGGGCAGTGAAGCATAAATGATGACTTGACATTCCAAAGGGGGCACACAGCTATCACCAGCTTTGAGTACCTGATCTTACTGTTTCATAGCCTCTCCATGAATTATCAAAGGCCCCAGGAAACTGAAGAAGCAGAGTGGCCTTTTATGTCACAGTCAGGATTCCTAATCCTTCCAAAGTAAAGTGTGAAGACCAAAGTATGTAGCCTTATGTCACCACTGGAAGCAGAGCATCCCATCATATGTTCTGTTGCTAGTGACTTTCTAACATTTATTTCAGTTATCCATGTGATCCAGGCCTAAGAAGAGAATAGTTTAGCAAGAAGAGGACCAAAGCAAAGGAAAACAGAATGAAGATCAAAAGAAAAAAGAGAGAGAGCTCATATGGGGGAGCTATTGAATGAACAATCATTCAATAAATGGAAATTTGTGGAATTATTATGCATTCTACTGTTAGGAGAAAAATAAATAAACTAGTGAGAGGCAAAAATGTGCTACCTGCTAACTGGGCAAAGAGGCACCGTTCAAAGCAGTGGTTCTCTTATATTTAGCAGAGGTAGAGCACCTGTCCCTATACGACCCAGCACGGCTTCCCTCCCTGTGGTTGCTGCTAGTGTCTCTTTTGTGTCTCTTTTTACAGGGGAAGAGAGCCAGTCTTGTGGTAGCAAGCATGACTTGTTCCCTTAAGCTAAGCAGGATCCACCCCGGTTGCATACGAAACGGAGACTAGAAGTGTGAGCGCTGTAAGATATTCCCCTTAGGGGATGGAGCCGCTCTGGGAAGAGCATCTAGGCTCCAAGTTCCTTCCCTGGCATCTCCAAGATAGGGCTGAGAGAGATTCCTGCCTGCAACCTTGGAGAAGCCGCTGCCAGTCTGTGTAGACAATACTGAGCGAGATGGACCTATGGTCTGACTCAGTATACGGCAGCTTCCTATGTTCCTATGTATATTGTGATCCCCTTTGGGACAGGGAACTATCTTTTCAATTTTAATTCCATTTACAGTAACTGTATTTGATGTGTAAACTGTTTTGAGAACTTTTTTGTTGAAAGAGAATAAAATCATCATCATCATCATTGACTGACATTCAGACTAACATGGCAATTTAATTTTTGCTGTTTCTTCTCTTACAGGAAAGCAATATGTTCCTGTCATACAGAGCACTTCCAGAGTGCAGGCAGAGCTGGACTATTCTGCCCTCTGGCACAATAGTGCACACTGAAGAGGACTGGGGGAGTTGTACACAGACCCACCATCACTTCCCTACAAAACCTCCCAATGCATGCGCTCTGTTAGGATGTCAGCCACTGTAAAAACTACAATTAAAAATCAAAACAAACTTTATAGAATTATATAACTTTTAAAAGGGGCGGCAAACTCATAACACAAGGCAGCTGTTAAAAAACAGGAGGCAAGAAATTAAAAAACACACACACAACAGATCAAATTAAATTACCCTTCAAAGTCCTGGGTAAACAGGACAGACTTTACCTGTTGACTAAAACATTACAAATGAAGTCACCAGGTAGCTCTCCTTTGGGTTGGATATTATTATCAGAGGTAACCATAGAAAATATTCTCTTTCTGGTCACTGCCTGCACAACTTCCACAAGTGACGGCACTGAGAGAAGGGAATTGTTATCTTAACAACTAGCAAGTTCATTTGGAAATAGGTGGTACTTTAGATGCTCTGATCTGAGGTTGCTTAGTACAGTAACCTGAGTAGGTATAGAGTGAGAACTTGTATAAGCCTACCTTGTTGTCAAAACTAAAACCCATTTTTCCTATTCACTTCAGTGACAATCTTGACAGGGGGCATCATCCAGACACTACCCTCATGTTAACACATTTCATGCACACAGTGATTTGCCAGTCTCCACTTCCCTCTGTTGCCCTGAAACTCCCTGAAAATACGTACCTAAGGGCGGTGGACCCTCAGAAACATCTTTCAGGGACAGCCAAGGCAATAGGGAAACCAACAAAAATCAGTGCACATGTGAAATGTTCTAACGTGAGGACAATGTGAGCCTGGATGCTGCCCAGGCCCCAGTATCTTTCAAAAAATAATAATATAATAAAAGAGAACGAAAGAGAGAGGCGTTCCTGAGACATAATGCTGAGGATCCTAACTGTGCTATTAACATAAAACACACTTTGGAGAATAACTGAATGAGATATACACAACCTATTTTGGAAGGTGGGACCTGAATCTGGATCAGTTACTTAATGATGAAGTTTTGTATTCTGCAATTATTTCACTGCTGCATCAATATTCTCAAAATGAGCAGTTTGAAATTGCTGTCTATCTTCAACTGGGTTTCTGCAGGTTCCTCTCACATTCCCAGTCTTCTGTGTGCTAGCTAGAGATTAAACTCTACTGAAGCCTGCCCAGCAATAATTCTTCACTGATAGTTATTTCATTAGTTGATGGGAACATGCCTAAAATAAATTTTAATTAAACTGAGGTCTGAAATAATGCATTTTAGAATACAGATTGTTCCCATACTGAGCAGTTGTGTCCCTTGTGCCTCACTTTCAGCCCAGTTACTATTTAGCATATAGGTACATAACCAGATGATGCTAACTAGAACAGAAATTTCATAAAAGATTTGAAAAGCTCCCACAAGATAGCAAGGATCGTATTGCAATAACCTGGAAACTGCCTTAATGGGATTCCAGCTGTTGAGCAAGAGAAAAGGGGAGTAAGATGCTCAAACAATTCACTATCAAACAATCCTAAGGTAAGAACAGGTCTGTGAACAGCCACTCTCTTGATCACCTTTGGTCAATAAAATTGCTTCCAGGTAACCAGTAAGAGGAAATTGTATAGGGTTTTTTTTTAAGTGTTGGTTTTTATTTTCTTTCATTTTCTTTTGATGTACCACAAATGGACAGATGGGTTCATAACTTTTCTGGTCTCCTTGGAAGGCTGAGGAAAAAGTAGAATTTGGGATAAGGAATTACTAAGAGCCAAAGCTGATGTTCACTGGAATGCATGTTAAAGAGGCATGTTTCCAACTGAATGCATCTTTTGTTTAAAAAACAAAACAAAACAGCGGTAGGGGAAGGGTTCCAGTTGGGATCACAGGACACAGAGAGGAAAGAGATTAATTCTTTCAGCTTGTGCTCTTTTCCCATCAAAAATTGCCATCCAAATTGTCAGTTTTCTCAAATTGCAGCTTTAAGTGCAAATCGCTGCTTCAGGACAGGATCTTCAGTGGGAAAATATCATGAGGGGAAAGTGTTAACTTTCCTCTCCCCATGTGCAGCAATCCCAGTCAGGATGTCCCCTCCCTTACCCATGGTTTTTGTTCTGTTTTGTTTTTTGAGAAAAAGAAGCACTTCTGTTTGGAAGCATGCCTCTTCAGCACATATTCCGATGAACTTCTGGTGTGACACTCTAACTTGTTATACAAGGCACCCAGGGTCTCAAACCAGGAACTGTAACAGCAGGATCTATGTGGCCTATAAGATGCTAGTAATAGCTTTAAAAATAATAAGTGTGATCATGGTACTAAAAAAAATATTTGTATTGACAGAAGGAACATGTAGTGACCAAGTAACTAGACATGTTGAGTGAGCCAGATAATAAGAATTTGGTTGTATATTTAAATCTTATGTTGAATGACAAGAATGCTAGAGAGGTAAGGGGTCCAATTATTGTCAACAGTTATGAATTTTAATTTAAATCACATCTTTGCCCCAAACATGAGTCAGCTCTAAGATATCAGGTGGTTTTCTACCAGTAGCTTTAGGAATGGAAGGTGGCATAATCCAAGCCTAATTTTAAGAATGGAGCTTTTTGTGAATTGAGCTCCAAATGTATTCAACCCCCTAAATGGCTTGTCTTAAAAAATAAAAAATAAAAATCTAGACAGGAGAGAGTGTTCCACCTCTTATCCAAACTAGCACATCTGGCTCCATTTCCATTCAAATAAACTTAATGGGTTTGGGGGGATAAAATCCTATTTAGAGCACAGGAGTATATTGCAGCCACTTCTTATTTACTAGACTGGAAAGATACATTAAGAAGTTATCACTTATCTTGCAGGAGAAAAGATTAAGAGTGAAGGACCATTCCATGCTTTGCATGCAGCTGCACTTCCTCAGTTACTAAAATGACAATTGATGTACCACTCCAGGAAAAAATATGATTTTCATTACGATATGCAGGCAGCAGAGATTGCATTCTAATGCCCCCGCCCCCCTCCGCAAAGAAAAGCAAAATAGCTTGTGACCAGTGTCGATGAAGAAAGGCTTCCACAGCCCTGAGCAGATGGTCAACCTGTGGAGAGATGAATGCATGGAGGTGGAGGCAAGATCATGAATGCTGGCCCCTTGACCTCCATGTGTTCAAGGTCCTATCTGCACAGGGGCTTCAGTGTGTATTCTTCAAAGTGCGCAGGCTCCACATGCACAATCTGTACCCTCCATTTTTGCAGGGTATAAAAGAGATCAGAGGTCAGTGCTTACATGCATTTGGATGTATGTGTATAGGTTAGGGTTGCCACATTCATTGGAGAAAATTCCTGAACACAACTGTTGGTGGAGTGTATGTGCAAATTTTAAAGCCCTATTTTTATTTTCTTTTATTTTTTAAAAAACAACTCTGATTGGAAAGAATGTTCAATAATGGATCTTGGCAACTGTTTTGTGCATTTCCCCCATGGTCAGGGGGGTTGGCGTAGGACAGGATTGGGAGCTCATATAGTTTTGGCAGCAGTAGCTGGGGGTAGAGGTTCTGCAGAGCTTCATCTTTCATGTTGTAACAATAAAAAGACAGTTGTGTTTTAAGGCCTGTTGCTCCTTACATTTCTTCCTGCTACTCCACACAGGATATACTGCCTGTTGGCTAAGAGGTGAATCACATGATTCACAAGTCTGCAGGTGCTGCATCAGGCAATGAGTGTTCTCCAGGGAGAATTGGAACTTCAACAATACCACTAGAGGAAAGGGGGCTCTCTCTGTTTCTATGCTTCACAGCTAAACCTAGAGGCCTACTACCATCCTTGCTAACTCTAGAAATGATCCGGAAAGGAAAGGAGGGGGCTTACTGAGCCATACAGAGAGAGCCAACCTAACCATCTGGCAGCAGGGTAAGAATACTGGGCTTTTAAACATTGGCACCATGTAGCTACAATGCCTGGAGAGAAAGCACCAGAAAAATTGGTAAAATTTGTTAAAGCACTGTTCTCATTCAAATTCCTGGACATGTCATATCCAGACCAGGGTGACACTTTTCCTACATCCTGGACAAGATGTTCAATTCCTGGACACTTGGCAACCCTAGCATAGGCCCAAGTGCAGACAGAAACATGTGGAAGTCACAGAAGTCATGATGCCCACCTACACATTCATCTGTGCACGTACAGAATATGTGCATAGAGCTAAAGACATGTTACACATAGAGCACAGAGACTTCTTGCTTTTTGCTGTAAAGGCATGATCCAACCAAGCACCACTGAGTGCCAAGTTAGCAGTCCCCTGCTAACGTGGCAAAGAGGCACCTGTTAATGTAGTGATTCTCTTTATTTAGCAGGGGTCATATCCACCCCCACCACAGGGGGCCCTATCCACCCCCACCACAGTACCTCCAGTGACTGTTGCTGGTGTCTATCTCATGTTTCTTTTTAGATTGTGAGCCCTTTGTGGACAGGGAGCCATCGTATGTATGTATTTACTTACTTACTTACTTACTTACTTACTTACTTACTTATTTCTGTAAACTGCCCTGAGCCATTTTTGGAAGGGCAGTATAGAAATCGAATAAATAATAATAAATAGTTCCAGAGGCGTGAGTGGCAGTATTAAACATGTTTCCCATTACAATCAGTGGGACTTATTTAAATCCTTTTGTGTTTAGCTTTGTTTGGATTCTAAAGTTGATCAGGTTAAGCAATGAGTCTGGGGGAAACTGGCCTAGTTTTTGGCTACAGCCCACGGCCACAGGCGGAGCTACCATTGTCCGAATCAGTTTGAAGAACTTGGACTGCTGCACTTCAGGGGCCGTGCCTTGCACGCCAGCCACACCCCTGCACCTGACATCAGATGCAGGGACATTATTTCACTTGCAAACGGGGCTGTGCAGCCCCATTTACAAGCAAAATCCAGCCAACACCACATTCGCAGTGTGACCGGAGTGGCTCTCCCTGGGAGAGCCACTCTGGCCATGCTGCGAACGTGACACTGGCCAAACTAAGCTCGCAAATGGGGCTGTGCAGCCCCATTTGTGAGCTAAGCTCCTCACTGGATTCCCCTTTACCAGTAGAATTCCAAACTGGTTTCGTTCAAACTAGGCCCGGTTTGGTTCCAACTTGGACTAACCAAGGTCAATTCGGTTCAGCCGTTCCGGTTTGACCCCGAACCTGTTGAGCTGTGCCAGTTCTGTGTTGAGCCAAGCTCGAACCGAGCCGGCTCATACACTCCTAATGCCAAGGAGCCTTTTTTGGAAGGGTGGTATATAGATTAAATAAAACAAACAAACAAACAAATAAGGAAGAGAGCACTCCAATGGAAGCTAACTTTTTCAAGCAAGATGCAAACAGCGGGTTTCTCCCAGACAATTTATTTTATTTATTTATTTTTACATTTTTATACCGCCTTTCGTTAAAAGGAAACCCCAAGGCGGTTTTCAATGGGCAATATAGAAAAGCAATTGGGAAACTTCTATATATTGCCACAGTAACAAGACCAGACATCACAGGAGCTGTAGAAATTTTAAGCAGGAAAGTGAGTACACCCACAAAAAATGATTGGATTGCAGTTAAAAGACTGGGAAGGTACCCTAAAGCTATAGCTCATTTAAAACTTAAATTGCCACCAAGTGATAATCCTGGTGTCTCCAGACAATATCTTAGACTGAACATTTTTACGACCAGAGCATACTCTGCTGTGTGAGGACTTTAATGTTTCTTCTCACAACCCTCAACAGTAGGAACATAGGATGCTGCCTTATATCGAGACAGACCATTGGTCCATCTAGCTCAGCATTGTCTACACTGACTGGCAGCGGATCTCCAAGGTTACAGCAGGAGTCTCTCCCAGCCATACCTGAAGATGCCAAGGACTGAACCTGGCACATTCCGCATGCAGAGCAGATGCTCTACCACTGAGCTATGGCCCCATTTCCTAAAAGGAATATTTTACAGCAGACAGCACTCACATGTCGTCACCCATCCAAATGTAGCAAAGGGGACAAATCATGGTCGCTACCACAAGACCAGCTCTCCTCCACACATTTCATGCTTCAGAAAGAGAACAATGGTCACGAGGCATTCTTAGGTTATCAGAAAAACAATTTGCAAATCAGAAGCCACAAATTAGAAGCCACTGCTGAAAATTCATTGTAATTTACTCTATACTCTGCCACTATCCCATCTCTCTCTCTATAATTCTCTAAGGTGTACCCGTGGCTAATCCCGTGTGTGGCAGCTCTCACAAGAGTTCACGAGCAGAAGCACCTGATTGGGCAGTGGAGATTCCAAATGCAGATAAGGAGGAAGAGCCTGTGAGAGCAGAAGCACCATGGTGATTGGGCAGTGGGGATTCCATTTGCAGATAGGGAGGAGGAGCCTGTGATGGTTAAGGTCAGTTGGAATGCAACTGTTACTAGTCAGATGTTCTTGATTGTAGAGGATTGGAATCTATATATATATAAAAGGATAGTGGGTAGGCATATGAGAAGAGAGGGTCATGAGGGAGGAAAGAGTCCCTTCAGGAGAAGGAGGCTGCCATTGTGTGAATTAGATGAGGGAACAAGGTCTGTTAACTCAGGAAGGAGAGGGTGGAGAGAGAGAGAGAGAGAGAGAGAGAGAGAGAGAGAGAGATCAGTAGGTTAACAAGGTTTCAACTCTTATTATCCCAGTCATCTCAAAGAAATATGTTCATAATCACAGAGATACTGATGTTGCCAGATTTTGTAACTACCCAGGGGTCTGCAAACAGAGGGGTTGTGAGGGAGGAAATAGCTCCTTCAGGGAAAGGGAAAGGAGGCTGCCACTGTGTAAATTAGATGAGGAAACAAGATGAACACGATCTGTTAACTCAGGAAGGAAGAGAGAGAGAGAGGGTGGGGGGAGAAAGACAGAGGGGAAGAGCAAATGGAGGAGAGAGAAAGAGAGAGAGAGAAGGAAGGGCGAGGGACGAGCCCAAGCCTGTCAGCGGCCTGAGGGGAATGAGCGGCCATGGTGGTGCCTATTGGCAGCAAGGAAGGGCCCAGTCAACCACTACTGCTGTTTGGGGCTACCGAGGCCATTGGCATAGGGAGGGAGGCAGGCAAGGGACGCACCCGGGTCTGTCAGTGGCCTGAGGGGAACGAGCGGACATGGAGGTGGCAGAAGCAAGGAAGGGCCTGGTTAACCACTGCTGCTGATGCTCCTGTGGGGAGGAGCAGGAGCAGGGCTTGAGTGAGTCAGTCTCTGGGGATAGGAGGCTGCAGCTTGGCCAATAGGCGCCAGAAACGCTTCGGCCGCAACCAAGAGTGTTGAGGGGGATGGAGTAAAGGGATGGAGGAATGACCAAGAGGGGTGAGGGGGATGGAAGCAACCAAATGGAGGAAGAGGAACAGGAGTGTGGCTCAGGTGAGGGTGGAGAGATCTCTGAGGTGAGGAGGGCTAAGCTAGTATGAATTAATCCATTTCCAAAAGTATGGTTGAACTGGCTTTTTCTTTAAAAAAAGAAAACAACACACACACACACACACACACACACACACAAAGTCATGTTATCTGGGCAAATGGATACTTTGCCCAACCCAATTACCTATGTTAATAATTTTGATATTTTAATGTATAGTATTTATAGAACCTTGATACAGGTTTTTTTTTAAGATACCCACAGCAGTTCTGTAACAAAACCAATTTTAAAAAAACCTTTCAAAGGGAGGATAGCAGGCCCTTACCTGCTCCATGCAGCTTCCTGCTGTAACAGCGGCACTCCCTCCAGCGCCCAACACACAGCAGCACAGTACTGGCATGCATATGGCCTCTGTGCATGTACAGAGTCCATGTGCATGCTGCTGCCGTTCCACCACTGCACGTGAGCTGCTAGGGGGAGCACCACCACTGCACATGGGCTGCTAGGGGGAGCACCTTTGCTGCACAGAGGCTGTTGGGCACACCGCAGCAGCAGGAAGTTGCATGGAGTGGTAGTGGAGCAGGTAAGGACCTGCTGTCCTCACTTTTAAAGGTTCCACTCTCTGCCCCCATCCCTGCTGCCATATTCAACCTGCCAAACCAGTTCATCTGACCCACCAAATCAGTTTGGCTTCAAACATTCTTTTGTATTGTTTTCAGACACCAGAAAAAGTTATATATCTTACACCATTTAGCCTTCTTCTTACTCCTGTGAAATGCACATTTATTTTCATTTCTTGGTTATTCTGACCATGCTAATGGAACAACTTGTGCAATGAGGGAAAGTGTAGATGATTCATAACACAACTTATCTGGATCTGAGCAGGAGTCTTTTTCTGTGACCCGAGAGTTGCACCACCCCATTTCTGGACCTGAGTACACCTATGCCACTTTACTCGGGTCATTGTCCTTTGCAGTTGTTTTTTTAATTATTGCCAATATTATTGCTATTACAATCTGCCTACTCCATTAGAAAAATACCTCACTCTGTTTACGTTTGCTCAAATATCAGTCTCACTGCTATTAATGAGATTTCCTCCCAAGGAAGTGGGGAGGGAGGAGAATCACAGGTTTTGGGAAATGACTGTGCATCTACTTAGATACTCAGATGCTAATCAGAGCCTTTTTTAGAATATTGTTCACATCCCAGCTTCTTCCATTGCAGTGATTTACATGGCAGAAAGTCAAACTTCCCATTTTAATGTGTGAATGCAGAGAAACCACCACATCTATCCACCTGAAATTAAAGTGACATCATGGCTCCACAAAGATCTCCCATAGATGATATTTTCTATTTGGGAGGTAATAATGGTCAGTCTGCGCCCAGTGGGATTTGCATAGCAGAAAGTCAACAGGATATATATGTTTTAATTAGGGGTCTGCGTTTCATTTTGGATACAAAACGCTTTGTGACCAAAACAGGCTATTTCGGCTGTTTTGAAGCTGAAACAAAACACCCAATGCTCAAAACAGAAAATTTTGTAGCCAAAACAAAATGTCCCTGTTTCAGATACAAATCGTTTTGTTGTTTCAGCTGTTTTGGAACTCCATTTTGCAACTGCGAAAAGACTTTCTCCTTCAGGCTCCATTTTGAGTTTTGACATCTGTTTGAATTACCAGCCCTTCCAGCCTGCAGATTGGCCAGCAAAAGCATGGGCTGATCTGCTGGCAATTGCCTCTTTATCCCTTTTAAGGAAATTTAAGGGTAAAAATTACCCTCATTGGCCAGTAGGACAGTGTGCACACTGCACGGGGCAGAGTGCATTTCATTGTTGTTGTTTCACAATGTTGTGTGTAGATCAATTGCATTTCTGGGGGCGATATGGATGTGCATGACCTTTAGAAATCTGCCTGGTTCTTTGCAAAGCTCTGCTGTTGTTGATGTGTGATGTTGATGTTATTTGGGGTGGATTCAGGACAGAAAGGGGGCTTTGGGGGCAGAAGAGTGGGTCAGGTGGTAGTGCCCTAATGGGTGCCTGCTGCCACCCAGATTCCAAAGGAATAAGGAAAAGGGCTGATTTTTACAGAATTTCTGAAGTTTACATGTCTTTGGGACAGATTCAGGGCAGAAAGGGGGCCTGAGAGGCAAAACAATGCGTTGGGTGGCAGTGCCCTAAGGGGTGCCTGCCACAACCCAGATTCCAAAGGGATAGGGCAACGGGCTTATTTCTTAGGAATTGTTGAAATTTTCACGTCTTTAAGGTTCCCCCCCTTAGGAATAATGGAGGTTTAAATCTTTAATTTAATGAAGTTTACACTTCTTTAAAGTTCTTCCCCATGGGGAATGATGGAGGTTTCAGCAACCCCATAACTTCACTTGGGGGGCACCGGGGTGGCCTAGAGCGAGTGGTGGTATAGAGCATATAGGATGCCAACCACCACCATGGGTGGCTAACCCATGAGGTACTGGGTTCTGTTGTTTCTGAGGTGTTTTGAGTGTAGATTCTCTGGCAGCATATGAGAGTAGATTCATGATTTGTCATATGCTACCAGAGAATCTACACTCAGAACACCTCAGAAACAACAGAACCAGCAGCCCATGGGTTAGCAGCCCATTTGGGTGGTTGGCACCCTATGTGCACTACACCACCACTCACTCCCGGCCACCCCAGTGCCCCCCAGGTGGAGTTATGGGTCTGCTGAAACCTCCATTATTCCTAAGGGGGGGGGAACCTTAAAGACGTGAAAATTCCTAACAATTCCTATTCCTTCAGCTATACTTTTGCTGAAACTTCCATTATTCCCTATGGGAAAAATCTTAAAACTTTAAAAATTCACCAAAAATCAGCCCTTTGCCCAATTCCTCTGAAACCTGGGTGGTAGCTTCCACCCATTGGGCACTACCACCCCCACCCACTAGTTTTGCCCTGGGACCATTTTTAAAAAATCTAAAACATTTTGGATTTGGATTTTGCAATTTCAAACAAAGAACAAAATTGGGATGTTTCGGATTGGCTGATTTTGAACAAAGAACAAAATGGGGGTGTTTTGAATTTGGGCCAAAAACAAAACAGAAAAAAAACCCAAGATGCACAACCCTAGTTTTAATGTTTTCTGATTATAGTCATTATATATTTTGCCAAAGCAAAAATAATAGTAGCATTAGCGTTATATAACTTATTATCTCCCAGCACACACTAATCTAAAGCATGCAGAAATTGCAATTAGACATAATATTCTTTTAAAAGGAGGAAGTGGGTGGTCTCAGCAGCATAATCTATGCATGTTAATCCAAAAGTAAATCACACTACATTCAATGAGGTTTATTTCCAGGATTGCTGCCAAGTTCTTAAAGGGGAAGGTTCTGTGAGAGGGAATTGTTTCAGGAAGTGATTAATTAATGATCAGTAGCAATCTCCAGAGAGCTGGGACTTTTACACACAGCAGGCTTTACCGAGAGTTTATTGGGAGGCTTTACTGTGAATTCGAAGTTGTCCCAAGGAACCAACGGAAATAGTGGATTTTTTTACCCTGGGTATAAATCAGGCTACATTCTAATGCTCAGTGAAAAACCTGAAATGTGTGTGAACTGCTCTCTGATAACTCGCAGGGACTTTGGGGTAAATCTGGCCAATATGTGAATGCACCCCCCCCCCATTCTAGAGGAGATGCGAGTTAAAGGGCTTTAAAAAACCCTTGTGAAAAATGCCCCGGAGGCACTGTTTTATAGCTGCTTCCCTCAAAAACTCAAAATAATCTTATATAAATTTAACTAAAAGTTTATTCCAAAACTCCATTTTCTCCTCTTTTGCTTCCCTTTTCCTTTCTGACTCCACCTCACACTCTCTACAGGATCCCCACTGGGACAAATTTATAAACAACCAAACATAAAAGATAGTAGATAGAATACAATGCATCCCTCCCCTTTATAACAACTAGAATTTAATTGATTTAAAATCAGTGACAAAATCTTGAAGTCTTTTAGGTGGTCCCCCGTCATGCACATTTCTCCTAACTGTTGGGTTCTCTGGCACAGCAGCTGTTAGTGGTGTTCTTTCTGGTAAAAAGGATTGTCCATCACTTTCTTCAGCCTCCTCCATGAAGTCAGAACTGGAGGCAAGATCAGAGTCCTCTTCAGTTCCTCTCTCCAGACTAGACTCCCTCCCCACTTGTCTCATAGTATGCATGTGGGAAAGTCTCGAACTGTTCAATTTCTATCTAGGGATGTGCGAACATGTTCGAATTCAAACCTGTTTGAATTCAAACCAGGGTGGTTCGAAGGTTCGAATTCGAACTGAACCAGCCATCAGGTTTGAGCTGCAGGTTTGAATTCGAACCAAACTGGGGGTGGTTCTATTTGAACTGGTTAGAACCAGTTTTAACTGGTTCTGACATCCAGAAATTGGTAGGATGGTAGATGGCACCCAGGGGTACCTGCCACCCAAACCCCAAAGCAATCGGACACTCGTATGATATTTTATGAATTTTTGAAGTTTGTTTTAATTTTTCTCTCATAGGGTATAATGGGAATCGAACCATCCCATTATTCCCTATTGTGGAGCACCCATGGGTGCCAACAACCACCCAACCCCCAAAGCAATCGGACACTCCTACGATTTCTTATGCATATTTGTAATATTTTTAATTATTTTTCTCATAGGGTATAATGGGACCAGAACCAGTCCATATCCCCTATTGTGGAGCACCTAAGGGCACAAAAGCAGGGTGGATGGTAGACAGACAAGGGTGCCTACCACCCACAAAATCCCAAGGCAATTGGACACTCCTCTGATTATTGGTGAATTGTTAAAGTATTTTTGAATTCCTTATAGGGAATAATTAGGATTGCAGCAAATGTATAGCTTCACATCGGGGGGAATGGGGTGTTGTAGAGCAGAGTGTGGTGGGTGGTAGTTCCTAGGGTGGGCAAGGAAGCTATCAGAATTATTTGAAAGGAATTGGGCAAAGGGCTGATTTTTAAGTGATTTTTGAAGTTTATGCGTCTTTAAGGTTTTTCTCCATAAAGAAGCATGGAGGTGTCAGCAAATGTATAGCTTCATGTTGGGGGCAAAGGGGTGGACTAGAGCAGAGTGTGGTTGGTGGTAGTGCCCAAGGGGGGCCAGGAAGCTATAAGAATTATTTGAAAGGAATTGGGCAAAGGGCTGATTTTTAAGTGATTTTTGAAGTTTATATGTCTTTAAGGTTAGCAATGAGAGTGGATTCATGGTTTGTCATTGAAAATCTTACATGCTACCAAAGAATCTACACTCAGAACACTTCAGAAACAACAAAACCCAGTACCCCATAGGTTAGCAACCCATGGGGGTGGTTGGCACCCTCTTTGCACTAGACCACCACTCACTCTGGGCCACCCCAGCACCCCACAAATGGCTTTAAGGTTTTCTCCATAGGGAAGAATGGAGGTTTCAGCAGCCCCATAACTGCACTTGGGGGGTGCTGGGGTGGCCCAGAGCGAGGGTGCCAACCACTTCCATGGGTTGCTAACCCATGGGGTACTGGGTTTTGTTGTTTCTGAAGTGTTCTGAGTGTAGATTCTTTGGTGGAGCCACCATTCATTCATTCATTCGATTTCTATATTGCCCTTCCAAAAATGGCTCAGGGCGGTTTACACAGAGAAATAATAAATAAATAAGATGGATCCCTGTCCCCAAAGGGCTCACAATCTAAAAAGAAACATAAGATAGACACCAGCAACAGTCACTGGAGGTACTGTGCTGGGGGTGGATAGGGCCAGTTACTCTCCCCCTGCTAAATAAAGAGAATCACCACATTAAAAGATGCCTCTTTGCCAAGTTAGCAGGGGCATATTGCTGAGCCTGGATGATTGCATCAAGCTTCCTTGTTTTATTTATTCATTAAAACTTTTTGTGTCCTGCCTTTCTAGCAAGCTAGAACATAGGAACATAGGAAGCTACCTTAAACTGAGTCAGACCCTTGGTCCGTCTAGCTCAGTATGGTCTACACAGACCGGCAGCAGCTTCTCCAAAATTGCAGGCAGGAATGTCTCTCGGCACTATCTTGGAGATGCCAGGGAGGGAATTGGGACCTTCTGCATGCAAGTGCTCTTCCCAGAGCAGCCCCATCCCTAAGGGGAATATCTTATAGTGTAGTCTCCCATTCAAATGCACACCAGGGTGGACCCTGCTTAGCAAATGGGGCACTGCATATTTGCTACCACAAGACCAGCTCTCCTTCCAAGCTATTCAAGGCAGCTTACTATACCAAAATCTTACAAATATGGAGTAACCAAAAATGCTGAAAGGAGCAACCAAAAAAACCCATGGAAAAGAAGAGGTGCACTCTAAGGGCAAAAAGCAACTTTAAAACAGACAGAATACAACAGACACTTAAAAGCACGTCACTTTTTTTTTTCTTTTGGTCTCCCACCCCTTCCTTTCCAAGTTTCTCAGGAGTCTGGGCAGAAGGGGGAGGGATGATGCAGAAGTTTGATAAATCAGAAACAACAGAATTTCAGGGTTTTTTGTTTTTTGTTTTAAAGCCAGACTTAATGAGGAATGTGCACAGGAGAGAGCAGGGGCAGGTACAAGCAACCAAATGTCAATATTCCATATTATTATTTATTTACACAGTCAGACAGGTGTTATTGACTGGTTTGTTTTATCCAGACATCGAGTCATTCCCAAGGACCTGGGATGCTAGAATTTTATTATCAGTGTTGTTGCTGTTATTATTATAGATATCGTCGCAAAATATAGGCTGTTCCCAGTAAAATTGCTTTTTGTAATTGGCTGATGGTGGTTTCTGTGGCCTCTATGATGTTGGTGGCCCCTTCAAGTTATTTTGGAATTGCACCTAGGGTGCCAATTACCACTGGGATTATTTGGGTCTTTTTCTGCCACAGCCTTTCAATTTCAATTTGTAGATCTTTGTATTTGGTGATTTTTTTCTATTTCTTTTTCTTCTATTCTGCTATCCCCTGGTATTGCTATGTTAATTATTTTAACTTGTTTTTCTTTCTTCTTGACTACAGTTATATCTGGTGTATTGTGTGGCAGATGTTTGTCTGTTAGTAGTCGGAGGATGTCCCATAATATTTTTGCATCTCCATTTTCTACAACTTTTTCAGTTTTGTGGTCCCACCAATTTTTGGCTACAGGGAGCTTGTATTTTTTTTGCAGATGTCCCAGTGTATCATCCCTGCTACCTTGTCATGCCTTTGTTTGTAGTCAGTCTGTGCAATCTTTTTACAACAGCTGATTAGGTGGTCCACTGTTTCATCTGCTTCTTTACGAAGGCGGCACTTGCTGTTTGTTGTTGATTTTTCTACTTTGGTTCTTATTGCATTTGTTCTTAGTGCCTGTTCTTGTGTAGCCAGTATTAGACCCTCTGTTTCTTTCTTCAAGTTGCCATTCTTAAGCCATTTCCAGGTCTTGGAGATGTCTGATTTTCCACTTATATTGTGCAAATAGTGACCATGCAGTGGCTTCTTATTCCATTTTTCTGCTAGGTTCTTGACTTGTTCTTTCTTGTAGGCCTGCTTTCTTTCATTGGTGTTGAATAGTTTCTCGTTCTTGACCATTTGAAGTGCATCTTCTTCACCGTCCTTGATATATTCTTCAAGGCCTCTTTTCTCCTCCTCTACTGTTTGATGGACTTGCAGCATTCCTCTTCCACCTGAGCTGCGAGGGAGGTAGAGCCTATCGACATCACTGCGGGGGTGCAGAGCATGATTGATGGTCATGATTTTCCTGGTCTTACGATCTAGCGTCTCTAGCTCTGCCTGGGTCCAGTCTATTATTCCTGCAGTGTATCTGATAACAGGTATAGCCCAGGTGTTTATGGCTTGTATGGTGTTCCCGCCATTGAGTTTGGACTTGAGGATTTTTCTAACTCTCCTGATGTATTCACTTCCTATTTTTCTTTTAACTTCAGTGTGTGCAATGTTATCAGCCTGAAGAATGCCCAAGTATTTGTAATGTTCTTTCTCTTCCAGGTTCTTGATCTTGCTTCCATTGGGCAGTTCTCTTCCTTCTCTTTTTGTTATTTTTCCTCTGTTCATTATTAATGCAGCACACTTTATTATTATTATTATTATTATTATTACTATTACTATTACATTTTATATCCCATCTTCCTCCAAGGAGCCCAGAGTGGTGTACTACATATGTAAGTTTCTCCTCACAACAACCCTATGAAGTAGGTTAGGCTGAGAGAGAAGTGACTGGCCCAGAGTCACCCAGCAAGTATCATGGCTGAATGATTATTTGAACTCGGGTCTTTCCGGTCGTAGTCCAGCACTCTAACCACTACACCATGCTGGCTCTTCTAAGTTTCTTAACCTTGGGCCCCCAGATGTTGTTGTACTACAACTCCCATCATCCTCAGCCACAAAGGCCATGGCTGGGGATGATGGGAGTTGTAGTCCAACAACATCTGGTGGCCCAAGGTTAAGAAACCGTAAGGCATACAGAAGGTAGCAACAAGAGTACAAAAAAATAAACCAGCAAGAACTTCTGCATGTAAATGGCTGGGGATGATGGGAGTTGTAGTCCAACAACATCTGGTGGCCCAAGGTTAAGAAACCCTAAGGCATACAGAAGGTAGCAACAAGAGTACAAAAAATAAACCAGCAAGAACTTCTGCATGTAAATGCTTCATTTCTCTTACACATTCAGTTCAACATGGAAACCCACACAAATAAATGCCAAAAAGCCCTCTATCTGGAATTACCCCGATCTCTCGCTCCCCACTCCCCTACAGCTAGTGAGCTGGAAACTCTTCCAAGTTATTACATTTAAGGACAGGATCTCCAAGAGCAGACTTGGCTGAGCAGCTTCATATTACATTTGCATTAGTTAAAGACAAACAATTCAGAACCATTTATCTATAGAGTGCAATCTTCTATTTAAACTCCGGAAGGTGGGGGCAGGTGAGTATGATTCTACAGCATAGGATTTCTGTGGCACTACTTAGATTAAAAGATATCAGGATGAGTTTGTGCAATGATCAAAAGATTTTGCAGAAGCTGCACCTGTCAGAAGAACAAGTTCAATTTTGTATAGACAAAACCAAAAGTGGAGTTGGCATAGCATAAGAGATAGGATTCTGAAGGAGAAAACCGATGCTAAGTGCAGAAAATGTATTTAGAGCAAGGTGTGTAAATATAGGATTAAATGCTAATGCTCGATGATAAAATTATATTGCTCGTTCATTAGACAATTCTTAATTAATAGTTTCTTGATCAGGGCACATCCTGGAAAATAAACAGAATGATAAGAAATTTTATTCACAATCACATAATGCACCAAGTTGGTTGTTTAAATGAAGTTGGATGGGTTGTTCCTTGATTATGAGGCTCCTTTGCATTAGCGGAGATAGATAAAAGGCCCATCATATTTGGATTACTTCAATGCATTGTACGTGGGGCTGCTTTTGAAGACTTCTCAGAAACTTCAAATAGGACAAAGTGCATTTGCTAGGTGACCAACTCAGTCCACATAGAGAATGCATGTTGCCAGTTCTTGGTAGCAACGATTCATTGGGAAGCATTATTATTATTATTATTTTTAATGAATTCAGGGGTGCCATAGCAGTTCATGAAGCAGTTCTATAGAAAGAAACCTTCTATTTAAACTCTGGAAGGTGTGGACAGGTAAGTACAATTCTACAGCATAGGAATTCTGTGGCACTACTTAGATTAAAAGACATCAAGATGAGTTTGTGCAATGGCCAAATAACTAGGATTGTGCATTTTGGGGGGTTTTCGGTTTTGTTTTTGGCCCAAATCCAAAACACGCCCATTTTGTTCTCTGTTTAATATCAGCCAATCCGAAACACCCCAATTTTATTCCTTGTTCAAAATTACAAAATCCGAATCCAAAATGTTTTGGATTTTAAAAAATGGCCCCAGGGCAAAACTAGTGGGTGGGGGTGGTAGTGCCCAATGGGTGGAAGCTTCCACCCAAGTTTCAGAGGAATTGGGCAAAGGGCTGATTTTTGGTGAATTTTTGAAGTTTAAGATTTTTACCATAGGGAATAATGGAGGTTTCAGCAAAAGTATAGCTTCATGTTGGGGGTCAGGGGGGACAAGAGCAGAGTAGGGTGGGTGGTAGAGCCCAGTGGGAGCAAGGAAGCTGCCAGAATTATTTCAAAGGAATTTGGCAGAGGGCTGATTTTTAGAGATTTAATGGAGTTTACATGTCTTTAAGGTTCCTCCCCATAGAGAATGATGGAGGTTTCAGCAACCCCATAACTTCACTTGGGGGGCACCGGGGTGGCCTAGAGCAAGTGGTGGTATAGAGCATATAGGGTGCCAACCACCACCATGGGTGGCTAACCCATGGGGTACTGGGTTCTGTTGTTTCTGAGGTGTTTTGAGTGTAGATTCTCTGGTAGCATTGAGAGTGGATTCATGGTTTATCACTGAAAATCTCATATGCTACCAGAGAATCTACACTCAGAACACCTCAGAAACAACAGAACCAGCACCCCATGGGTTAGCAACCCATGGGGGTGGTTGGCACCCTATATGCTCTATACCACCACTCGCTCCTGCCCACCCCAGTGCCCCCCAGGTGGAGTTATGGGGCTGATGAAACCTCTATTATTCCCTATGGGAATAATATGCGTAAACCTCAAAAATTCCTAAGGAATCAGCCCTTTGCCCTATTTGGAATCTGGGTGCACCACCCCTTAGGGCACTGCCACCCAACCCACTGTTTTGCCCCTGGGGTAATCCAAATCTCAGGATAATGTCCTGCAATAGTCTTTTAGTTACTTTCCTTGCTTTATTTGTTCTACTTGGAAAGGCTTCAGTCCAACAGAGTGGAGAGAGTCAGAGAAGTCAATTTCAATTGCAATGCTTTTCCAAAGAACAAAACATTCCATCCGAAACACAGTCATTTCAATTTGGAGACAAAAATCTCTGTTTTTTAATTCTTGATTCCATTTTGGTTACAAAACCTCCAAAATTGCCATTTTGGGGCACAAAATGTTTTGTACCTGAATTGAAATGCACAAGCCTACAAATAACACCAAACCAGGATTATTTCAGGTGGTGGGGATGAAACTCTTAAAGCTCGGTAGGAGTGGTGTACTGTTGGCTTGCGGCAGCAGGTGGGGGGGTGTTGTTAGGTATTTAAGAGATCCTGAGCCCAGGCCTACAAGCACTTTTTGTTAATTAAACTCATTCATACCCCTGCTACAAGAACAATTATGTATATGTGAAGGAAGGACTCCTTCTCTTTATGTTTTGTAAATTATTTTCATTGTATTGATTTGTTCTATTTTCCCTCTGGTTCTGTAAAGCTCCGCAGGGGTTAAAAGGTTGCAGCCTCTGACTGACAGCTAAGTCTGAGGTAGAAGGTTGTGTTGCTACTGGGTTTTGGAAGGAACGTATCTAAGTGATCTGATTGGTTCTCTCTAGGGTGCTTTCCAGAGTAAACCCTACAATGGGGTCATCATGACAAATGCCGGAAGTGTGCTTCCACACTTCCTGCGTCGTGACACCGCAGTCCCTATGGGGAGAGCAGGGAACTGTTCACACTTCCAATGCCTTGTTCAAAATTTAATCACTGTGATATAGAGCAAGGACGTCGTACATCCGGCGTGAAAAAGTTGTTGATTTGGGAGTTGTTAGTTGCTGCGAGACTGCTCTCCCTGCTGTTTACGTCCCGAATGCAACTTGACAGAACTGTTCCAGCAGCTAGTCTGGAAAGCGCCCAGGCTGAGACAGAAGATTCTGGTTGCCTTAGGTAAGAATCACCCTGATTGAGTTGTGTGTACCTTTTTGGGAGGGTGTGGGGGGGAGGGGAGAAACGAATAAAAGGACAGGAGCAGCAGACTGCTGTGTGAGCTGGAAGGCTAGCTAAGTAGAGACCAGGGGCGTATCTATGGTGGGGCAGGCAGGGTACGTGCCCTGGGTGCCACTTGAAGGGGGCGCCATTTTTAAAATTATTTTTTTTAATGGCTGCCAAAAACAAAATGGCCACTGCGCATACTCAAATGGCCTCTGTGAGGCCCAAGGCCATGCCAGGCTTCACAGAGGCATTTGAGCATGTGCGGTGGCCATTTTGTTTTCAGCGGCCATTTTAATATATATGTGTGTGTGTGTTAAAAAATGGCCACCGCACATGCTCAAATGGTCCCTGTGAGGCCCTAAAGGCCAGCGGGGGGAGAGGGAACCTTTGCAGACCCCCCTCCACGGCCTTTAGGAAGCCCCCTGAAGGGGCTACAGGTTAAAAAAATTAGTTTAATATAAGTCACTGTACAAATATACAGATTGGCACTATGTACAGAGAATCAGGGCTTGTGAATACTGAGCTAAAGCTTATGAGCTACGATTATATTCATTTGCTCTTACTTTGCTTCTTGTGATAAGTGAGTTAAATGTGATGTCTTAATAATATGGCTGTTAATGGTGAGTTTGTCTTTGAATCAGTGTGAAATCCTTTGTATTAAGGCCCACTGCGGGTTTCTTGCTCTCTTTCTCTCATTTTAACTGTCTTTCTGAAATACTAGAATATATTCCAAGCAGTGACACAGTTTACTCTGCATATCCTTTAATTATTTTCAGAGTATCTGGGAAAAGTCAAATTCTCCATTTATTTTTAAAACGTATGTAATAGTGATGCTACAATGCATAGTAGAGAATTAGACAGGCACTTCTGTTTAGTTTCCCAAGTACACCGCCACATAGTATTTGGGTATTTCATGAGCCCCAGCATACTGAAATTTGTCGTTTTCCAGCATTTTTTGGTCTCCACTGCTAAATAGTTTTTGAAATATTAGAAGATTAACAAGCTTGACTTGTATTTTTGAGCTGATATTATGGTAAAGTTATCTGAAAGATGGGTGTCAGATGTTTGGACGGGGGCGCAATTTCAGTGCTTGCCCTAGGCACTATTTTCCCCAGATATGCCTCTGGTAGAGACTGGCTGAAGCTACTAGGAAAGTGGCAGTGAGGGAGCTTGGCCTACTGGACCCTGGTAGGCCTTAGTTTAGAAGGCTAGCAAGCTTGTTTGTTCTATAGTTTTAAATTGCACTCTTGCCTAACTGAATTTTTCCATTTGTTCTTGTACTGTTGTTGTTGTTTGTTTGTTTGAAGATTGTATTCTAGTAAACGTATTCTTGTTTTTTCACTATTTTACCATTGTCTCTGTCTGTTTTGTTCCCACCTCACACCTACATGCCCTATTTATTTACCACTCTACTGAGTTTTTGTTATTCTTGAGAGGCAGAGGTTTCAGTGACTGGAAGTGAAACCAGTCAAAAAACCTAAAAATCCTAACCTGGTGGCAGTGGGTGTTTAGACTTAGGGCCAGGCTGCCCAGCCACAGCCAAGCCCTCACAGTGTGTTTTTTAACATCTCTAATATTATAAACCAGCACCTATGATGGTGGAAGCGCCAGAGAGCAAGGTGAGGTTAGGAGTTCTCTCCCATGCTCCGTGCAGGTGCCTCCACTGCTGTACTTCCTTTCTGGAAGAGGTTGTGGAGGAAGAAGATAGCTGGTGAGATTTCAGGCTCTCAGCAATTCATTGGGAGCCCATGCCCCATGGCTACCCACTAATGTGGCCCCTAAGCAGGTGTCCTTTTTAGGTTTTTTTTAAAAAAAACTAGTTTACACTGCTCTTCTGTCAGCAACAGCAGTGCTAGAGCTCTTCCCGGTGACAGGTTTCAGCTGTCCATACCACCTCAAAATGCCCCAGAAATTATTCTGGTTGACATCCTTATTAATGCTGTGTGCTAGCAGCCAAAAGAAATATACAGGCAGTAGATGGATTGTATTCTGCAGCACAGGTGTTCAAGTGCAGAGGAGAGTGATTTTAGCTGATCTCCCCTTTCCCTGGAAATGCTCTGTGCAGCCTAGTAATGCATCCCTGAAGGTTGCTTGGTATGTTCAGATAAGGTAAAGGTAAAGTGTGCCGTCAAGTCGGTGTCGACTCCTGGCACCCGCAGAGCCCTGTGGTTGTATTTGGTAGAACGAAGGGGGTGTTTACCATTGCCTCCTCCCACGCAGCATGAGATGATGCCTTTCAGTGTCTTTCTATATCACTGCTGCCCAATATAGGTATCAGCAGGGATTTGAACCAGCAACCTCATGCTTGCTAGGTTTGAGAAAAAGGTTTGAGAAAAACTGGGCTACATAAAACAAAATGGCTGCTGAGTGGAAGTGGCTTTAAGCACACACACACACCATGATGGCAGTCCCCATGTGGTCAACCACATTGAGCAGTACATCACCACAAGGTCTGAAGCCTCAATGACTTAACACTGGGATTGGCACATTTCTCCCAAGCCGACAGCAGACCATGTTCTAGGGCTGTAGCAGCATGCCTCATATTCTCTAGAAGTACAGTTTACACCATGAAGAAGCTTGCTAACACTGCTTGCACTGCATTGCAGACAAAAAGGCTATGCATATGAGCAGCCCTACCCAGGTTAGGGAACCCTACCCGGGTAGGGCTGTTTGTGTGCCGCACCAGGATCGAGCCCAATCGTGGTGCTGCCTCCCGCACAAGCCCAGGATTTGTACCCAGGCTTTTACCTGGTTTAAAGAGCGCAAGTGCACCCTTTTCGCCAGGTACAGGGTCGTTTGTATGCTCAGGCTGCATGCAGCCCAAGTGTACAGAGTCAGGTGCCTAGAGCATCCAGTTCCCGGGGGAATCCCCCAGTGCACCACACTTATCTCACGGTGCTGCATTGTGGGATTCCCGGCCTCCAGCGATCTGCACTGCATGGAGCAGCACAGGCGGGCGCCATCGGTGCATCCACAATGACCCACAAGTATCATCTGTGGGGGAAGGTAGGTGGAACTCTGCCCCCCCCCCCACTCCCCAACTAGGCGGGGATCGTCTGAATAACTTTGAAATGTTATGGGAGAAGGCTGTAATTGCTGACTGCATTGTAAGCTGCCTCCCACTATCTTCCCTGAATTCTTAGAAAGTGAGTTCTGGTCACTGAATCACAGGATTAATGAATTTCAGAGAACAACACTGTATTTTTCAATGCAATTTTTTTTTATAGCGATGGATTGTTTTGAAGGGGGAAAAGGGGGGGGGGAGGCTATTTGTGAGCTGTACCTGGCATTAAAATGGTGCATTGTGAGGAGTATATTTATTGTGTGCTCCATTTCTGTGAGAACATTCAAATTGGGTTGTAGGAGGTCACTGAATAAAGTGGTGGCAGTAAATGCAAAGGAGAATTGACAAGTTAGAGAGGGAGAAGCGGGTATTTCTTTTCCCTCTTGGCGGCGGTGGTGGGGGAGAGGAAATATTCTTTCTTTTCTTTTTCTTTTTTTGCTTCAGTCGTGTTTGTAATTTAAATGTGAAACTACATTGGCCAGAATACTCACTCACATTACAAATTCAACTCCTCCACTTTCTCTTCCATGTTATAAATGAAGAGATATTAAATACATGTTGTACATGAAGAGATGTTAATACTTAGTATGAGAGAGCCTTGCATGTGAAAATACCTAGGTGTGTATCCCTGTAAGCACTTGGAGTTCTGTGCACTCCAAAAGAATGTGGTTAGAGTGCTGGACTAGGACCGGGGAGACCCGAGTTCAAATCCCCATTCAGCCATGAGACTTGCTGAGTGACTCTGGGCCAGTCACTTCTCTCTCAGCCTAACCTACTTCACAGGGTTGTTGTGAAAGAGAAACTCAAGTATGTAGTACACCGCTCTGGGCTCCTTGGAGGAAGAGCGGGATATAAATGTAAAAATAAATAAAGAAAGAAAGAAAGAAAGAAAGAAAGAAAGGAAGGAAGGAAGGAAGGAAGGAAGAAAGCATGGTTTGTTACTTCAGGTTTTCAGAAGTGCTTGTAAAGTCATCAGCTTTGGCTGACATCCAGACTAGCATTAGATGCTCTATCTATCTATCTATCTATCTATCTATCTATCTATCTATCTATCTATCTATCTATCTATCTATCTATTTCAGGCACATTTTGCAACCCTCAGGGATATATTTTCAGGAGGTACCATGGGCTGCAGAGGGAAGGGGAAATGAATGAAAATCACCCCTCTGCCATTGCAGGAACAAACCTCCCCCCCCCCCAGCACATGCAACCTTTAGTCTGAATGTCAGCCATTGGCCACGTAATGGTTTCATGTAATGTGAAACCAGAGGTTGCCAAACCCATGGTTATTTTTTGTAACCATGAATTGCACTGCAAACATTTTTCAACGGTAGCCCGGCAACCTCTAGTTTGAGGGTAAGGGAGCCCTTCCCTCTTCCTGGTCCGTTGGGTCTGCATCCAAGCAAGCTCCATAGTGCTCGCGTTTCCAGATTGTGGGCAAAGCGTCAGAACATTTGCAAGCCACTGACCACGATCCTCAAGGGGGCACGCTGAGCACAATTGTGCCTTTTCAGAATGGTCTTCTTGCCCTCAGCAGGGAATGGACATTTAAATCCTTTAAATGCCAAGCAAGCCCTTCTTCTGACAGAAAGTGCACCGCCACCTTCATAAGAGCCCCACAACAAAACAGTCTCACACAAGCACAATTTCTGGCAGCGGGAGGATGCCAAAGTACACTATTATTCTGTTACTCCAGGAAGGGGGAGATATATATATGAAGGAGGGCAAAGGGTCCTGGGTTCTGGCCCACTGTGACCAAGGATACTCTTGTGATGGCTCACCCCAGTAGAGCAGTCCATGGAGACCAAACCACACTCCTGCCCCTGTGTCAGCTTGCTGGCCGGGTATTAGCCATCTCATGAGAGAGCCAGTCCAGTGGGGAGGACCTTGGGCCTGTAAACCTTCAGTTCTCCATTGGACTGCACTCTCATGAGTTGAGCCATCCAAAAGAGGGGGGCCCTACTTGTGTGGGACCCCCATTCTCTCTAGTTAATGACAGAACTTTTGCACAGTAACCCCCTCCTTTTCAGGCAAGCCTTTGACGCATGCAAAGGAGAATTTGACACTCCTTGTATCTGGGCGATACTGGGTGGGCAGACTGGGGAAACACTGGGACCGGGGACATATCTTAACTCTCATTCAAGTTCCCTGGGTTCGGACTGGCATTGCGGCATATGTAGATCAGCCGCCACAGGGAATCATGGGAGAGGGGAGCCCCAAATTCCAGCAGTCCCAAGAGAGTGGGATTCAGACATTCACAAATTCCTACTTCTGCACCATTTAACTGTTTTTTCATTTTACGTGTGAATGCGGCCATCGTCTCCTACAAAGGAGCTTCGGTTTATAATACCAGACTGAGGACCCTTTCCTAGGAAAGATTTCCATATTACTTCCTAAGCACCTACAGTACATTCTGTGCTTCATCTGATGGAAGCTTTTCTCTCATGGAGCAAGATCGAGTCTAAAGGTTCACCCTCCAGGCCATTATGTTCAACGTTTGTAGGCTGTGGTAGAGGAACTTGCTCCTGTTCTGTGAGAAGGGGTCTGCACACTGATGGACGTTGAAATGGAGGTCGTGAGACAGATGCAAGAGGAACCACCACTGCCTTGGCCCAGTGTGTTAACTTCTTATGTGAGACGCAAAACAAGAACTTCTGAACTGTTCCTAGGGCTTTCAGTTAGATATATTTAACTTAAATCAACTTGTACGCTCAACAAACTCTTTTGAACATATCTGAGGAACACTTAACTATACAAGCTAATGGATCTTTGATAATATCTTTTCAGCTTTCCAGTGCTTAACAGTAAAAGTACAAAATGCGCCAGCTATGTAAGTGTTTGGTTGTCATAGGAAGTCACTGGTTGTGGTCCATCATGTAATGATTTCTGGGCACCAACAAATAAATTACACAGTTTAAATTAAAGAGAGTGCCCCACATTTTTGGAATATCATAAATGTACCTAAAAATCATACACAAACAAGGTTTTCTCCGAGATCTTTCTAATATGAAGAACTTCCTTGATGAATAAATATCTTAATTAAATACAAGTAATTAAACTAAAAGCCCTATCAAATGTAGCTTGTCACTCAGCACACAACATTTAATTCAATCTTTTTTCCATTCCCTGGTCCCTTTCCCCCCCCAATAAACAAAGTCATTCACAGAAGATCAAGTTTCACTAACCCAGAAAACAGACGACGGTCAATCAACTAATTGACACAACCAAAGCTTTTATATAAATGTTGCCTAATTAAAGCTCATATAAAATTTAATATTTCAAGGACTGCTTATGTTACAGATTACTCTGTTACTAAACATGCCCTGCTCCATGAAAGATTGTGGGACCATGTTAGAACGGTTGGAATATATGTGTATTGTCTTTGTCCTTGCCACTGATGTTTGTATGTATATCTGAGTTTAGGCTTGCAGTGGAGTATAGAATGTTTGTGTCAGTCATCAGTTCTGCAGACTAATTGGTCAGTTTGTATTTCTTACCGGACTCCTGAGATGGTTATTTTTCTGTTAGGATGATTTTTCACTCAGAGTAGGACTGTTGTTTATGATTTGATAATAGTTAAGCAATAAACCTTAGTAACTTTGTTCAATAAACTTAACAAGCCTCAGTTTCCGCTCTGTTACACTCCGTTACAAAAACAACCAGAAAGACAAGCCATACATTCATGCTTCACTAAATGCACCAGTCCTTCAACTACTCAGAAGATATGTAGACTCTATACAACTATAAGTTAACAACGACAACAAATATTTATATATCGCTTTTCAACAAAAGTTCCCAAGATGGATTCCTGTCCCCAAAGGGCATACAGTGTACAGTCTAAAAATAAAGATGATGGACACCAGCAACAGCCACTGGAGGGATGCTGTGCTGGGGCTGGTTAGAGCCAGTTGCTCTCCTCCTGCTCAGTAAAGAGGATCACTTTTAAAAGCTGCCTCTTTGCTCAGTTAGCAGGGGACTGGCTGACATCTAGACCTATAAAGTACAGTACAGGCACAACATGAGAAGTGTCGTGATGCTGGTGCTTTTGACCAACACACTCACCAGCACTCGGGGTGTGTGTGTGAATTTTGATTACACCACCTAAAGTGCTCTATGCCACCCGAAAGTATGTCCCTGAGGGTCACATAGCCCACAGAGACATACTTTCGGGTGGCACCAAGTGCTTCTGGGGGAATAAGAGGTTGTCAAAATCCCCCCCTCCCGCTTCCTGCAGGAGTGCCAGTGTTGAACATAGTGCCCGCACTTTGTTAGTCTGGGTGTCAGCCACCGTTTGTTTCTTTTGTTTTACCTATTTCTCCAAGTTTGGACTGTCCAACTGGAAGAAGAGAGAGAGAGAGAGAGAAAGTGGATGGCCATTTCAGGAAGCAGCCTGGTAATGCAAGAGTTTGGAATAGTGTTTATCTGGAAGGAATGAGTTGCCTGTTCAGGTTATTGTCAGAAAGTTTTACGTATACATCTGTAGTTTTGTTAAGAGCCTTTGTATATGTTGTCCTTGCATTCAGATTTTATTGTTGTATTCAATTATGTATAATTGTTCATTATTATTTATGTTTATGTTCTAGTACCCTTAACAAAAGATTTTATCTAAAACACGTTGGGCCTAATAAAAATACCAGTGAAGCATCTGAGCGCCCAATCCCATCTCTCTTTTGTTTCTTTGGTAGTACCTATGCCCTCCTCCTCTTCCACTGCCCAGTTGGACAAAGCAGTTTTCTGGTTGATGTCTAGTCAGATTGACCCATCTTTGGTTCAAATAACTTGGTTCAAATACTTGGTTAGACATCCCAGAGGATGTAATGGGCACAATTCACCACTTGTGTTTACATATTCTGTTGCACCCTTCTCTCCTAGGGACTCCATTAACACCAAGGGCCCAAGCATACATGATGAAGAAGATTCTTATTAGCTTTAAAGCAACTCCTAGGGGTGCTAGGGAAGAGGGGCTGACACCCAGGTGTGCACTTGCAGGAGGACATTGCGCTAGCACAAAACTGTTGCTCTCCAGACTAGTGTTGCACTACTGCAAACATGTTTGCAGTTGCACAACAGCTTTGCAACTGCAGCATGCCTTGTTTGTTTTCATGGGGACAGTTGCACCATAGATAGAGCACAACAGCGCAATTCTGCAAATCCACATTTTTGACACAACCAAGCTAAATTCTTGTGCTAGCCCAAATGTGCTCATTCCACAAGTGATCAAAATCACACACCCCTAGCTGTTATTAGCCCTGCTGGGAGGAAAACCCAGCACAATATACTTGTATTTTCCCTCAACTGAACTAATAACAGCTTGGAAGGGGGAAATTTTGAGCTGGGAAATTGCATGGGACAAGAGTTAATTCTTCCCCAGGCACCATTGCTCTGATCCAACTTGCCCCCTCCTCATGTGGCTGCTTTAAAGATTGTTTAAAAGTCATGAATGTTATGACAGATGTGACACTCACATGTGCTTTGGCCCCCAAGACTTGATATTTTTTTCTAAATGACAGGTAAACATAGGAGCAGAGAAGGAAGAGGATAAATTAGCATCATTCTTAGAATTTCCTTGAAGTTCTTAAGGTATCTAACTGAATACATTATGGCTCCTCCTTCCGCAAACTACAGTCATCCTCTACAGTCATCCGCAAACTACAGTCATCCTGGAACAATGATTTGGAGAAAAGCTAGTTTACACAATTAAATCTTCTGATGTGCTTGTAATGCTTATAAATGTCACACACACCCACAAAAAATGATACAAAATAATTAAGTGGTTAATAGTCACAGCCAATGTACAAAAACAAAAGGGAAATATATTTAAAGGCAATCCACCCTTATCTAGTCCCAGTTTTACATCATCAGCACTGGAGGGACATTGGCTTAGATATCTCTTTGTTATCTCTTCCAACTTTGTAGTTATCAAGGAGATGTATCATTTCGGTAGTCGGGAAAAGTGTAAAAGGATAGCTGTGGATAATGGAAGCTCGTGTAATATATTTTTTCCCCACTTCTTACCCCCACCTAACTACTGAACTGAATAGCTGCACAGAAAACTATCTACAGTTGATTTGAATCCACCATGAATAAAAATCTACATACCATGGAACTCTATAATAAAAACTCCTGTGGTTTTTTAATGGAACCATTTTGGAATCTTTAACTACATTCTTTATCATGTGTGCCTCTACCTGGGTGCTTGGAGGCTGGTGGGAAGGGGCTATGGGTTCTGCTGGTCACTCCAGCAACTTCCCTGCCCTACCAGGCAGGTCAAACATTGTGAAAGCATTCTAGAATTGCCAGAGGATGGCCGAGAGCAGTAAGAGTTGCTGTGACTTCCCACTCTGTTGTCAGGGTCAATGGGAGTGGGGCTGCTGGTGATGCGATGAAGCCTTGCCAGTGTGAGAACAAGGCAAGGGCTACTGGGAAGGCATCTGGGTCCTTGGAGGCCCTGCTGGGTGGGGCCATGACTGGAGCCAGGAGCTGCCAGCGCAGTGCCACCAGTCAGGATTGTGTGGGCAGGCAAGCACAGCTTTCTACCAGGATTCCTGCTTGTGTGCTCCATGGCGTCTCCCATCCTGGTTAGATGTCAGCTGGCATCATTTTGATCATGAGAACCAGTCCTAAGATAGCCATGGCCCATTTGCTGGCAGATGAGGACAATTACTCAAAGTTAGCAATGCCTAACTTGTCCTTTTAATTTCAATGGGAATACTTTGAGTAATTTTCCTCATAACATGACTAACTAGTCTGGATACTGCCCACTGCTTTTTTGCAATTTAATTTTGAATAAATTAAGCCCGCTCTCCCTGCAGACGAGCAGCCGCTCATAGCTGGGTGGCCAGATTGGCTGCCCACACGGCTGCCAGCTCCATCACAGAGCCAGCAGGGGCTGCAGGGATTGGGGGCTGCATGGCCCCCAGAAGATCCAAGATGACCCACGTGAGCACGCGGGGCATCCTGGAGAGACCCCCGAGCCGGGGAGGCTGCTTGCAGGCTCCCAGTCAGGGGTCTACTCGTGTGTCGCCGCATGTTGTGGTGACACACGAGCACAAAAACAAGGTTAATTGAGTGATTGCTCCATTAACCTCATTTAAGGGGAGGGGGATTTACCGTGGCTAGCTGCCAGAAGCCACGCAGCTCCTGTTGCAACACGTGATTGCCCCAAAGCGGGCTGGGCTCCCTGAGCCTGCTTTTGGGCAATCGTGGGAATAGCCTCATTATTTCCTTCTTCAATGAAATGTTTGCTTCCTTCAGCCAAAACCTGAAAGGGTGTCCCTGTTCACCCCCCACCCTGGTTTTACCACTTAGACAACAGTTTGAGAAACAGTCGGCATTTGAGGGTTAAGCTCTTTTCAACATCTTGGGGGTTATTTATAAAGCGATTACTCTGGAGTTCATTAATGAAATCAGGCTTTAATACACCTGAGCTACATGCATGATCTCTTCATTGCAATTTATAAGAGCCTGTCAGTAAACCTTCAAGAGCCAAGTCTAGTGTGCTTTTCATCTTACTTAGGTTTAGCTACCTGGTTTCTAAAACACTGGATTGTTTCACAAGTCAAGAGATGGATTTTTAAATCCTTCAAATCTTGTGGCAAATATACAGATCTTTGTCTAGAGTTACAAATCCGATCAGAAGGTTTGTAAGCCCCACAAAAGATTTATTGGAGAAAGTTTTCATTTAGAAATGTATACTTTCCCTTCTGGGACATGTGCATAAGTGACTTATGAATAAAGGAGGATTCCAGACTGCTATTTGGGTTAGACTGATAAATCCTTCTCTTCACTTGTCACACCCACTCGTCTAAATCCTGATCTAGTTATTTGGTGCCTGCTTCTGCTTAGAAACCTGGTGATAGTTAGATCCTGTATTTTGTTAAAAGTAGAATGTTCACAGCTTCAGCATTCTGGCTGGAAGTGCAGTTTCCAATCATTGTCTCCATTTTCCAATGAGGGGCTTAAGAATATATTAGAATGGTTTTGCCTCTCAATTGTGATGCTGTGCACACAGCTAGCTGTGTTTTTAACAGCTGCTGGACAACCAGATGTTAAAGCAGTACAGCTTTCCTTCTCATGCAGCCCCTACTAATGAAGCAAAGAGGTAGGTACCTTTTAAAGTGGTGATTCTCTTATATTTAGCAGGGGGAGAGCAGCTGTCCCTATCCAACTCCAACCTCATCACAGCCTCTCTTCTGTGGTTGTTGCTGGTGTTTATCTTTTTTTTCTTTTTTTTTAAGACTGTGAGGTCTTTGGGCACAGGAAACTATATTATTTAATGCTTGTTTCTTTTCTTATGTAAAACATTTGAAAACCTTTATTGAAAAGTGGTATATAAATATTAGTCATAGCCATCGTAGTCCATGCATTGAAAACCAGGCCAGATCCAATCTTGCATTCTCCTGGACAAGAATCCTGTTGTGTATCCTTCCTTCTTGTTCAAGAAAGACACTATCCTTCCTTCAGCAGAAGTATGCTCATTTCTGCCATCTTTAGCCCATCTTTCCTCCTGTTGTCCCCAATCATCAGGACAGCAATGGGGAGCATGGATTAAGGATTGTATTATATCTGGGGTATTAAATTTTTAAAATGTGTTTTAAAATGTGTATTAAATAAATCTGGGGTATCAGACATTCCTACATGTTTTTGTTAGTTGCTGTTGCCATACTCTGGTGACGATCATGGAAAACCAACATGTATTAAGAATGGGAGCAGTACTGAGAGATCTCTGGAGGTAAGTTCTATTAAACACAGTGAGCGCTTTCTCGCGATCAGTGAGAAAGGATTCCGATCTGCAGAGGAGGAAGCTTTAAAATGCTTACCTCCTTGGCAGATATCGAGGGCTCCTTCCTGGGCAGGCGGATCGGCCAGACAATTACCAGCTACTGCCAGCAGGATGGAGGGTCGGGGGCTGGGATGCGTCTTCTCAGCCCCCTGGAACTCATACAATGCACTGTGTGAGAGGGCAGTGCATTATAGGTATCCTTCTGGCACTGGCTGGGAGGCTAGTCATGTGTAGGTGCCATGCGGAGTTGTGTGGCACAACACATGAGTACTAAGTCCAATTTTAGGGCACCCTCACACCCAAAACCCGGGCTAAGTGGATTTGACACTGGGAGCTGCGCGGCTGCTGATGGTTCACATGCACTGGCAAAACCGGGCCGGGCTTCCTTAGCCCGGTTTTGCCTGAACATGTGAATAGCCCCAGTGGCTGACATTCAGAGCAAGGAAGTCCTAGTGCAGCGAGAGAGCAGCCTAACAGAATTTCACAAATAACTGCAGTGGTACACCAGGGAAGTGGCAGTCCACCCCTTCCCCCGGAAGCCATCTGTGCCATCTGAACATAGGTACCCAAGGGCTGCTTAACCCTCAGGAACATATTTTCTGGTGGCACAGAGGGTTTCCTGGGGAAGGGGAGAGTGCCAAAAACTGCCACTTTCCCAGCACATCAGTGCAGTTATTTTGGAAGTTCTGTAAGGCTGCTTTCTTGCTCCACCAGCACTTGCTTGCTCTGAATTATTATTATTATTATTATATTATTATTATTATTTACATTTATATCCCGCTGTTCCTCCAAGGAGCCCAGAGCGGTGTACTACATACTTGAGTTTCTCCTCACAACAACCCTGTGAAGTAGGTTAGGCTGAGAGAGAAGTGATTGGCCCAGAGTCACCCAGCTAATATCATGGCTGAATGGGGATTTGGACTCGAGTCTCCCTGGTCCTAGTCCAACACTCTAACCACTACACAACGCTGGCTCACCACTACACCATGACAGGCAGTGTGACTTACTTCCACATAAACAGACATAAAATTGTGCTGTATATCTCTTAAAAAATGGCCCAGGTAACTTTAGGTCCTATATACAACATGGAGAAAGGACAATCTCACTTGGTATGGCTTTTGGAGATTATTATTCAACAAAGTGCCACAGTCCCTTTGTGGTGCACACTTCTGTTCCTTCCATACTCTCCCTTAATATTTCTCTTATTTTTTAAAAAATGTATTGACAGAATGGGAGCAATACAGAAAGAAAGTTAAGTGAATTCAAGTCCCATTAAAATTAGTTGGATGCAAGCGCTTCTTTCTTATTGATTTTGGTGGACTCGAGCATAGCCTTAAATATCTTTGGATTGCATCCAGCATTATTTTGGATGTGTACATAATTGTTAAATGAGAAATCGGCACCTGCCCCTACAGCTTCCATCTGTAACTCTGTAATCAAATACAGTCTGGCTTGGGATAGCCCAATGCTGATACTGCACTCATACCAATTGCTGAAAAAATCAATGTGGACATTATGCCATGAGGCTGTGCTCTCCAATGCAGATTCTAAAGGTCAGGTACATGCTCACAATAGTAGTCACCTTTGGAAAACACCTAGTGCAGGTGGTCATGTTTTCTAGGTTTTTATACCTCAGTATTGGTGTACAACCATTAGTGTACAGCTGGATCACTCTTCTTATCAAAAAGTGGATGTCCTGCAGGCAGATACACTGGATGCCAAAATGGGCCCAGGAAGAAGGATGCAGTGGGATTCTGTATCCTGGAGGTGTCGGAGATGCAGCTCCTGATGGCATTGATGGCATTGACTCTTAGCACCAGCAACCATATTGACCACTAGGGGCAATATGGGTAGAGCTAGTGAGCAAGGGAATTCCCTCTGTGACTATACTAGCTCTACTCTGCTTCGCTTTTATTAGACTGATAGTCTCATGTTTCGTTCCCTCACCTGAGAGACAGACTTCCTCTCCCTCTCCTTCCCCTTCCTGATGTAGCAAAATGGGCCCAGGATGTAGACATGTGGGCCTTTCCTGTCTCTCTAATGTATTTCCTAAGTAAACTACTTTACTTAGAACTTTAACTTCATGTCTCCAGACAATATTAATTAGCAGTGTTCTCCTTACTTGTGCACTACCATTATGGGTGGGATAGATAAATGATTTTCCCTCCAAATCTCTCTAACAGAGAGAGAGAGCCCCTGGTGGCGCAGTGGTAAAAACTGCTGCCCTGTAACTAGAAGGTTGCAAGTTCGATCCTGACCAGGGGCTCAAGGTTGACTCAGCCTTCCATCCTTCCGAGGTCGGTAAAATGAGTACCCAGAATGTTGGGGGGCAATATGCTAAATCATTGTAAACCGCTTAAAGAGCTTCCAGCTATAGAGCGGTATATAAATGTAAGTGCTATTGCTATTGCTATTGCTATTGCTAACAGGAGGGCCTCTGAATATGCAGGAAAATCTTAAGGAGGTCTTAAAAAGACCCTCAATATTTTTTTAAAAAATACCCTAAAACTGGAGGGGATGAAGACCTGCGCTTCTGCACTATCCTTAAATTAATGTACAGTATAAAGCTGCCACAGACCAAATCAACCCATTGGGCCATCTAAGTCAGCATTGTCTACTAGGGATGTGCACAAAACCAGTTTGTCTAGTTGGGTTTGAATCTGAACCAGATGTGAACCAGCATGTTCAGTTTTGCCCTCTGGAATGGGGGGCTGGGCTCGACTCAAATGAGAACAGGTTTGGAACTGGTTCGAGGGTGGCAAGTGGCATAAAAATTCATTTGAAAAAATATTGACTTACCACTGCCGAGGGCTGCGGTGTCCTCAAGGTGGGTCTCCGGCTGTTCCCCCTCCCCCAGCCAGCCTCCTCAAGTCTCCCCAGGCTGATTCAGCCCATTTGGGGGCCATTTTGGCCCTCTGCGCACACGCAACAGCCATTATGGGCCACCGAACATGTGCGCGGGCCATTTGCATGCCCAGGGAGATGCGTGGGGAGGCTGGCAGGGGGAGGGGGAACAGCCCAAGGATCCCTCATGCAGCAGCAGTCCTTGGCAGTGGTAAGTCTTTTTTTTAAAAAAAAAAATGAATCTTTACATCATTCGCCACCCTCAGACCAACCCTGAACCACCCCGAGAGCTTTGATCTGACCTTGGATCGAACTGGACCCAGTTTGGTCCAAGCTCAAGTCCTCGAACCAAACTGGGTCAAGCCCTCAAACCAAACCGGTTTGAGTGCAAACTGGTTCGATTTTGAGCCAGTTCTCACACCCCTATTGTTTACACTGACTGGCAGTGATTTGCCACAGTTTCAGACAAGGATCTCTTCCTGGCCCAACCCAGAGATGCCAGGGACTGAACCTGGCTTTCCTGCATGCACATCATACACTCTACCAGTGAGCTACAGCCCCATACTGCTATCAAGCACTGAGAACAGAGAGCAACATGCTGGCACCAACACTCAGAAGGTCTTTTTGAGAGTTAAACTGAAGAAAAGCAAGATAACTCAATCCTCCCCTCCTGAAGGCCAAAGGCAAGAAAGGAGCAAGTTCTCTTCCCTCCTTTGCCCCTCATGCCGGGGCAGGGGGCGGGGCAGGGTTGCGTGCCTTGAGTTAAGGAATGAATGCATCTTGCTGTGTTCATCCCTTGAGCACAATATAATATTTTATGATGGTTTCAGGGCCAAAAGGCAGCAAAGCAAGCTCACACATACACACCTTGGTTCCTGAAGCCATCGTGGGGGCTCGGCAGTCTGCCCCACTTATTTCAAAGGAATTTTTTTGATCAAGTATGTGCACTAAGGACTGAGACAGAAGAAAGCAAGACATGACAAAGATGAACAGAAAGGAAGGTATTTGGGGGGGGAGTGGCAAGATTAGGGGTTAATTGGTAGTTGATGCCCCAGAAAAAGTGACATTACGACAGTCCAAGAAAGCACTTAAAGTAGTAGTAAGTATTAAGGAGAGATTTAAAGGAGGCCATGAGAACCTCTCTGCTTTTAGGCTCCAGAATAAAACTAGGGCAGTGATGATGAAACGGGGGGAAATGTATTGGTAGAATGCATTTTCATTCTATTGCTCTCTAGTCACCAACCTGGAAAATATAATCACTGTAACGGATTGTTTCCTTACAGCAGGGCTTCTCAAATGTTCTTATTGTGAGCTTACCCAAGTCAAAATTAAAACTGTCTGTGCCTTCATTAGCATAAACAAGACAGAAAAAAGATGCATGCGTCACTTGACAGTGCTTATTCTCACCCACAAAGCAAAAACTAAGCACCTCTGATGAATAGAAAGGTAGCAGGGCCATATGAACCATCACCATACATTAAAGCAGGGGCTGAATATTTTGCCCCAGATGCAAGTAGTAGGCACATTTAGCTGCTCACATATACATTAAGCCAGGGGTGGGCAAACTTGGCCCTCCAGCTCTTGTTGAACTACAACTCCCATCATTCCCAGCCACAATAAGTTCAACAATAAGTTGACCTTATTGATTCAACAATAAGTTGTGCCTGGGAATGATGGAAGCTGTAGTTCAGCAACAGCTAGAGGGCCAAGTCTGCCCACTCTTTCTTTAAGTCAACATGGTTGTAGACAGACAGAAAGCATGAGGAGCAACTATTCACTTAATTTTGGTGGGGGAAGGGGGAGAAAATATGTTTGGGAGGACTTCAAGTGCCTGTGAAGCCACAGTTCTCAAGCGTATTCCTTTCAAAGAATTGGCCTGCCTCCAGCTAGGATGGCAGTAGGATAATGTTCTCCACTGAATCAGCAGAATAAATAGCATAATAGTCTAATAGCAATTTAGTGCAAACATGGATAACCAACAGTTCCACTCAGGAGCACACCTAGGTCCAAAAGCAGTCCGAACCTGAAGGGCTTCAGAAGGGGTGCCCCTGCCGCAAGGACAACCTTAATTTTTTGTCCCATCGCTGCTCCTGTTTCTGGGGAAAGGGGCTCCAAATGATCGGGGGGCAGAGGCCTGGAAGTCTGTTGAGGGGCCGTAGAAGCCCGGCAAGGCGCTGTGTGGGATGACCTGGCAGCTGGACACACCAAAGGGGAAGCCCTGCTGGGTGGCAAAGTTGGGGCCAGGCCTCCGCTCCGACGGCCAAGGAAGGGCGCGTGTCCTTTGCCCCCCGAGGGCATCCGAAGTGGCGGTGGCTCCTGCAGGCCCGGCATCCCACTGACGGTTGACTCTCACCTGGAAGGGCAAGTCTCCGGTGCCCTGTGCCCACTGCTGTTGCACTGCTGCACAGCTGCCCTGCGAGATATTTGCCATCCATCACCAGCATGCCACATTCCATATTAACACTATGTAGGCACACACGCCGGACAGGCCACTGCCATGGTGGGAGGCCTGCTCCACTTGCCTCTCACACACATACACACACACACACACCCCGGGGTGAGAATAGCAAATATTGGCACTGGGTAGTTGCACAGCAGCAGGGCTCTGGGAGGCCCCCCCCCCAGGCTCCCCAGGAGGCAAGAGGCCACAGACTGGGTCCCCGAGGTCCATGGCTAAATGCGCTTCTGGCTCTACTAGATACAACTGAAGAAATCACAGAAATAAAAGCATTGCTTAAAGAGTGAAGTGCCATTTTCAAATAAAAGGGTCTAGTCAGAGATAATCCATTTGAAGTCACAAGACAACGTCTGGACTAGTTATTCATGAAATCAATGAGACAAGTTAGACGTGTCTAATTTATGTCCCATTAATGCCAATGGGATTAGTCATGACTAACTCAGTATGGATGTTGTCCACTATTTGCTATTAGTAATTTTAAAAAACCAAAAAACCCTCCATCTTCAAGGAATTCAGGAAGTTACCCTAGAGACGCAAAACACTGCAAAAACAAGAGGACGATCCTTATCTACCTTCCAAGTATTGTTAATCAATGCAACGGCTTGGATAGAGGCCACTGCCCATTCTGTCTCGATCTCTCATCTCTATCAAGCATGGAGAGTTCTTTGCATCATAGGCAAACACAAGATGCTTACATCAATCAGTCGCTTCATTTATATACCATATTTTCCAAATTGTGCTCCGAATGGTTTACAACAGACAAAAATTTAGCAACAATTCAGAATGCAAACTAATAGGCGGGTACAGAGCAATGTCCGCTCAGAACTACTTTGGCCTGTCACAAGGTTATTCCCTTCCCTTTCCCCCAGTAGAGATGCTGTAACAATAAAGGTGGTCTAATATGATATGGCACTTTTTAATTACTGAAGGAGAAACATTAAATTTAAAAAAAAAACTTATTAAACTACCCAAGAACAGATGCAGCTTTAAACTTTGGCTTCAAATAGAAGGAAAATAAATTGCTTTCTTCTGCATTTCTGTGTGCCTGTAAATCAGAAATGCTCTCACCATCTCATACTGCTTCTGTTTGGCCATTCTCCCTGTCTCTGTTTTCATGTTTTCATTTTTCTATGGCTGTATGGAACATATTTCTCAGTTAAGTAGTTGCTTTCGAGAGTTGTTGCCATAACAACCGTTTCATTTCACGATATGCACACTATCTCTGAAATACAGAGTTTCTCCTTAAAGGAGCATGTGCCACACACATCAAAAGGGAATATGCACTCATTATTCTTACATTATTTTGCAGGAAAATAGATGTTTTTCAGTAAATACATTTTCTAACTTGATTCTGTTTTTTTGTTCACTGGAACTATGGTTGGTTGTTAGGAAGAGGGAGGTTTAGCTTGCCCATCATACAGTATCTTATTGTTTCCAACCCCCTAAATATTGAGAATCCTCAGTGCATTTCCCTGTTTTTTCAGGTATTTGAGTTAACAGTGCCACAGTTAATGCATTTTAAATCTATCTCAGTAGATGTAGATTTTGTTTGCATAATTTTACTAACTGTTTAAGAAGCCTTTCATTCCAATCCTGAATACATTTACCTAGAAATCCCACCAATTTCAATAGAACGTTATTTCCAAATAAGTTATAGCTGCCAGTTTCAGACTTTGAAAGGACTTCATACCTTTAAGGCGGAATCTAAATGCAATGACTTGAGAGTAAATCCCTGTCGGGGCACAATGGGAGGGGGCATGCCAAAGCCAGGGGCACTTACACCCAGGGCTGGATGAGCCTGCCCAAAAATGTGCGGGTCCCGGATGTTGGCCCCTTTTGGTGATGGCAGCACCCCACCCAGGTGTGTGATGGCTCCAGTGGCCCAAACAGCTGGGATGACAGGGACCATGAGAGTCTCGGAAAAATGGTGCAAAGTCATGCAAGATTTCGGGGTGGGATTTCAGGCTAATCCCAAGTTTCATGCCAAGAGCATGAGTTTCATGCCAAGAGCATGAGGGACTATTTAAACATGAAGTGTGCCAATCGTGTGGCCACAGACATAGGAGGGCATAGACTGAACGAGCCTGGGGATTTAGCTAGCTGAAGGCCATAGAAGGGGGCGGAACCTCCCCTCCCCAGCCAAAGCCCTGAGGCCAACCGTATCCTTTGGGCCAAAGTGCCCTGTAGAAGACCCCAGGCTATACAGGAGGATCACAAATGGTGCCGAAACCTTGGACTTTGGAACACAGATGAGCACCTGAGGGAAGACGGGTTGGTGACTGTTGTAAGCTTAAAAACCGGTGGGATAGGAAGGCACAATGTCGATGGACTTGACACAATCTGGGCAGTGGCTCGTGGAACATCAAGCTCTGATTACAAGGTGGTGCAGCAACGGTACCATGCTCAGGCAGATTGAATTAAGGGACTGTGTAGTGGCTTGGCAGCTCACCACCCAGTGCCTGTCATGACTAGAGGGGATGGGGCTGTTTGCAGGCTGCTGGCACCACTATTTCACCTCACAAAATTAACCCCAAAGGATGATGTGGAGGATTTCCTTGTAACCTTGGAGAGGACCACTGAAGTGGCCCAGTGGACACAACATGGTATTTTGGAATATTGTTCTTAAAATTTTAGTTTGTACTACTTCCAGGGGGGGAAAATTCTCAAGAGGGCCTAGTCGGGCACTATATAAAAGCTGCAGATAAACTTTGATTGTAAAAGGTTTTATGGCAGCTGGAATGAAAAGGGCTCCCCGGTAAAGTAAAAGGACCTGATACCATTAGCCGATTGCTGAGCGTTTTGGATTACGTAACTGAGATGGGCTCTTCAGTCTCCTGCAGAGTGAAAAACAACTCCAAGATATTTAAAAATTCTCACTTGTTCGATTATGTGGCCATTCATAGACCATAAGTGAGACTTGGGTCATTTGGCAAAGACCATCACCTTTGTTTTCAAATAGTTGACTTCTAGTGCCTCTTCTGCACAATAAGCACTTAATATAGCAAGCGCCTGCTTCAACCCAATTGGGGTCTGTGCTAGCAGGACCATATCATCTGCGTATAGCAGAACCAGTGTGTTTATTAGTCAATTTGGGTGGATGGAAAGCTGGATTATTTAGGTGGGGTACCAGGGAAATTAATATAGAAATCAAACAGAATCGGGGCCAGAATACAACCTTGTCTTACACCGATTTGAGTCAGGATTTCAGCCAGAAGATGTCCTCTACCACTGCAACGCATCCTCAGGTGGGAGTCTTCATGAAGTTTATATATAAGTAACAATAGGTGCATGTCTGTGGTGGAGTCCCTAGGTTTTAACCAGAGTCTTTCCCTTGAGATGAGGTCAAAGGCTGCTCTGAGGTCAATAAAAGCCATATACAGAGCAGTCCTTGGGCCATGGTATATTTCTCAACTAGATGCTGTAGGATATGAGCCTTGTCAATAGGGGAATGCCCCTCATGATACCCAGCCAGCTCAGGTACCAGAATGTTGTTGGATTTGAGCAAGTCTAAAAGCTTCCCATTTAAGTATTTAGCATACAATTTGCTGACAGTGGCATATCTAGGGTGGGGCAGCCAGGGCACATGCCCTGGATGCCACTTGAGGGGGCGCCAGTGCCATGCTGCTTCCCACCCCCTCCCCAGTTTGCAATTTTTTTAAATAAAAAAAATTAACCTGATTTTCGGCACAGAAGCCATTTGGGAGGCTTCCACGCATTGAGCATGTGCGGCAGCCATTTTTAAAAATAATATTTTTTTAAATGGCTGCTGAAAACAAAATGGCCACTGCACATGCTCAAATGGTCCCTGCGAGGCCCTAGGCCATGCCAGGGCTTGGCAGAGGCCATTTGAGCATGCGTGGAAGCTTCCAAAATGGCCACTGCACCGAAAATCAGCCTTTAGGAAGCCACGGAAGGGGCTACAGGTTTTTTTTAAAAAAATTAATATAATATAAGTCACGGTACATATATTCAGTTTGGCACTATGTGCAGAGAATTGGGGCTTGTCAATAATGAGCTGAAGCTTATGAGCTAGGATTGTATTCATTTGCTCTTACTTTGCTTCTTGTGATAAGTGAGTTAAATGTGATGCCTTAATAATATGACTTTTAATGGTGCATTTGTCTTTAAATCAGTATGAAATCCTTAGTATTAAGGCCCACTGGGAGTTTCTTGCTCTCTTTCTCTCATTTTAACGGTCTTTCTGAAATACTAGAATACATTCCAAGCCGTGACACAATTTACTCTGCATATCCTTTACTTATTTTCAGAGTATCTGGGAAAAGTAAAATTCTCCATTTATTTTTAAAACTCGTGTAATAGTGATGCTACAATGTATAGTAAAGAATTAGACAGGCACTTCTGTTTAGTTTTCCAAGTACACCTCCACATGGTATTTGGATATTTCATGAGCGCCAGCATACTGAAATTAGTAGTTTTCCAGCATTTTTTTTGTCTGGCTACACCCACTGCTAAATAGTTTTTGAAATATTAAAAGATTAATGAGCTTGACTTGTATTTTTGAGCTGATATTACGGTAAAGTTATCTGAAAGATGGGTGTCAGATGTTTGGACAGGGGGCACAATTTCAGTGCTTGCCCTAGGTGCTATTTTCCCTAGATACGCTTCTGCGAGCGATAATTATCTGGCTCATTTCCCCCCCCCCTTTTTTGTATATAGGTACTATAATGGTGATGCCCCAGTCTTTAGGTACTTTTGCAGTGCAGTCTATATAAGTAAAAAGAGAGGCTAATATGGGAGCCCATCACCTCAAATTAATGTATTGCCTCAGTTGTTATAAAATCACTCCCTGGAGCCTTGCCAGGCTTAAATTGCTTCACCAGCCCCTCGGTTTCTGAGCAGGTGACAAAATCCCAGCATGGCAAGAGTTCAACGTCTAGTTCTAATCTATACACAGAGGGGCCTTCCTGCGTGTACAGTGCATGGAAATGACGTTCCCACACCCCAGCTGGTATAACTGATGATGGGTTGAGCGGTACCCTCCCCTTTTATATTGATTTTCAGGAATTGAAAAAGGTTGCTGCCTTTGATGCATATCCTATGCATCAGATAACAAGCAAAATCTATTAAAACAATGCCCCTAGAGATCATTCACATTATTGCATACCCCACCATAAGAGTTTACACATATCAGTAATCAATATCAGTAATCAATAGTAAATAAACTGGAGCCTCAAATTAACTGGAGCCTGTCACTCATGCTCAGATTGTCTAACAGTCAGTTCTGTAGTTGACATCTGATTTCCCGAGGGGATAGAGTCAGTAGTCATTTCTGGCATTGGGCCACCACCCTCTCATAGGATGATGGAAAGTTCAGATCCTGTGGAGGTGTCCTGTATACCCCCTTCAGGTACAATCAAGTTTCCAACTATACTACCTCCACCCACCATGGGTTCTTGTTTATTTATTTATTATGTATTTAAAATATTTCTATGACACCCAAAACTTGCATCTCTGGGCAGTTTACAATGAAAATCATTTAAAAGATTAGAAACATTTAAAACCCAGTATTAAAAATATTTAAAACTAGATTGTGGTCCATCCATGACAAAGGGGAAATCACAGGAGTCCCCACCCACAGAACACCACCCTGTTCAGAGTGAAAGACCAGATCAAGCGTGTGACCAGCAATATGCGTCAGTCCCAAGACCACCTGGGATAGGCCCATAGTCATCATGGCCGCTATGAACTCCTGAGCTGCCCCAGACAAATTGGTCCCAAAGTGACCAATTTGGGGGGCAAATTGGTCCCAAGTCCCCCAGCACCACAAGCCTGGGTGACTCCAACACCAAGCCCAAGACCAAGTCCATCAGCTCAGTTAGGGACTCCGTCGGGCAGCGGAGTGATTAGGACACCAACAGAAGCCTCAGTCTATCCCTGGTCTCCAAACTTAGGTACAAACATTCAATATGGTCAGACACTTCGATAGGGATCCAGGCAAGGGAGATATTGTTCTGGTAGACCACAGCCACTCCACATCCCCGCCCACTTCCCCTCCTCTGCTCCTCAACAGAGTACCCTGGGGGAAGAAGTCGGGACCAGACTAGGCCACCAGCCTCCCCCAACCAAGTCTCTGTAATACATACAGGATTGGCCCCTTCATCCAGAATCAAATCATGGATGATTCCAGGATGATTTGTTGACTACCACTTTTGGACAGCTCCCCAGGTTGGGGTTGTTGAACGCTGGAAGGCAAGGTAATGCACTGTCACAAATGATCTACATATCTATGCACCACGTGGCCATCTGTCAAGCTGACCAAGTACGACACTGGGTCTGTAACCCGCTTGACCATGGCTGGTAGCCAGAGCAGACCTGAACCAAACTTCTGGGCATACACAGTATCACCTAACTCAAAACCTCAAGATTCTGCATGACTGGCTTTGCTGTTTTTGCCATATACACCCCACCAAATACGGGTTCAATAAATCTAACCATGATCTTACCTTTCTGCCCATTAACATTTCAACCGGAGACAATCCTATGGCTGACTGAGGAGTAATTCTGTAATTAAACAAATAAAGAGCAAAATGCACCCCAATATTTTCCCTTGCTATCCTAACAATACCTTTCTTAAAAAGACTGCACTGGGTGGTAAAGTGCAGGTGCAACATGTGTGATGCCATTACTTTCCATGAACTGTTTAAACAGCTAACTTGCAAATGGGCTCCCATTGTCTTTCACAAATACTTCAGGCAGCCCATCAACACTAAAATACATCCTCCGTTTTTCAATGGTCACTTCACTGGTAGAGGTAGTTATGGGATAAATGTTCACCCATTTCAAATGTGCATCCAAAATTATCAGAGGCATCTTTCCCAGGAAGGGACCTGCAAAATCAGCATGTAACCTTCTCCATGGTTTATCAGGCCACTCACATGAATGGAGAAGGGCCACAGACAGGGCCTTCCTGCTTTTCTGACACACAGTGCAGGTTTGCAGCACCTTCTCAATGTCCAGGTCTATCACAGGCCACCAGAAATAACTCCTGGCCAAACCTTTCATCTTAGTAATTCCAGGATGGGATCCAATTCATTTAACAGGAGCTATTTGCCCTGAAATGGAATCACGACACAAGCACCCCAGAGTATACACCCATCCTGTACAGAGTATGCACCTGTCCTCAGCTCATACTGACATTTCTAATATGGTGTAAAGTTTTTTATCGGCTACTTTCAGGCCATTTGGGGAGCAAAGATTCCCAAATTTTGGGCAACACTGGATCCATATCCATCCATGACTTCACTTATGTGGTTATCACTGGAGGTGTGTCAATGTAACTCAGCAAGAGTACATGGTCCTCAGCTTGCCAGCTGTCTCACACAATAGAAGGCAATTTAAAGCATCCACATATTACCATGTCTCTATATGACAGTGTATTAATAGTAGGTGTGTGCAGAAGTGGTTTGGCCCCTTACCGGCAGTATTGAAGCTGAGCAGTGACACTCCTGCCAGCAGCCCACATGGTGGTGGGGCTCCAGCACTCATCCGGCCTCTGCGCATGGTGTTGCTGACCATACAAATGGCCTCCGCACATGCAGGGAGGCCAGGTGAGTCCTGGAGCTGTGCCATTGCAGCCGTGCATGGGCCGCTGACAGGAGCATCACTGCACCAGGCAGCTTCCAGGTAACTGACACCGGTTACCTGGAAGCTGCCCGGAGCAGTGGCGCTCTCACTAGCAGCCCGCACACAGTTGAGGCAGCACTGCCATGGTGCTCACCGGGCCTCCACGCATGTGCGGAGGCCATTTGCATGGGGAGCAACACAATGGGCAGAGGCCAGGTCTCTGGCCAGGATTCAGAGGCCAGGTCAGTGCTGGAGCCCCGCCACCGTGTGGGCTGCTGGCAGGAGTGCCACTGCTCAGCTTTGGTACCGCCAGTACAGGACCATCTCCTTTACTTTTAAAGATGCCTCGAGCTGTTTCAGTTTATCAGTTTGAGCTGTTTCGGTCGACCCAGCCAGTCAGACTGCAGTTTGATCCAAATTTGGTCCATATTCAGACCGAACCACACAAAACAGTCCAGGCACACCCCTAAGTAATAGGCCCTCAACTGTATTTGTGAAAATGTTGCACTTCAAAGGTAACAGCTAGTTCTTCCCTAAGTGTGAATAATTACATTCAGCAGGGGACAAAGTGCATGAAACCCTATGGGTTTCTCTGAACTGTCTTCCATCTGGGCACTTTCCAGATTAGACCCTGCAATGGGCTCACATCGTATCTCAGAAGTGTGCTTCCACACTTTCTGCGTTGTGACACCACAGTCCCTATGCGGACAGCAGGGTGCCGTTCACATTGCCAAAGCATTGTTTCGAATTTAATCGCTGCGATATAGAGCTAGGACGTCGTATATCTGGCATTAAAAAGTTGCTGTTTGTTCGGGTTGTTAGTTTCCACGAGACTGCTCCCCCTGCTGTTTACGTATTCAATGCGACTTGCCTGAATGGAGGCATTTTGCTGCTGTTGAGCAGCTAGTCTGGAAAGTGCCTTCCTGGGGAGCCAAAAACAGCCCCAACACTGTAGGATGATACTTCACAAGTCAAAATCAGATCTTTATCCAGCTGCTAATGCACCAAAATGTCAAAAGTCTGCAGTAGATGCTTAGATGCCTCAAACACTTTCCTTTGTGATACTCCCCACTGCCATTTCACATTTTTCCACAACAAGGTGTACAAGGGCCAAAGGAGTGCTGAGACATTAGGCAAGAACTTGCTATAATAATTGATCATCCCCAAGTATGCTTTCAGTTCAGTAGCATTGCGTAGCATAGGTGCCTCTTGAATAGCCTTCACTTTGTCCCACGCAGGATAAAGGCCTTTGGCATCTATCTTATATCCCAAGCAGGTGACCTTGTATCAAAAAAGAAAATCTACTCTTTTAAAATCATAGTCCTGCTTTCTCCAATCTGCCCAAGACCTCAGCCTTTTTCTTTCCTTTTTTAAAATGCTCCTGTGTGGTGATTCCTGTAATGAGCATATCAACCACAACCTGAAGGATCCCTTGTACAAGTCCCTCCATTATCCTTTGGAAAATAGCAGGTGCAGATGGGACCCCAATGATAACTGCATGTTGATAGCAACATATGGTTTAGAGTCTTCATCTAATACTAATCACTGGTAAGCATTACTCATATCCTATTTTGTAAAGCATTCTCTCTCAGCCACTGCTGAAAACATCCGATTGCCGAGATGCATTCCCCCTGATGATGATGATGATGATGATGATGATGATTTTGATGATGGAAGCACATTTCATTCTTATACATGATATTTTTTAGCATGTGTAAGAGAGAGAGAGAGAGAGAGAACTATCCATCCTTCAAGGCCCTCCCTACTGTGCATTTGCATGAATCACCATCCTAGGTGTTACTTCTCTAAGGGCAAATAATTCTGCTGACTAGCCATATCAGGAGTGATTGAATGATCCGATCACACCCAAGGCAGACACTGATTGGAAGGAGGCACCAGAGGTAGGGGAGGTTGATTGAAAGAGGCAAAGTTAGAATAGTAAATCATTCACAGATGTAGTCTGCTTTGTAGGTGTGTACATTTGGCTCTCTAAAGACTTCAAGCTAGCGCTCTCTCTCTCTCTATTTCTTGTGACATGCGAGCAGTTTTGTACTATTGTGAGAAAACTACTAGTGTGTCACAAGAAATAATATTTCCCCCTGGTTTTTTCCCTCCTTCTCATGTATACTATTGTTTTCCTTCTCTTTCCTTCCATCTCCTGCCCCAGCATTGTGTATGATATTTTGTTGCTTTGCTCCTCCACCATCTTACCCAAGGGAGAAACTGTGCACCATATGAAAGGTGTGCTGCAGCCTTCTCTGAGATGCACAAGGGAAGTGGGGGCACACTTCTGGAATTGCCCACTGCAGCCAATGCTGGAAGCAATGCACGATTTGAACACACTGTGGCATTACAAGAGATACTAGATGCACCTGTAGAATGGCTTGATAACTTTTGTATTTTTTTTTAAAGAAACAAACTAATATTGTGATGCTATTGGAGTGACCCAGTGAACCAAAGTTGTGCAGCCCTGATCTGCATAAATGATTATCCTTGCATGATCTAGAGAGCACAGGAGGTCTCTCAGAGCCTGGACTTGACTAATCCAAAGTAAGAGCCAGCATTGTGTAGTGGTTAGAATGTTGGACTAGGACTGGAAAGATCCAAGTTCAAATCCCTGTTCTGCCATGAAACTCACTGTACACACACACAGCCTAACCCAGGCTAGGGCAGCCTAGCCTGGGTTAGGCTGAGCATGTGAAGCACCAGGATCCGCGTGGATCCTGGTGCTTCCACCCAGCCAAACCTTACTTTCAAACCCAGCTGTTAGCCAGGGTTAAGGGTGCAAGTGTGCCCTTAACCTGGCTGCCGGGATTGTGTGTGCACCCGTGCTGCTGCTTACAGACCGAGAGCACACAGAGACTGCCACCTAGAGCACCCGTCTCACAGGGGTATCTAACAATGCACTTCACTCATCACGTGGTACATTGTGGGATACGTGGAGGCTGGGATGACACATCCCAGCCTCCAGTGATGCACGCTGTGTGCAGCAGCATGGATCGTCATGTGGGAGTACAGTCCACGTTTCCCGCCAACATGGGATACATTTTGCACAGCCTTTCCCCCACCGATCATGTGTGAATACCCTTACTGGATGACAGGGGCCAGTCACTTCTGTCTCAGCCTAATCTACCTCACTGGGTTGTTGTGAGGATAAACATAACCATGTACACCATGCTGGGCTCCTTGGAGAAAGAATGGGATATAAATGTAAAAATAAACAAAAACAAAAGTGTGTTCTGGCTTTCAACCTAAACTTGTATTACATTTAACAATGTAATGCAAGTTGGAGAAACAGAAGAGCTTTCTAGAGTGACTTTGACGTGATAATTGTATTGCTTCACAGTTAATCAAATATGCTCTGTGTACCAGCAACAAGTATATGTTTCAAAATGTCTTATTTGTGAACATATCCCAGCTGCTTTGTGATTTTTTTACTTTGCCACTTAAACTGTACAAGAAACAAGAGAGAGATTACTGATACTGTCAAAGGCCATACATTATTCCAGTGTTTCCTACGCACGTCTTGGACTTCCCATCCTCACAATAACTCCCACTTCCATTTTTCTCTTTTGAACATACGAGCAAGAAAGAAATATATATACCTGTCCAATACTGGTCAAACTGATGAGAACAGATACTCGGAAAAAGTATTACCTATCAGAGAAGTGTCAACAGGTGCTCTGTAAGATCTATATTGAAGCAGGCTAGCAGCTCAGGTTAACAATGTTTGTTTAAAGTGTACCTTTACTGACATGGCTTTAAATGGCTCAGCAATCATCACATCAAAGCTCAGAGAACGTCCAGTTTAACCTACCATGATGCTTGGTCATACAATGGAGGGATTGTATGAGAGCTCTTCAGTGAGCCAAGGAAGTCAGCTTTGAGTCAGTGAATGTGAATTGTGTGGTCTAGCATTTAGTGAGCTAAACTAGGATCTCCTAGCAGTAATCCAATACTGAACACTAAGTCTGCAACCTATGTACACTTACATGGGAGTAAATTCCATTGGGTGCGGTGGGAAAGTTGCGCAGAATTGTGCTGTGTGGATCTAATGCTTAAATTTGTGCAATATGTAAATCCTACATCAATAATTCCAGCAGTGTCCCAAGGGCAACCACCAACATCATTGCACCTGAGCTGAGCCCTACTGGATCAGACCAAAGTCCCATCTAGATCAGTATCCTGTTTCTTACAGTGGCCAACCCGGGGCTTTCAGGAAGCCTAACAGCAGGACATGAACCCAACAGGCTCTCCTGCTTTGCCTCTCCAACAAATGCCATTCAATAACATGCTGCTTCTGAACATGAAGGTTCTACTTAGTCTTCATTGGTAATCATTGTTGATAGAGCTATTATCCTCTATGACTTCGTCACAACCCGAGCCTTAGCCTGAGATCACTGTGGCAGCGAATTCCATCAAATAATTATGTATTGTGTGGACACATATGTTTAGCTGTCCTGAATCTACTATTAATTAATTTCACTGGCTGATGCTGAGTTCTAGTATTAAGTAGGGATGTGCACAGAACCGGCAGGTCCACCAATTCGACAGCAGTGGGGGTGCCACTTTAAGAACAGGAGAGGGTGCACTTACCCCTCCCGCTGCTTTCCCCCAGTGGCATGTGTCTTTTGGAAAGCCCACCGGGGCAGCAGTGTACCTCCCTGCCACCCCGTTGCCCCCGTCTTCCAAATATGACTGGAAGTCTCCTACGTGCTGGTGCGCGCAGGTAGCAGGTAGCACACAGATATAATCCAAAGGGCTCAGAGAAGGAAGTATATAAATTATTTGTCCCATTCACAAAAAGTAATATGAGGTGATAGCCTAAAGCAGTTTATGCTTGGTATGACTAACTGCTGAGTCAAACTTCTATTTCCTAGGCAAATAGAACTGTATGCTGCCAGTGGAAACCAGATGCCTGTAGGAGTGGCGTGCTTCTGGTGGTGGTGGTGGTTTAAACACAACATTCCTCTCCTCTCATCTCCTACAGTTCTTCTCCCACAATTCTCTGACATTTCTTCTTGGGAGGAATGTTGAAATTTGGAGAGAATGGCCGGGTTCTTATGATCCGCGTGATGACAAGGAAAGGAGAATCAAAAGAGTTGTGTGGCACACACGCTCCCAATTTCCAACTGTAAGAACCTGGAAATTTTCAAGAGCCGAGTTGGCACCGCACCTACCCAACATGTAACCAGGATCGGCAACTGTAGATCAAATCCTAGATTACCGATCAGTTACAGGTTGAGTTGGCCTAGTGCCAATCTGACATTGCCACATTTCTGAGTTCTTATGACTGGAAATCAGAAGGCACATGGCCTGAAAATTTTCCAAATTTTCCAGTTCCTAGTCAGGTAGCCTTGTGAGGGCCTGAGGCTACTTTGTTAAATGTAATGCAAGTATATTTGTTTATATTTATTTTTATATTTATATTCTGCTTTTCCTCCAAGGAGACCAGAGCGGTGTATATAGTTTAGTTTCCCTTCACAACAATCCTTTGAAGTAGATTAGGCTGAGAGAGAAGTGACTGGCCAAAATTCACCCAGCAAGTATGAGGATTTGAACCCGGGTCTCCCCGGTCCTAGTCCAGCACTCTAACCACTGCACCACACTGTCTCCATGCTGTTAAAAGACAGAACACACTTATTTTAAAGTAGCCATGTAGGTCCAGACTCTGAAAGACATCTTATGTTTTCTAGACTATGCACAGAGAATCATTTACAGAGATCATTGGTTCTTCAGCTAGTGAGTTCTTCTTACCCATAACCTGAGAGGTCACATCAATAGCATCACAATGTTAGTTCATTTCCTTTTTTCAAAAAATTAGCTGCAGCATGCAATCCCATATCTCTTGCAATGTCACAGACGATGCATTGCTCAAATTCTCTGTGCCTTCTTTGTGGCCACCCCTCTTATTTGGAACAGCCTCCACCCGCTGATTCTTTTAGCCCCCTCCTTAGTGGCTTTCAAGGCCCTTCTCAAGATCTACCTTTTTTTGCCAGGCTTTTGGCCATTTATTTATTTAAATTATTGTTATTGTTCACCACCTAGATTCTTTGGAGGCGGTATACAAGAAATTCGAGAGAGAGAGAGAGAGAGAGAGAGAGAGAGAGAGAGAGATTGCCAGCAGCCTTGCATGGGATTTCTCCTTCACAGGAACTCTGAAATTCCAGATACATTTTCAGTTTCTCCTTTGGAGGAACACTGAAAACCCTGAGATTTGGAGAGAATTTCCACTTTGGAGAAAGTCCTCGAGGGCCTTCCTTCCCTCTGTCCTCACCAATGAGGGCAGCCGGAAGAGAATGTAGGGTCCTGTTCGTCAGTCTCTCCACTGCATCTCTGAGCAGACAGCAGTACGAGCCATGCAGAGAATTAATTTCAAACATAATGAACTAGGAGGGCTAATAAACAACAACTAGGGACAGACAGATAGCGAAATGGCAACCGGCAGATACAAATGAGATGAGATTTTAATATAGATTGGTTTGACAAAGATAGACCTCGGGAGCCTGCATCTTGATCAGAGATCACCTCGTCATATGGAAAGCAGCATTTTATTGAGAATCCAGTGATTGTTACAGATGGTAAAAGGAGCATAGTGTCCTTCAGAGCAATACTTTTGGAAGAAATGAAGGAAAAAATAAAGGATAACCTATAGGAACTATTCATCTAACAATGCCTCTAGAGAAGTTTTCATGCCCTCTGTTGCCCCTTGAGTTGAAACCATACTTAATGCTGCAGTTTCAGAGACCAGAAAACTTCACTTGACAAAGCAAGTTTTCCTTCAGATAGTCAATTGATTCTCAGATGTATATGCCATTCAGCTGTTCATCCCTAAGATGTTCCTAATTAATTTAGACATTTTTAAGAAGTACATAATATATATTCTCCAATTAGAAGCACGGAAACATTTATTAATTAGAAACTCAAGTTGCCTCATGTTCCACTCCTGAAACTAATGTTTCCTTAACTTGCTGTGCTATAGCATTTCCCTACTGAAGCAAATACAGACAATAATATAATAAATACATCATTTGTCAGCAGCCATATCATTTTTCTTCTTTTAGTTGGCTAAAGGTTTAGTTGCCCTGCATATTATCACTTTTTTCTTAATCTAACAAATAAGCTGTTTTCAAAATATTCAATCTGGTTAATCTTAGGCGGTGTGCAAGCCAGCATGGTTCAAGGCAGGCTTGACATCAAACTAGCTTAGTTCAACAGGTTTGGGGTTGAACTCGACCGGCTTCAGCTGGTCTGAATTCCAAATGAACCGATTTGGAGCTCTACTGCTAAATGGGAATCCGGTGAGGATTTCCCTTTGCCAGTAAAGGGGCGGGGGGCTTCTCTAAGCCTAAAGGGGGCGGGAGGGGAGTAATTTAGTACTTAAAAGTACTAGCCGCAGCAGCCACAAATGGCCTTTGTGCATGCGTGGTCACTAAAATGGCCTCCATGTATGCACGGAGGCCCAAACCAGGCCAGAGAACCGGGCCACCACCAGCCCTGGCTACTCAGGGTGAGGCCAGGGGGGATGGGGGAGAGCCACCACCAGCCCCGTCTCACACACACAAACACACCTGTGGCCACCATTAGTACTAGTAAGTACTAAATTACTCCCCTCCCATCTCTTCTAGGCTTAGTGAAGCCCCCTGCCCCTTTACTGGTCAAGGAGAGTCCTCACCAGATTCCCCTTTACCAGTAGAGCTCCAAACCAGTTCAACCTGGTTTGGCAGTCAAACCGGACTGGGTCAGGTTCGACCAGAACCAAAACCAAACCAAGCCAGCCGGTTTTGTGCACATCCCTAATTAAGCTCATATGGACACATTGTGTTTTAATACTGCAAGTTAAGCTGCCTACCATTCCAAGCAGCTGCCTTCATCTGAGGACATCTGCCATAACAATCCAATGGTTTAGTTATATTGGTGCAGCCACTCCGTATGCACGGAGGCCCGAACCAGGCCAGAGAAGGCCTGAACCGGGCCGCCGCCAGCCCTGGCTACTCAGAGTGAGGCCAGCGGGGATGTGGGGGAGCAATGCAGATGCTCTACCACTGAGCCACAGTCCCATCCCCTAAAGGGAATATCTTACAGCGTTCACATGTAGTCTCCCATCCAAATGCAAACCAAGGCACACACCCTGCTTATCAAAGGGGATAATTCATGTTCATTACCACAAGACCAGTTCTCCTGGTTCCAGGAGTTCAGCTACACCGTCTTAGGTATGCCATGAGAGTGAGGATGCCTTATTTTCTGGAGGGATATGGGCTTCCCAGTAGTGATTTATTGGCAGGGATTGATTGATTGGTTGGTTGGCTGCATTTCTATACTGCCAAGTATAGAAATCTCTAGGCAGTGTACAGATTAAAACATAATATAAAACAAAACATTTAAAATTCATAAAAACAGATAAAAATCACAATAGATAAAAACATACATTAAAATTTAAAATTTAATTTTCAGTTAAAAGCCTGGGGAAACAGGTATGTCTTCAAGGTCCTCCTAAAAGCAAACAGAGAAGGAGATGTTCTTATTTCAGCAAGGAGCATGTTCCAAAACCCTGGGCAGCCACAGAGAAGCCCTGGTCCCAAGTTGCCACCAAACGAGTTGGCGGCAACCATAATCTAACGTCTCCAGATGATCTTAATAAGCAACAGGGTTTACGATGGAGAAGGCACTCTCTTAAGTACCCTGGAGCTAAGCCATTAAGCAGGGGCGTAGCAAGGTTGGAGTGGGCCCAGAGATAAGATTTTAAAATGCCCCCCCCCAAAGCTCAGCTCATGCAGATCTCTCTCTCTCTCTCTCTCTCTCTATCTATCTATCTATCTATCTATCTATCTATCTATATCTCCTGTGTGCCACATCATCCTAAATTATTTTTTAAAAGGTTTTGTAAATTGTGTACGATGCAAGTCATTTAATGGTACTAGAGAAAGACATGCTGTTCTGGTAGCTCCAGGTCTTAAAACTTACATCGATTTTGGAGGATGAATACAACTGAAGGAAGCCTGGGTGGGTGCGTGGCTGGGGGAGTCAGTCATGTGACTTGCCTCTGGGGGCACCCCAAGGCAGTGGACCCCCAGACAACTGTCTCCCCTTGCCCTATTATAGTTACGCCCCTGCCATTAAGGGCCTTATAGGTAATAACCAGCACTTAGTATTTTGTTCAGAAACATATCGGCAGCCACTGCAGTTCTTTTAGAATCGGTGTTATATGGTTCCTTCGGGTAAACTCAGAGACCAATCTGGCTGCTGCATTCTGTACCAATTGTAGTTTCTGGACTACATACAAAGGTAGCCCCACATAGAGTGCATTACAGTAATCAGGCCTAGAGGTTACAAGCATATGTACCACCTTTTTAAGGTCATTTGTCTCCAGAAATGGACGTATCTGGTGTATCAGTCGAAGCTGATAAAAAGCACAGCCTCAACTGGGAAACCAGGGAGAGTCTGGGATCTAGGAGCACTCCTAGACTACAAACCTGATCCTTTAAGGAGAGTGTAACCCCATCCAAAACAAGCACATCTAAACCATCTCTGGGATCCCCCGACCCCCTACAGATAGTACTTCCGTCTTGTTAGGATTTAACTTCAGCCTGTTATCCCTCATCCAGCCCAATATCACCTCCAGGCAGACACTTAGGGGGGGTCATGCCATTTCCTGATGAAATTGATATGGAGAAATAGATTTGGTTGTCATCAACATATTGATAGCAACCCAGACCAAACTTCCTGATGATCTCTCCCAGTGGTTTCATGTAGATGTTAAAAAGCATTGGAGACAGTATGGAGCCCTGTGGAACCCCACACTTTAGCTCTTGTTTTTCAGAACAACAGTCTCCAAGCAACACCATCTGGAATCTGCCAGAGAGGCAGGAGCAGAACCACTGTAAAACAGTGCCACCCAATCCCACCTCCTTCAAGCAACCCAGCAGGATACTATGGTCGATGGTATTGAAAGCTGCCGAGATATCCAAAAGGATCAGCAGAGTCACACTCCCTCTGTCAATCACCAGTTGGAGATCATCCATCAGGCTGACCAAGGCAGTCTCAACCCCATAGCCCACCCAGAAGCCAATCTGGAAAGGATCTAAATAATCTGTGTAATCCAAAACTGCCTGGAGCTGAGAAACAACCACTTGCTCAATCACCTTGCCCAGCCAAGGAAGATTAGAGGTTTGGAGGGTCTTCAAATGACCCCCTAGTATTGTGGTGAGACCACAGTGTAATGTGGAGATTTTCACAGGCAAGGGCCATCTGTACCAGATCTTCCTTTCCAATGGAGGAGGTATGTCTTTGAACGATCAACTAGCTCCTTTTTGCTTGTCTCTCTTGCAGTATTTTTGCACTGTTTTAAGGAGGTTTTAGCCACCTGAGATGTTAGCCATTTCTTTTTCTGCCTTGAGTTGAAGGGGAAAGTCAGGGTGAACCGATGATGTTTAAAAATAAATAGTAATTAATTAATTAAAGCAGCTCAATAAAACTGTAGAGCAGTGACCTCTCACAACCCCAAAAAAGGGTTTTCATTTGTTAAAGGTCACTGCTATGCAGTTTTACTGAGCTGCTTTATGAAGGAATTGAGTGTTTTCTTGACAAATATTAAAATCAGAATGTGTTAGGAACACCAATCGTAGCAGCTGTCCTGTTAATGTACGACACGGGCAGACCTCTCTTCAGACATGGTGACCAAAGAACAGGAATCACACAGGCTCAGGAGCAGGCATAATCCCAATCCTCTGCTGCATGTTGTTGATGAAACTGCCTCGAGGGTGATTGATCGGCATCCCCAGTACGGGCAAATGTGGGGAATTTAGCTCAGAAGGGGAGACAGTTCCAAGCAGTCTTAATTTATGCAAGCATATGAACTCATGAAAATCGGCTTGAGAGAGGTTTTAATTAAATCAAAAAGGAGTTTATTGAAAGAAAAATAATAAAAGTAGTAAGACTAAGTTACTAGGTGGTCCTAATGTAAAAGCAATACAAATATGTATTTATGTATTTATGTTTGTTTGTTACATTTATATCCCACTCTTCCTCTGAGGAGCTCAGAGAGGTGTACATGGTTATTTTTATAACCTCACAACAACCCTTTGAGGTAGGTTAGGCTGAGAGATACATGACTAGCCCAGAGTCACCCAGTGAGTTACGTGGTTGAATGGGGATTTAAAATTGGGTCTTCCTGGTTTTCCCAATTCTAGTCCAACACTCTAACCACTACCCTATGCTGGCTCTGTTATGTTTTAAAAAAACATAATACAGCCAGCATAAAAACTTTATGTTTAAAAATAGACTATTGTAAGGCACATTTAGCTTGAAGTTCCAACATATGTGTAAATTCCCAGGTGGGCTAGAGAGAGTTACTTTAAGATGGGGGGGGGGGTAAGGTTTCAGAAATAAGAGAAAGGGATAGATTCAGCCCTGAAGGAGCTGGGCAAGAGGCTACATCACCTGTCCTCACGAAGATCCGACTCAGGAATCTAAAGACTAGCATCTGGCCGGGGAGGCAAAGTGGGGAGCAGGAGAGTTGAAGGAGTTAATGGGGTTCCTCATGAGGAGAGTTCCAGCATGAGGCCAGCTGGATAGATCGGCAAGGGGACCAATCTAAAACCAGGCACAATGAGCTGAGCCTCGGTGTGAGGACAATGAATTGGCCAGGCAGGTAGTTATTTCAGCTTGAGTGGCCCCAATGGAAAGGGGAATACTTGTTGTAGTGTAGTGTTGTAGTGTAGTCCCCAGTGTAAAGCACAAGGGATCACACTGAGTCATGAGGTTAGGGATACTTACACCCTAAAACATGCCTTGGGGGCACTTTTCTGTTGTCATATTTTGCTGTCTAAAGCTGTTCGGGTGGACTTACCTGGAATGCATTGTTACTGATCGTTGTTTCTTGGTGTGTGAATCGCCTATTGTATTCAAGGCTGATTGTAATGAAAATCAAAGTGTGCAGGTGTGTCAAAGAATATCCTCTGTTGGGACTGACTTTCCCTATAATTCTATCAGAAGTTTTATGGGCACCTTTTCAAAGTTATGTCACTGACTCACCCCTATTGTGATGGAGGCTGCTGTTGCACTTGTCTTATCTGCTTTCCCTTCCTAGCCTAATTGCTTCATTAGCAATAAGTGTTATCTCTCTTGCGAGAGGATGAGGGGAACTTTTAGAGTTCATTTCAAGTCCAAAATGACCTTGGATGCCAGACAACTCGCAATAGTTAGTTCTGGAGTCTGCTTAGCTGGGGGCCCCTCATAGAAAGAGTGGGTATGAAACTAATCCTCTTTCCAATTTGTATTTCTGGTGTTCAAATCTAGGGGCAACCAGTCCACTGCAAACTAAGCAACCTGTCCCCATGTATCATATAAACTGGGAGCAAACATTGTGGTGTAGCTCCTGAGCATAGCAAAAGTGTAATCTCCAAGCCTGAAGATGCAGCTGTAAACAGGGAGGTTTCTGGGAGCCAGGCAGAATAAGCTTAGCTGGTAACAATGTATATCTGCACTGGGCTAAGGATAAATCTTTGGCAAGCTATGTGGTGAGTGTTCTTACATTCTTAACCAGAAATGCAGCACTTTTATTGGAGCTACAGATGATCTTTTTAAAATACCAATTTTAGCTCATACCAACCAGGAGTGTTGTTCTGTACTTCCAGAATGTTTCAAAAAGAAATAATTGGGTATATTATCATTGTTTTTTATCCTAAAATTATGAAAATACCTGTAATTCTATATCTGTAGAACAGTACTGATTCCTTTTTAGACATTTTCAAAGCTTCTTGCATGGATGGATGGCCTTCCTATGAAAGAAACCTACTAATAAAGTGTCTGTTTTGCTTTGGTTTTTCCTTTTTGTATTGTAAAAGTATTCTAAGTATCCATATACTTAAGGAAGTATACCACCTATATATTTCTTATTCTGTCCAAAAACTACAACCTTAGATTTTCCAGGATTCATACTATCTGCCTTGCTGTAAAAATTACAGGATAACATCTGTGAACACTCTGAGATAATGGGTGGAAGCACAAATAGTATTTCCATGAATGGAAGGAGTTTTGTTCAAGCAAGGAGAAAGGGATGGTTTTCACTTATCTCTTCTTCCCTCTGCTGTTCCTCCAAAATCTGCTCTAGAGGGTCCCCTCCAGGGACATATTTTTAGGAGGCATAAGGAATGCAGAGATGAGGCAGGATTGTTGAAAGTCACGTCTCCCGCCTTGCGCTAATGAAACTTCTTCCATTTGCAGAAATTTAAGTTGGTAACCAACCCAATGTCTGTGGACACTCTAAGTAATAGAGAAATGCTAAAAAGCCTAAAGCCATAGTAATCTGATGTCTGCACAATCACTGGAAAGATGTTACTTATCTTTGTAATGTGTCTGTTGCCTGGTCTGAAATAACTGCAGTTCCCTCTTCCTCTCTAAGGGAGTAGGGAGCACAAGATGTCCGTTATATGGCTTATCTTCCCCACTGTGTTACATGGTTTATTTCTAAATAAATATAGAGGGATGGTATGATTGGGAATTAGTGGGCAGTCATGTATGGTTTTCCTGGAGTGATCTCCTACATACACCTGGCAACTGCCCCACAATTCATGAGAGGAAGTTACTTCCTCAAGTCACAAATTGGGCACGGGAAAATCTTTCTGTAGAACCATTTTGTGAGCTATAGAAGTATCCATAATGTATGTCTGGCCTGCAGCTAAGTTTCCATCCATGGTGAAGGATTTACTTTGGCATCAATTTCTTGTTGAAAATAAAACTGTTCTGAGGGCAGGATGTTGCTTTTAACTAGCCTGAGATGACTAATTATTAAACTCATTTTCTAAAGGTTAGCATATACAGAAAAGCAATTATACGCAGATTAAAACAAGTTCAGAAACCTGATTCATTCTGAAAGTATGGTAAACCTAAGTCTTGTACTATTTCTGAGTTTTAATGACCTCAGGAACATTTTATTTAACTTAGATGTCAAATGCAATTTCGAAATGAGAGATGAAATATATTTCATGCCTTTTTTATATAGCAGAGAGCACAATTTTCACAGGCTGATTCTTTTAGTGAATTCCAGCAGCTTGGCAGGAATGCCATGTAGATTGGCAGAGGAATACATGCAGCTTTAACCCTTTAGGCTCGGCACTTTGAGATACATTATAAAAGGAGTGGAAAGTAGATAACACACAGTCTTGTTGTTTCTTCCTACATCTCAAGGACAGACATGGAGCTCCTGTTTCAACTTTCTCAAAAAGCAGCTGCAGGGGAAGATTTGGACATGGGCCACAGCACAGCAGGGTTAAACCTTTTCCCCACCACAGTGGTTATTCAGTGCAAATCACCATCCTGCAACTGCCAGAGGCGCTCTTACCCCTGGACTTCTGGGCCAAAGACCAGGGACTCCACACCCCCTGGGGGGCCCTCAAATCCTCTTTAGTCTGTCCCGGGTGGTGTGGTCGCCACGCTGCTGGCCCGCGCACTGCACTGGGCAGCCGAGCATGACTGTGACCTGCGCTGGCAGCCAAGCATGACCTCTGCTTTGGAGACAGAGGGGGGAGTGGGGAAAGAAATATGTGGGATGGGAATATGTTAAGTTGTGTGTTGAAATGTTTCTGCTAATGTATATTTGCATAAATATATCTATTTTATGTTCTTAAATTCCTGTAAGTTCAGTTGCTGTTTGTGCCCTCAAGAACCCACATGTTAAAAATACTGGGGGGGGGGGGGGGATGATGCTTAACTTGCAGTGGGGGGGGGGCCTCCAGAGGTCTTTAGGTCCAGGCTCCAAAATCACCTAGGTGAACCTCTGGCAATTAATATTAGCCAGAGAGCGGGTTGGGGGTGGTGGTGTAAATAGGCACCTATATCATACTTGTATGTTCCTTACTCCATAGATAATAGCAGCTCTGGGTTATTTAAATCAGGGAAATGGCAAAAGGTTACTCCCTGCACTATCCAAATCAGCTCACCAGGGGTGTAGCAAGGCCAAATGGAGCTTGGGACAAAGTGAAGATTGGCCCCTGGTTCCCCTACAGGTCCACACCTTCCTCTCTGGAGAGGAGGGAAGAAGGAAGCAAAGAGCAAACAGTCGCTTAGCTAGTGGGCGCTATCCAGAAACCCCTGAGGTTTCAAGATTAGTAATAGACTTACGAATTTCCAATTGTTTAAATGCACTGTTTAAAAATAATAATTGTTGTTGGTGTAAGAAAGGGGGGATGTTGTGTGGAAATGTGTTGTAATATGTGTTGCGCAGATCCATCTTTGTTTGTTTGTTTGTTTATTATTCCTCTGTGTAAACTGCCCTGAACCATTTTTGGAAGGGCAGTATAGAAATCAATCAATCAGTCAATCAATCGGATCAGACAGTAGGTGGCACTTCCTTCTTCCTGCCTGTACTTGTTGAACTTGTCTCTTCCTGTTAAAGTAGTCTTAGCCTATAATGGCTACCTTCCTCTGAGATCTCATGACAGGTGCCCTTTTTCTCAGGGTCCAGGGACATTTGTCCCCCCTCCCTTTGAGTAATATCAGTAACTTTATTTGTTGGCTTGGTTAGGGTTTGACAGTATAGCTTATAAGAAGAAATGAAATCCCAAGAATATGTATCAAATTATATTAGGTGTTGCATAACTGAGAATTATTATTTATGTTAAGGCAAATGTTCAGTGAATGGTTACTAAAGAAATAATTAAAATTAGATGGTTGAGTCCTGAGTGATAATTTTTATTTATTTTTTATATCTGTAACTTTGCAAAATACAGATATTGAACTATAGTCCTCAAATACTTTCAGTATGAAAATGGGTACCAGAAAACAGAAACAACTAGAGTGTATGCCAGCATAATGGAGAAAGTAACAAAATTCAAGTGACAGGGAAAGTTGTCCCGCTCGAAATCCTTTCTCATATGTAGCTCTTAAGGATAAGGAGCCTTCTCAGGGTCTATATCTGGCAGCTCTAGTTTAGATTAGGTCTCTTAAGGCTAAACACTACTTTGGGAACAAGGTTTAATCAATGTTACTTAGATGTTTTGTGGAAAGGATTTATTTAGGCTTACCTTATTTATTCACCATTTCAATAAGAGTAAGGGAGAGTGGCCATTATAAAGCGAAATTAGTGAAATAGGTAAAAGTGATTCATCCCACTGGGGACAGAGTACATGCAACTTATGTTTCCTTCAGACAGATTAAATTATTAATTAGTACTTATCTCTTTATTTAAGGTATGCTATGACCTCTAGTGGTTAGAGAAAAGCCACCCATGGCTTTACTACAGGAAACAGTGCTCCGAGTTCATTTCAAGCAACAGTTCTGTTGAAAAGAAACAACCCCTCAAGAAACTTCACCTGTCTTTACGGAGATCTAGATATTCATCCCTCTACCACTGCTACAGCTCCACTGCTGGGTGGGGGCAGTGCCACACTGCACTGCTTCAGATACCAGCGGGAGGCTTGGACCAGCCCTGATGACCATTCATCACCTCTAATAGGAGTGAACAGGGCTGCATTGCACGAAACTGTAGCAGAGTTGGCAGAATCACAAGACAGCTGTGCCTTAGGACTGGCAAGCTAAGGCCTAGGGTGTAGACTTTCTTTGCAGTGCAGTCTTGCTTCTAGCTTATTAATACTGTCCAACAGCTCCAAGCAGTATTTCTGTAAGTAGACCCTTAAGGAGTATGGACTATACAGGCATCAAGAGGCGTCATTAGAGCTGAAGTACTGACGTTCTATGCGGTTTTAGGAAATTTCTGTTCTCTTCAGTTTGCTACAATGGCACTCTGAATCCTACTCAGAAGCTGAACTGTCTGCCTGGAGTCTGTGTAAATCCTGTGCTTCGGGTTACAGACAATCAATTCACCACGTGGAAAATTTTGCCTGTTTCTTAAATGTGTGCTAGTGCCACAGTACAAATGATCATGGTTGGCTGCCGCTCCTCTATCCCTAATTACTGGCTCATCCTGTTGGCCTAGCATGGATACACATGTTCTCCTATCCCTCTGTGCACTGCTGCAATGGTTTGGTCACTATTTCCTGCTTCTTTGTTTACAGACGTAGATCTGTTCTTGTGTTCATTAAGTCATCCTGCTAATGATGTTGTCTTCATTGTCTTCCATCTATCTGTCTGTCGATCATGTTTTTAAAAGAATGTGTTCCTGTCTTCCTGTCTTTTTGGAGGGGAAGTCATTCTTTTTAAATAAAGCCTGGGAAAAAACCTCTTGGTTTAAAGAGGAAAAAATGTAATAAAGAGCATTGCCCACATGCCTGTGAGGGTGGCGAAGAATGAAAAACAAACCCCTATTGTGTATCATTTGAATTATCCATGCACATTCTCTACATGCAGTGAGGGAGTGGATTTTGCCTTAAATTTTTTTGTTCTTTTTTTTAATGTGTTTGTTATGCATAAGTGGATGTCTGCACAAACTATTTCAAATAATTATTATTCAAGTTGTGTGTATACACACACACACACACACACACACACACAGGCACACTAACCCATGATGTGGGAAAATGTTTATGAACAACCATTAAATATTAACTTTGCACACTGAAAACAAGATTAATGGTATATACACATTCACCACCTGACCTGTCATCAGATCACACACACACACAAACATAAACTCAAAGAAACTGTCACGGATTGCCTCTGGTAGATGACCTTTTACCACCACCACCCATAACATTGATTATACCGGCATTTCATGAAAAGTAGTTTCAAGGAGCATTGGTTCAAGGAGCATTGTACTTACAAACAGTAAAGTCAGAAAGAATCAGTGAGGATAGCTAGATCTGAATTTGGATCTCCTCGGGGCCTGGTTGAGATTCAGGAAGAAGTGACACCGTCAGTTCCACAGTCCACTATCAGATCCTTCAGTCTCTCCTTCATAGCTGCAGGGTGCTTTCCAGATGGGAACTTAAAATTGCTTCGCTACATATAGGCTCAGTATGCGTCTGTATGGTCTAGGTACTGACACCCTCTTGCATATAGGAACAGCAAGGTGCCGTTTGCACAGTCACAGCCTGTATTTGGATCTTATCTTGAAGTTTCAGGTTTAAAGCATTGTATGTGCATGATGAAATATTAGCTGATTTTTTTAGTGCTGCAAACAGTTTGCAGGCTTGCTGGGCTTACTCAGAACTCAAATGATTTAGTTCAATGGGCTTCCTCCCAAGTAAGGGTTCATATGATTGCAGCTGTATTTTTCCCTTTGCCTTTTAGAGATGTGTGTGTTTCTGTATCTGTGTGTTGTATGATTATTGTTGTAATTGAAACGACCCATCTGCTTCTTAGTCTTCTTGTGTGCATGTTTTGCTTTGGCGCTCCCTTTCATTCTCTTGCACAATGGTACCAGTGGTACCGGGGGGAATCGCATTTCTTTTTTGCAAGAGCCCGGCGCAAATTCACTGGGGCGGGGGTGTCATATCACCTGTCCCCTCCTGTCCCCTCAAAGCCTCAGCAAGGGAGGGAGTGATGTAGAATCCAACTGCTAACTCTAACCAGCTTCAGAACGTTAGGGTTTGCTATAGGATTTTACACTATTTCCTCCCACGCAGTCTTCAAAGCACCCTGTTACAACAGCTCTGTGGGCAGAGACCCTTTGCTGAGTCACTGAAAACAAAGGGCCAAGGGGAAACATTGTACTTTGAATTGTCTTGAATGTTGGAAATGGTGGCATGTTATAAGCACCACAGTATGCTCTTATCTTGCTGGTGTCTGGGAATTTGCAGTGATTCTACCTTGGGAATAGTATGCATTGCTGAGACATTGCTGGTTCCCTTTCATTCATTCGGGACATATGCATTTGCAAATAAAAAGGTTTTCATAGACACTAAAACAACATGTTCTCTCCTCTAAGGAAAAACCTGAAATGGCTGCCCCACACTTGCCACCTTGCAAGAAAGGGCGAGCAAAGGAATACATGCATATTTTTATTGTTCATTGGTTCAGGAACAAAACTAGGTTATTCTGCTGTTAGCTTCTGTGTATGACAGTTCACTGGAAACACTTGAATCAGATAATTGGAATCCAGCTCTCCTGTTGACAACAGTACTATGAAGAAAGGAGCTGAATATGTAGAAGGAAATGATCTAATGGTTTTCATCAGTTCTTCGTTGCTAGGGAGAACGCTTTGTCATTTGTCTGTGTCTGAGGCAGCCCATTCCTCGTCATGGGTATGCTGTTGTCTTCATAGAGAAACCACATAAAGATAATGATGAGGCAGAAAATGGAAATATGGTTACAAGAAGTCATTCTGTTGTTAGACTTGATCATGGGAATATGCCAACACAGGTCAGGATCACAACTTATCATGTCTTTGAAAATGTTTGAAAAGGTGGTTTGAGCTCTTGTTTTAAGCAGGGCTAGGTGATTTGTGCACCAAAACAATAAATTGTGCATGAAATAAATTGAGAACATTTGCCAATAATTCCTTGTTTTCATTAAGTTATTCTGTTTGGGGGATTTAGGCCAGGGGCAGAGGGAAGAAGAAGACAAGAAGGCAGATGTGTATGGTACTTCCACACATTTTCCTGAGTCTTGGAAATCCTCCCCCAAACTCCTTTTTCTTTCTGGACATTTGGAAGACACCTTTAGCACTGGTTGCTTCCATGCCAGAGACAGGGATGGATAGATCTCTCAGTTTCCATGCCTTCCAAACTTTGCCCATGCTACTTACATTTCTATTCCACTAAAAATCCTTGGATTTTTATTTTTTATTTTTTTTAGCCTGCTTTCCAGTAGACTTATGAGATCACCCGGAATTCCATGTGTGTGTGTCAGTGTATCCGTACCCCACGCTCCGCCCCCATCAACTTTGCAATGCCTGGACCAATATGAACCAAATTGGGTACAGTTGTAGGGACACATAGGGACATCTCAGCGGCATAGTTTGTGATGATGTCATCCACCTCAATTAAAGATGACACACAGGTAAACCTTTGAGGCACAAGTGGGCTAACATGTGAACCGCTTAAACAATTTGAACCAAATTTGCTACAGCTGTAGGGACATATAGGGGTGCCCCAATGGCATAGTTTCTACTGATGTCATGTACCCCAATCCAAGATGGCAGACGCATGAACATTTGAGGCACAAGTGAGCTAACTTGTGGACTGTCTAACCGATTTGAACCAAATTTGCTAAAACTATAGGGACAGATAGGGACACCTCAGTGGTGTAATCTGTGATGATGTCATCCACCCCAATTCAAGATGGTGGATGCATAAATGTTTGAGGCACAAGTGGGCTAACTTGTGGACTGTCTAACCAATTTGAACCCAATTTGGTACAGTTGTAATGAGTGATACATTGGGACACTTCAATGGTGTAGTCTGTGATGATGTCATCCACCCTGACCCAAGATGGTGGACGTGTGAACATTTGAGGTGCAAGAGGTCTAACTTGTGGATTGCCTAACCGATCTGAACTAACTTTAGTCCAATTGTAGGGATAGTGAAAGGAAAGTAGGCAGATTAGTTTTTACTAGAACAACTTGTTAATCACTGGGGGGAAACAACATATTTAAGTGCTTGTTTAAATACATATAGTTTCGGGTATCTACACATATTTCCTATTCAAACAACTGAGCCAACAATACATTGTGAAGTACAGATTTAAATATATATTTCCCCAAAAATGTACAGAATGCATAGAATCTATAGACATATGATTGGTTGGGGAGCAGGAGAAGTCCAGATGACTTCTACCATGTATTCCATAGCAAATTTTGGCAAAAGAAGAAATCAGTAACATCCCTAACCTTTTAGTGCTGCTGAGACATTGTTTTTCCAAAACTAGTTGGAAGCAGAATTAAAAGGGTGGTTCTACACAGCATTCAATACAGTGCTGCATTATTGATCAATGCTCTTTCCATTGGCAGGATCACTGTAATGCTTATTCACAAACAAGTTCTATTCAACAGAGGACCTTTCCAGTGTTAATTAAATATTTCCTCTTTGCATCTTGAGTCCATTTTATTACTTACTGTTGAGTGGGGCAGTAGAATTACTGATGAAGCACCTGTTAATTGCCTCCTATAACCTCTCATAACTGCCTCAAAGCCAGTTTCTGTTCCTGTAGGGAGAGGAAGGCTTTGTTTAATTATTTTCTCTCACTTTGTTTCTGATCATTTTTAATAGTAAAATACCATTTAGTTCAGACAATTTGTTGAAACGGAAAGCTTTCAATTAAATGCCCAGAAATCATTATATGCATCAATAAAACTTTGCCTCTCTACACTGGACAGGCTGGTCTTGCAATTGAATTTTAAAACTTTAAAATTCCTACAAATCATGTCTGAAAAAGGGGGAGGAAAGCACAGAAAACACTGGACTATAATGGGCTGACACTGAAGTCTGAATTCTCCATAAAAGGTGAGTGAATAAACTATGGCAATTCTAGGCTATACTATTATTGTGGAAGCAATCATTAAATGAGAAATAAAGAAGGAAAATCTGATGTCCTCGGGGTGTATTTCTCTGTGTTATTTTTGATTCAGTGTCCTGAAAAATTTCAGAAAACATATACAAGATTAACCAAGTCCAATGACTTCCATTTCTATCTACTCTGGCTGCATTCTCACAGTCACAGTGATCAGGGCAGTGGTTCCCAAACCAGGAGCCTCCAGATGTTGCTGAACTACAACTCCCATCAGCCCCAGCTACAATTTATTATGGCTGGGGATGATGGGAGCTGTAGTTCATCAACATCTGGACGCTCCCAGTTTGGGAACCACTGGATCAGGGTTAATAAGGAAATTAGGGTTGCTGAGTCCCACTGAGCTAGTGCTGAGAACGAAAATTTCCCAAACAATCCTGGTCAAATTGCTGTGGTTAAACTTCATTTAAGCTCCTGGATAAATGCAGTTTAACCACACAGTTTGACCAAGATTGCCCAGGAAACTTGCATTCTCAAACCAGCTCTGTGGGGTTCAGCAGTCCTGGTTGATTATTTAACCAGGATCACCATGACTTGGAGAACACAGTCCGGATAATTGCTCTAGAAATTGTTAGAATGGAGTGTCCAAAAGGTTAATGACTTTTGGAGTTATTAGCTTTTAATTAATTTTAGAAATATCTTGACTCCATTGCCTCAGGATCCAGAGTGCTTCTTAAAAATGCAGTGTATAGGGCTGCTCAACTTAGGCCCATCAGCTGTTTTTGGACTACAATTCCCATAATCCCCAGCCACAGCAGTCAATAGCCAGGGACTATGGGAATTGTAGACCAACAGCTACAGGAGGGCTGAAGTTGAGCAGCCCTGGTTTATAGTAAGTGGCTCTGCTCATTTAACTACGTCTTCACTGAAAATGCTGTGCTGCAGTTTGGTTCTTTATCAATGCATAGCTGAGCCTCAACTAAGTGGTAAAAAACTCCACTTTTAAACTGATGCACCTTTCTGGTCCTCACGCTACCAAGTGGTTACATGGAATGTTGTGCAGATCATATTGTAAATGCTGGCAACTTACTATGCAACCAGATGGTTCTGTAGATTGTGGCAGAGTTCTTAAAGCTTCAAGTACGTACTGCCCAAATTCAGTATTGTTTTAGGAGGAAGGTGAGCCCATAAAGGAGACAGGTTCTGGGGTCGAGGTTCGGGCCTGAAGGTGGAGGAGGAAATGGTTTGTACTCCAAGGCCGGTGGGGGTCATAAGGGGAGAAGCAGGGTGGAGCCCCACATGGCAGGTTGAACCTGGTGGAGACGCGCTCATGGCTCCGGAGACACAGCGCGACTCGGCCCACCCAGTCCCACCTTGCCCTTGAAGAAAGACTGTTCTTGCAAACATTTCTACACAACTCTTCTAGCGCCCGTTAACGTAACGGGCTTCATGTCTACTAGTAGAATTATAAAAGCAATATGGGAGGTTGGTATGCAAAACAAATGTACATTTTTTCTGTCCTAGTGAGAAGATCTGAAAATGTTGGTTCACATTTTCAGTGTTGTTAATGCTGAATTGTGGTAAAGTTTGCTATGGAAGGTACTTTTGAGCTAGCACCTGTGACATCATCTGCACACATCTCCCCCATTCCTCAGAGTAGACCTGAAACTATTCTTTAAATATCTACAAGATTTTTAAGGCACAGACAGCCCACCTGGTGCATAAGAGGAGGAGCAATGCTGACATCTGAATTCAACTGACTGGTACATATACAAAGGGCAGGTGCAAAGTTGAAATCATACCATGGGTGAAGAACCCACTATGACCACTGTCAGAGGCTTATGTTAGTCTTCACTTTATGAGAAAGAGCAGAGCTGTGAGCCCATCTTTGACTTCTGCAAGGACTTGAGCATTTTGTGTGTTGATTCAGCAGTGTGAGTTTAAGCCCATGATTATCCTTTAAAATCCTGTGAAACACTACACATTTTCTAAACTAAGCTCCCTAAATTGTTACCATTTCCTTTTCCAGCCCAAGAGGATAAATGAATGCACACTGATAATCATTTAATTGCCTTATAAACAACAAGCAATTAGCACTACTTAAATGCTCCAATGGCACAAATGGCCTACTAGGAAGACACGATAACAGGTCATTAGATAGTGGGGTTATATAATGGAGAGCCAGACAATTGAGAGTATAAATACATTTCTGTTTCTTGCTGTGCTACTGAGTGCCATGCAAACAGAAGTTATTTGTCTCTTAGGCTCTATAACCAAATACCACTGGATTGAACACCACCAGTGTTATTACAGGGTAGTGTAAGTAAATATGAACAGAGTTCCCATTGTAATGTTAAGGGAAACTGGACAGGTTGCAGTGGGAGGTGGATCCCTGTCCATTTCTCTTCCTTGATTGAACAATGGGGATGGAAATACACAAGACATCCTCCTTTCTGCTGCTTAAGTAACAACCATATTGCAGAGGAAGGCATCAAGAACAGCCAACATCCTGACCAGCCATGCACCTGCACACCAGGAAGAAGCCTCTCCACTGCAGAAAGCTTCCTAAGCTCCGCAGCAGTTGGTGCAAAAGGGGGAATGATTTTCGTCAATCTCTCCTTCCATCAGAAGAACCTTGGACCACCCTAAAATATGTCCCTGAGCATCTTCATGCGGCCCCAGGAACATATTTTGGGGTAGCAAAGGGGAAAGAAAGATCAGCGAAAACTGCTTCCCCTTGTGCAATAACTGCTGCGAGACTCAGGAAGCTCTCTGCAGTGCAGGAACCTTTTTCCCATGTGCAGGCACAAGTCAGGATGTCCACCAGTCATGGCAGATCCACCCTACATACACTTCTTGGAAGCAGGAGATATAAGAACATGGCAAGAGATGCAGAAGCTATCTCTCTCCTTGTGTCCCATATTTCCAAGCAGGAAGCCATAGACTGCAATTGTTTCTCTCAGCCAGAGTCCAGGCTCGGACTGGCCCACAGGGCAACAGGGTATATTTTTGGTGCTGCGCCCCACCTCCGTGCTCAGCAGCAGTGAGCAGTCCCAACTCCCACCCGGGCACCTCCATCCGCCCTCTCGACAAGCTCAGGAAGGAAACCCCACTCATGGATATCTGCAGTAGCAACAAGTAAAAAGAGGGTTAACTTGTTGCTCTCCCAGCCTTCATGGTTCGTCTGGAGGCTGGAGGCTACTCCCGAGCTCGGCGTTTTCCAGAGCCAGGCTGGCTGTTGGGTTTGTTGTCTCCCTCAGAGAAGGACAATAAAACTTTTTTTTAAACCAACCCTGTGCGGGGGGTTTTCCTCCCCGCCTTATTAAAAATATTTATATGCTGCATTTTAGGAACAAAGTTCTCAAGATTCACACAGTTTTTCACATAATGCATAATCAACTTGTGGAATTCTCTGCCACAAGATGTGGTGACAGCCAACAATCTGGATGGCTTTAAGAAGGGTTTAGGTAACTTCAAGGAGGAGAGGCTATCAACAGCTACTAGTTGGAGGGCTATAGGCCACCTCCAGCCTCAAAGGCAGGATGCCTCTGAGTGCCAGTTGCAGGGGAGTAATGGCAGGAGAGAGGGCACGCCCTCAACCCCTGCCTGAAGGCTTCCAGCGGCATCTGGTGGGCCACTGTGTGAAACAAGATGTTGGACTAGATGGGCCTTGGGCCTGATCCAGCAGGGCTGTTCTTATGCTCTTAAAATGACTAAAATAGCAAAATATGAGAAAATGGTTCTTTCTCAGTATGTTTCCCCTTATAATCATTACTATTTTATTTTGCTTTGTGTTCGTAACAGTAGCTCATATATAAATAACTTACATATTGTCTTTTAATGGACTAAAATACTCCAACTTCTTGCAAATAGCTTCACAAATGCCTAAAATGAATGTTAAGCATTTCCCCTCCCCCACCAAAATGTTTTTATACACTTGCTTCAAAATAAGACTTTGCAAATCAGATCACAAGAAACTAATTTTGAAGACTTCCTTGCCAATGAAATTGGGGTAACTTCATATATGGCATTCTACTGACCTGTAAGAGATCAAATGGGCCTGCTTGCTGCTGTGCTAGGTGTAAAAAAATGCTATTTGAATTTGCTTCTAAATGTACATACTTAAGATTAGAGTGCATGTGGCTAAAAGTCAACATGTACATATACTTTATTATGACACACATGCAGGGGTGTAGCTATAATTGAGCGGGTGGGTTCAAAGTACCCAGAGCCCCCAACTTCTGAGGGGTCCCCAGCTCCAACCTTCCCTATTTTCTTCATTGTCTCCCTCACTCTAAGGGGCCACCAGGGAGAGGGGTGAATACAGGCCCCCTCTCCCCTAGCTACGCCCCTACATACATCCTGTTAATCCAAAGAGTTCAGGGTAGTGTACATATTATCTGTATGAGTTAGTAAAGAGAGAGGGGTGGGAGAAAGACTGGTCTGCTTACTGGTTTGGAATGATCTGCCAGCAGGGTGGGGTGGGGAAACCAATCCTCCAGAAGACCTAGGAGTTTCCTTTTCCCCTCTCCATCCCTTCTCAGATTATTTGGTAGAATGTGGGGTTTGGGGGTGGGTGAGTTTCTGGTGATTTGTTTTCTGCTGAAAGGGGATTTTAATTCAATTTTTCAATGTTGTGTTTTATAAGAAGGGCCTGTGAAATGCTAGTTTCCTCACTAAAAAGGCTTATTTTCCAATACAGTAACTGTATTCAGACATTACACATGATGTTGGTACATATACATGCTTTTGTGTGAATAACTGTGCATGAATTCATTTAAAAAGCAAACTTTGATATAGGCCCGTCAAATCCACAGTACAGACAGGACTGGAGATGTATTGTCATGTGCTGAACATAATGTATGAATATCTGCAGGTATGTGTGTGCAGAGATTGTACATTTGTTGAACATAACATGTTGAGTAGGACTTGTTAGGTGTATTTGTCCACTTGTCTGCAAGAAGATCTATTTTGAATAGTTCCTTTCTAATTTCTGTCTTGTGTTCTAGGGGTGTTTTGCTATAATGTAACTTATAGTGCAAAAATGCATGTTAAGATGCTACTCAATTTAGTTGTGTTTGCATAGTGATAGCAAGTAGGTCCCTATTTTCAGCAGTGAAATGTGGGAGGGTATGGAACATAAGAAGACATCATCCTGTGTATGGGTGATTCCTCTGTATTGCAGGATTAACTGATTTCATGAAAATAAAAATACAGAGTCCTGCCATCCTATGTACCCAATTTCAGAACTCTAAGCCCAGCCATTTTGGAAATGCGGGGGGTGGGGGGTGGGATGTACTTTTTATGAAGGCAAAGGGCTGATTCCTTCACATTGGGGTGGAATGATGGTCCAAGGGGGTGGGCATCCATTCCAGAAGTTTCTGTAACTTTCTGCCATGAAACAAGTCTCTTTTTTTTTTGAAATTTTAAAAAAATCAAAAAACCAATTAAACAGAAAAATACTCCCATCCATTCTGCCCAAAACCTGGCGCCCTCCCCACATACATTCCACCACCCACTCAGTGCCCCCAGTCTGGCCCTACCAGAGACAGCCCTTTTTTTTTTTAAACCTATCCCTAATAAAGGCATTGTGCCTCTTTTTGGCTGTTTAAAACCCCATGAGTGTGAGTTGCTAGAACCCCATCGTTCTTTGGGGTCCAGTTTTCTCCCCAGGGTCTCTACAGGTGCAATCTCTAGATAAAGAGCAAATATTACATGCATGTGTATGTAAAAATCCACAAATGAACATTATGGTATCATGTAGTGCATCATTTTGAATTACTGATAACGGACTGGAGGACAGTTATTCAAGCATATTCTTTAACCTAAACAACAAAGATGTTATTGACTTTTAAACCTATTGCAGAGTAAATGAATACAGAACACAGCCCATGGAGTAATGGAGGTAGGGATCTAAGCAATATGAAAATGGGGCATTATAAGTATGCCCGTTTCTATTTGTGATATGTTGGAGGTTATGAGAGGCACTGGAGAAAATTGAGAGGAGAAACTATGGTTCATAGAGGTTTCCCCACACTCTTTTTCCTGATCTGAGATAGGAAAGGGTGATATGATACACAGCTGCTCATGTCTTGATCAAGGACATAGGCCATGACCTGGTGGTCAGCAAGGCTGGAGTGGGCCCTAAAATTAGATTTGAAAATGTGCCCTCTCCTCCAGCCACAACCCCAGATGCCGGCCATGCCCTTGACACTGACACATCTCTGTCAAGGGCGTGGTCAGCATTAGAGCACAGACACATCACCTACTGGCCTCTCCCAGACTGCAAATCCTTCATTTTCTGGCTGGTGGTTTCCTGTTTCTCCCTTGCTCGGAGTGATGGAGAGAAAGGAAGCACCCAGCTGCTAAGCACTTGCAGGAAGCACTCTCCAGCTGGGAGATGCTGATGGGTGGCATGACCAGGCCCCAGTGCTGGGCACATTCCTTGCACTGACATCAGAAGCATGCTGACACACTGGCATCAGCAGGTGGCATCAGGACATGGATGAGCCATCTGTCTGCCTCTTCTAGCCAGCGAGTGTGCCATTCGCTGGCTGGGTGCTGGAGGCGGGGGGACAAGGGACCAGCATTTGCCCCTCCCTACTGAACTATAGCTATGCCCCCTTTTGAAGAGAATGCAGTCAGGAGCTAAAACATGTCTTGGGTCTATGGTAGAAGAGCAGTTTCCATCTGTGGTTGCAAATAATAGTCACCACCACTGGGAAAGAAAAATCCCCTCTGAAAGTGCTTGTGTTGATTTGACCCTCAGCATTGTTTTAAGAGTCTCCTATTTAGTTTGGTCCCCCTCTCAGTACTGTAATCAAATCAAAGTCTAACTTAAGCTATCTTTACCTTCTAAGGAACCCGTCTGAATTGCTGCCAGCTGAAAGCATGGTGCTTTTAGTTAAAATAAGCATGCAGTTCAAATTCCCCTCATCAAATATAGATGAGACACTTTAAAAAAAATACAGCCTTGCCATTAGACCATGAGAAAGAAAGAAAGAAGCCCAATTTGTTTCCAAGGGTCTGGCACTGAAATGGGCTGTGATTACACAAGAAGGAAGATGTTTCTGAAAGCATTAAGCTGATCTTAAATGAGATGACCACAATTTATTTTTAAAAATGAAAAATGGACAGTATATTCTAGCCTCTCTAACCAAGGCCTCGAAAGCAATGTTGCTATGAACATAAGAATGCTACAAGCCAGCTATACATGTGGTAACTTTTCTGAAGTTGCTTTTTGATCTTTTGATATTGACTCTACCTATCACTGTGAAACAAAAATCACAAAGCTTTGTATTCACTCATTAATTTTTGGATGTTAAACCAGAAGTGACTGAAAAGTTAACACAAGGATAACTGGTTTATAGAGGCTAAGTGTTCATTTTGTTTTTTTGATCCTTTGACTTTCAGCTCTTCCTACTGCTATAACAAGAATTGTCTCATCTAACTGTAGACACAATTCAGTCAACCTTACAACACAGCCCTATGCATGCTTACTCAAAAGTAAGTCCCACTGCATTCAGTGAGGCTTACTTATAGTGGAATTCTCATGCTCGTCATTTAATGCTCTTCGTTTAAACCAGATTTGCTCTTCAGAAATACAAAAATATGTGTTATGTATCCTAAAGATAAAGCTCTGATTTCTTTTTGTTTCTACAAATCCAGCCAATTTTTTTTAATGCATCATAACACAACCATTAGCCATGATCACATGTCTCCTGGTATGGCCAGCAACCCTGAGTACCTGGACCTGCATTTCTATCAGTACCATCCTATGTACAAATTATCTCCAACACATTCACTGTTTTTTGTAGATGCGCACACAAAGTGTTCAGATGTCCAAAGGCTTTTTCCTCCCCTAGAAGTAGCTGGGTGCTGAGCAATGGAAAACTATCTCCCCCGCATCCCGTTTCCTGACCCGGATTCAAATTCTAATGGTGTTTTTCAAATGATGTCAGTGACCACAGAACACTGTAAAGGGGTGGAAAGAATACATAAGGGGCACATTCAGAAAAACTCAGTTAAATTGTGCACTGATTAAGAATGAACACTTATTATTGTAGTTCATCATTGGTATCTTAGTGCTTAATTACAGTGCAATGTTATATTCCAGATGATGCAATTTAATTAAACTCTAAGCTGAGCAAACTAAATAAAATTTAATTAATGTGACTCCTAAAGGTCCCTTGTTATGTCTCCTAAACGTACAACATATTGCAGGTGCAAGTGCCATTTCCCTCAGGAGACCTCATTTTGCTTCCTCAATATCGTACCGGATAAATGTGTACACCCCCCCCACACACACACATTAGTGGCGGGAGGCTGCTTTAGTATGTGCATCATGGAAAAACAACAGCACTGACTCTGTATGTACAAACTGTGTCAAAGCAGTCAAACTGACAGCTTTGTTTAGCAGCAATCCATTAATTGACAACTGGATTTACGTGGCTTTCGAAACCACTGAGGGCTCATTTGCCTTATCACTAACAAAGCAAATGTCTCCAGTCTGAACAAAATGCTCAGATGAGCCACTTTAAGCTAAACAACCTCAAATGAGCTGTGACATATTTAGGAAGAACTCATTGAACACAATTTTATAATAAGGGAGATTGCTTTCATGCGCTGCTAGATTTGTTATGCAAGCAGTTGAAAAATCAAACATGGAGAAGGCTGCATTTGCCAGAACTCTCCTTATGTTGTTCGCAGTCGCCTTCTTGTGCTACATTTGAAAGAATTAATAGCAATCTGCATTGGTTAAAACACAAACACCCTCTCCCTGCTCCATGTCACTTCCTGCGGTTAGAACCATTCAGTGGACAAAAACGTCAGCTTTCACGTAACATGTGAACAATGTGGAGCATGGTTATCTCCATGCAGTAGTTCACCGTGAACCAAAGCATAACATGTAAATAAGCCTCAGGCATAAGAACAGCCCTGCTGGATCAGACAAAAGATTCATTTAGTCAAGCATTTGTTTCCAACAATGGCAAACCAGATGCCTCTGGGAAGCTCACAAGCTTCCTGGTGTTTGTCCCCTGGTGTTTGTCCCCAGCATCAGTTATAGACAAGAGATACGCTGCTTCTGAACTACCTAGTGAGAGTGCCAGACTCAAACCACTGAGCCACAATGTCAGAAACAATCAAAGAGAGCTGCTGCTCATAACTCTTTTATTTCTATTGTACTTCTCATTTATTTCCCTGCCCTTCTACAGTATCATCTTCTATGTCAATATTAAAACTACTCCAGAATAAAATATCAAAACAGATTAAAACCACCAAACTAAGAGTTTTGTTTATGAAAAATAAGTAGATGCAGTAGTAGCAGCAATGAACAAACAAAACAGCACAAAATAGTTCCCATGTTAACACTGACAAAAGGCTTGAAAGAATAACACAGATTTTACCTGGCGCCTAAAGATAAACAACAGATTCCAAACAAATATTGCTGGGTGGATATTTCATAATCAGGGTGCCACCACAGAGGAGCTCTTGTCCATGGTGCCCATTTGACTAGCCTCCAGGGATGGGGCCCTGGAACAGGGCTTGAGAAAATGGCCTCAGTCAATGAGTAGGTTCATCCAAGAGAAGGTGATCTGCCTTGAGATCTCCTTACGAACTAGTAAAGAAACATGCTTAAATGGGGTGTTGCATGTCTTCAGATTTCTTCCTGATGTCTATATGAAGAAAGTCTTCTGCTGCTGGGTGGAAAGCTCAACTCCTTTTTCTTCAAAAGCATAGAGACATCAGTCCTTCCACTCTGCCTCTCACTCTGGCGTGGTTGATTTTCCATTCAAAGCAACCCCAAGGCAGAGTGGTTGTGTTTGTGCTAGCTTGACTGATTTCTTATCCAAAGTACTTGCATGTCAGGGTCTCCTGCTTGGAACAATCATCTCCTTCTCTGGTCCAGATGGAGCAGAAGATGTTGACTGGCTGTCAAAAACTGCTATGCTTTGTGATCTCCTAAGCAGACCACTATTGCCTTCTCCATTCCACAAACTAAAAAAAAAAAAAGGTGTGGGGTGGATGGGTGGGAATGTCCTTGTGCCAGACTGAATGGTTGGATCAAATTGCTACATTTCAAGATTTCCTGTATTGAATGTGATCCTTCACTCCAGACCAGGCCTAGCATCATATCTCAACTAGTTGTCAAACGTTGCTGGGCTTTTTGTAAGGGAACTGCTGCTTCAATTATAGGGCTTGCACAACCAAATTAAGAATGTTAGTGTCAAAGTGTTAATCAGACATTGTTGCATGCTATTTCTGTGGGGACCTCTTCCAAATACTGCATCGAGCAGTTGGCCTGCAATTAAACCATCATCTCTCAACCCAAACTATTACTCAGGGTCATTGTGAGAATAAGCATTATGTAAGTGCATATTACAATGCTCTGATCCCTTGGGATAGGACAGGAGGATTTGTTTTATTTTACTTTAAGAAACTGAAGATCCAGATATTTTTGCTCACCTCTCACTACTGAATGGGAGGCATGGTGTGCATTCTGCTGAGTGCATTCCAGGAAGGACCAGGGATGTCAGCAGTGCTGTGACTGGCATTGCATTTAACTTGTCCTTAAGAAAAGAGTAAACTACTAGACTAAGACAAATCTCTTTTTATAAACCCTTAAGTTAAGACACATATCCCCATATCAGCACTGGCTGCTGATGCATTAGCATCAGCTCAGACAGGTATTTAAGACAATTCACTCATGCTCTTTTCACAGCAATTTTCATGTCACAAAATCAACAATTATTTTGCATCACAGCGATTTTCCTAGAGGAAACATTTTCTAGAGGAACATTTCTCGACTCTTATTCCAAGCAAAACATGTGGAACTCCACCATCACAGGAAAATTTGATACTTATAACTGTCAAAAGTAAGTGTAAAGGACATAACAAAACAGACAAGTTGTTCACTGATGGCCCCTTAACATGACAGTCTTCATACACAGTCAGTCAAGTAATATGAGAAATAAGTAGATTTGCTGAGCTACTATGTGGGGTGTGCTAACCCAATGGAGGAAAATTCAGGGCACATTTTATCCAAGCTAATTTTAAGCTTTGTTTCCTAGTATTTCTGAAGTGCCTTAAAAACTGTGCAATCCAAATCCAGTGTTTTTGTCAAAATAACCTCACACAGTTCACTAAGTTTAACTAGTCTGCAACATCATCAGCAAAGTTGTTACAAAAGCAGGTGTGTCAAACAACTCTTACTTATTTTAACCATCTTTCAGAGAAGCCCAAAGGCCCTTTATTGTAATGTCTAAGGTTGTAATGTCAAAGGTTCCTGTCTAAATGATATAGAATCTCTACACAAAGAAAACGCAACATATCTTCCTTTTCCATCTAGGTAGTTACAAGAGCTCCACGCCACAGGACCCAAAGACCTTTAAACCCTGCTTCAATGCAAAAGATCACAGCCACAACCCCTAGGAGGCTGAGCATTAAGGCTAAAGAAAATGAAATCACATTCTCCCAAGTTTCACAGCACTAGGCACTGTAGACAACATTCATGCATGCAACTGCCATATATCCCCATTTTTAAAGTTGGCACACTGATAACATTGGTTTCCTTCTCCCCTTCTAAAACATACCACTAAAATGAGCCACAAAGCAAATGGAATTCAGTTAATTTTTTGGAGACATGTAAAATCTTCCCATTGCAATGAGAGTTCTTTACATTTTTTAACTCCTTTTCTTAAACGGCAAGAAACCACATTTTTTCAACACTCCATGCAGACAGTGCTGAAAAGCAACTGTTCATTACAGTAAAAAACCTGGAGATTATAAATAATAGAATTATCATTATAAGTATTTAATATAAATACTTATATAAATATAAATATTTAATGTGCCAGTAATGCTATACCTACATGTACCATAGAGAACACTCTTCTTCATTTTTATATCTTAACTTATTTGCTGAATGCATGCTTGTTAAATATCATACACAGCATTCATATAATGCTTTCAAGGTTTAAAGCACTTCACATGTATTAGGACAGTTCATGCAATCATAATAAGCATAGGAGAAGCCTACAACCCTAAATCAAGAACTGTGCATACTCCTGTTTGCCAATTGTCTGTCAAGATCGGAGGCACTGTCCATGCTCATGTGCTAAGCAGCAGCTGGGTTAGAGAATTTTCCAGTTTCCCTCATTCAGCAGCTGGGTACAGCTACTCAGTAGGAGGGAGCCCTCCCAACCAGACTTAACCTCAGTGGCACTCTTACCCTTGGACTTCGGGGTCATAGTCCAGGGCCTCCACACCCCCTGGGGGCCCTCAAATCCTCTTAAGTCTGTCCTGGGTGGTGTGGTCACTGCTGGCCCACACTGTGCTGGGCAACCAAGTGTGATTGTGACCTGTGTTGGGTGCTTTAGAGACAGAGGAGGGAGTGGGGAAAGAAATATGTGAGATGGGAATACAGTTGTCCCTCACCAACCACAAGGGTTCTGTTCCTGGAAAACCTCACGGTTGGTGAATCTGCGGTTGGCAAGGCATAGGATTACATTGTAAACAGAGGGTTAGGGGAATCATGAGTGCCGAAGTGCCTAAAAGCCACAAAGAATGTTTTTAAAATCCCCCTGACCCCCGTAAAATGTCTTCTGACCCCCAGAACAGATCCCCTGACCCCCGAAATGACCCTGTGACAATGGAAATGACCCCCAAACCCCCCAAATTGGCCCAAACTTCCCCCAAATCACCCCTGACCCCTGTAAATGATCCCTGACCCTCAAATTGACCCCGTGACCCAAGAAATCTGCCAAAAAAGGCCAGAAATTTTAGGAAATGGCACCAACCATGAATACTCAAGTCATGGCTGGTGAGGGGGGTGACAGTTTGCCAGTCACGGATACTCAAATCCATGATTGGCAAACCCACAGTTGGCAAGGGACAACTATGTTATAGGTCTGGGGAGAGGAGCTCCAAAGGCCTTTAGGTGATGATGCTTAACTTGCAGCAGGGCAGGGCTCCAAAATTACCTAGGTGCACCTCTGCTTGTCCTACCCTAATTATGATCGTGTAAACTGCCCTATTACTTTGTTGTAGCTGTTACAACAACCTTGTAAGGTGAAAAATATTATCCCCATATTTCAAGGGGGGGCTGAGAGGGTGGGAGTTGCCTTAGGCCACATGGTGCATTGATGACAGAGGCATCATTTAGACCAGGGGAATTCTGAGTCGCAGCTTGATCTCTTAGATACTTTGCTACAGTAACTCTCTCTCTTTTCCTGTGTTAAAAACAACAGACTACATGAACTGCCTGATTTTACAGTACAGCAGTGGGATGTCCTGTCATTTGTAAAGAAAGCTGTGTAATGTTCTTTTCTCTTTAATCTACAATGACATAAATTTTTTTTTAAAAACTGCCTTTTTTGAACTGTCTACCTTGGCATTTGGCTGTATTTCTTTTTCTTTCATTATGTTAGTCAGGTGCTAAGTAAATAAAATCAATTCTGAACTTATAAAAAGCAATTGAAAATGTCTAGTCTTTTATAGCAAAGACTCTGTTGTGGCAGCCCACAATGCTTCAAACAAAATCAATCATCATTTCACCCTGCTCTGTGTGCTACTAAAATTAAGGATTTATGTTAGACTGCTAGGGGAAATTATTTTTAGAGAACCACCTTCGCAAGATTTTTACTGTTCATAAAATCCTTGTTTATGGTTTCCTCCCATCACAAGCAATCTCCTCCATTCCAGCATGAATTATAGATATTAATGGATGATCCCGATTTACATACAGTTTCCATCTTAATGGACACCAAAACTGCAGCAAAGGCAACAAAACCACTTCAGGTAAATGGTGTACAGTAAACAAGTCATCATCACCTTAAAAACATAATGAACCAAAAGGTGGTTGATATAATAATTACACAGTATCCTCTCCACGATCCCTACTGCTTTAAGAAATTTGCATTACTTTATCAGCAGTGCATTTGTAAGAGAAGAATGCCTGAGTTGGATAGCAAGATGGTTGGAAAAAGCACTTAAATGCAATGTGGCCTAAATATTTTAGTGATTATTATGACCACTTGAAAGCAGCAGATTCAGCATCCAATTTTGCGTATGTTGTATTAAGACCTATGAGTTCTTGCTAGAAATATATGATACATAATAACAGGTATGATCCAGGAAATGTAAAGCACTTTTAAGGCTACATGCTTATATCCATTTACTTGGGAGGGAGCCCCACTGAATTCTGTGTGAGTAGATACTGGATTGCACATCCCATTGATTTCCGTAGAAGAGTTAAACAGGTGCAATAAATCACTTCCACTTGAACGTCCTTAACTTTTGGGTCATTCTCAGTAATTATTCTTATAAAGAATGAGTCCCACCAACAGAAACATGGTGTCCCCTTCTTCAAGGGACTCCATTATGTTCACCATCAGGGCTGAGCTGTTGCCTGTTCACCTGAAATGTCCTGTTCATCCAAAGATAATCATCACCACAAAATAGACAGCAGAAATTTCATTTTCTCTAACTTTTCATGGCATCATTATAAACATAATCACCAGATCACATGATGTAATCAAACTGCTGTAATGAAAAGTAAGCAACCCTACAACTGGCCAATTTCTTAATACCAATGCAGCTCAATTTCCAAGTACTGTATCTAACATGGCTGAAGTGCAAAGACATTCAGTAGAAAAACACCTAAGCTGTTTTTCAGAAATGTATAAAGGTTGAATACCAGTACGCTTTTCCTTCATCCAACAAAAAGCAATACCTATTTGCCTCTCAGGTGTTAGCTACACAAACATAGCCCAATCCAAACTATATGCACTGGGAAGGAAGTACCATTGAGTAGAGTGAGACTTGCTGGTATGAACACTGAGGACTGCAAACCTAAAAGTAATTCTAGGTGATCAATTTATAGAGCAATAAATAGGTTGAATGTGTACAGAGTAATAAATGTGTTGAGTAGCCTCAACAAATGCCTTTCCTCAACAATAGCACATTTAAACAGAGTCAAACAGCTATATTTGATCTTTCAGAAAATGTTTCTCTCTCCTCTCCACTAGAATATCAGTTGCTTTTGTTGGCATGGATTTAATTGCCACAAGTGTTATGGGCAGCTATTAGATTGTGCCTAGGGTATCAAGTGACCAGCTATACAAGTTACTACCTCCATATTACTTTGCATATTTTAGTGTGTGTGTCTCTGTCTGTGTGTTGTGTCCCTGCGAGATATCAGGGAGCAATTCACACACAATTTGGGTTTTTCAATGCGTGTTAGAGTGTAGCCCGGTTAATATCCAGGGGCAACTTCGAATTTGCAGTAAAGCCTCGCAGAAAACCCATGGTAAAGCCTGCTGTGTGAAAAATACCCAGGGAATCAGGAAGAATAGGGGCTGAGGCTGGACATAGCCAGGTTAGCTGCTTGAGCCTATGTGGGCTCAATTCTTGGAGTCCTCTTCAAGCAGAGAAGAGAACAGCAGCATACAACTGTGAACCTTGAAATCAGCAGGCAATATGAAGCCTCAGGAGGATTGACTATTAGAGATGTGCAGACAGGTTTGACGTCGAACGTGTTTGATGTTGAACTGGTTCGGTTCGACTGTTTGGGGGTCAAACCAAACCACCCTGACCCCGGACCAAACCCTCCAGGGGGGATTAATTAATTAATTAATTAATTATTCATTTTTTAAATTACACTTACCCCCTCTGAGGGAGTTGTTCGAGGCAACAAGGGAGTTCGCGGAGGTTCCCTCTCCCCCCGTCAGCCTCCCTTATGCCATAATTCGGCCACTCGTTGGCCTTTCCCCCTCGGCGCGGTGGCCACTTTGGAGGCTGCTGCACCTGAGCAATGGGCCTCTCCGTGGCCTGGGTCACCCTCCGTAGCCCAGTCTGGCTTGGGTCCAGTTCAGACTCGAACTGAACTGGACCAGCCAGTTCTATGCATACCCCTATTGACTATGTGTGATATAAATACTATATGCTTGGCCTTCTACCCTTGCCTGGCCAGTGAAGCAGTAGCTTTGGCCTGCTACTATTCAGACCCCAACCTCTGTGACTGACCTTTCTCAGAGACTTGGGCTGTAGAGCATGTGCCTGGATTTCGGTATGGCTACCCACAGGCTGCAAGGCCTATTTCTCATATTACAGCAACAGAAAACTAATTTTTCTCACTGAAATAGTTGAAGTATATCTCCTACCGTGCAATGTCTACTTCACACAGGCATGATGAAGCATTTGCGTGTGTTTTGTCCTTTAAAAATAGCCTCTTTAGCCCCTCTTCTGTAATGTTACTGCTCTGCATCTCCTGCTCAAGATCTAGCAGCTTGAAAGAAACAGAGAGTCTTTTGCTTCCAAAGTATCTAGTCCTCCCGCTTTGCTTTCCAGTCACATACTTCATGTGTTTCAAAAATACTTTAGTCAACTTTTAGAATTCAATAACTGACTTTGATAGAGAAATTACTGTTCCAGTGTATGGTAAATGACAATGGTCTAGAACACTGTTAAATTTAAGTCTTGAAAATGAACTTTAATAAAATGTGCTCCAATAATGTACTGTGACAGCTTTTAGAGAAATCAGCTTCAATACTCTGATTCTCCCAGGAATGCAGTGAGATATACTCAAGCAGCCTTGAGCCATGGAATAAGCAAGCAGACAGCTTCATGATAAATGGTCCTAGAAACCTAAATTACAACTGCACCAAATGAACAATATGTCCAAATTATTTGGTGGCTTTTTTGTTGCAGAGACAGCTGGCATGAGCGTAGCCTGCTATCATCTTGGTCTACAAACCTACAGTGACACCTAGTGGGCAAATACCCAGTCAAGAAACAACCCAGGCCCTTGCTCAGAGGCTGCTGCAGGCTAAATGTCTCTCTTCTAAACAACAGAGCAGATACATCAAAGAACAGCAAAAATGTCAGGTTGCCTACCAGAAATGCAACACTTACTGGAGCGAGGCAGTATTGGGAGAGGAGTAGCAAATAGCAAGTGGAATGTGGAAGGAGGTGGCATGATCCCCTTCCTTTCTCAGATTTTCCTAGTGCTAGAGTACTCGAATTATTGCTATTATGTATATATATATAACACTATCAGTATACATGGCCCTTTACACAGTGAGATGATGATGATGATGATGATGATGATGATAAACAGGCCTCTACCCCAAGGACTTTACACTCTAAAATTTGACAGATGGGAGCTTCCCAGTGGGAGCTTTCCTTCTGGGGCACATAGCAGCTGCAAAATGCCTGATCTAGATTAGGACCACATAGGTGAAGAAATTATTTTTTAAAAAACCATTCCTCCTCTGCAGTATCAGGGACCCACACATCTGCATTATACACACACACATGCACAGAGACCCCAAACATTCAATAGGTAATGAGGGGAAATGACACAGACACAGGTAACAGATGAATCGGTTTGGTGTCGTTATCTACCTGTGGCCAAGTTCAAATGTGACACCGACGCCCATTCGCGTGTCAAAGCAGAGTTGAATAGGGCAGAGGTTGAAATTTGTGTACATCCAAATGTGCGAAATTGTGGTTTTGTGGCAAAAGTGATTTGTGGTTTCCCTCACCAAACTCCAATTTGAACTTTTGGTTTGTAGTGAGTTTCGCTGCTCCAGTCTGAGGTTTGAAGGTGGCAATGTTGCATCCGAATGCAGATACCACCATAACTGTGGTTTCGTGCTGTTTCTGGAACTGTAATCATAGAGAGGGTGGCCCAGACCTACCTAGGAACACACTCACTCCATGCCTGCTGTGCTTCTCACTGGCCGAATCTCTGAGCATTTGCCCTGCCCCCTTGCCTCCACGCTCCTCAAGCCATTGCCTGGCAACAGGGACACTGCCTTATCCCATCCCAAGTTTCTAAGCTTGTCAAAGGGAAAGGTCACACAGGGGCATGCCCACTTTCCACTGTGTCTCTTGTTTTCCACTCTGGCAAACAGAAGAGAAAGGGAATGGGAAGGCAAGAAGTGCACTATGTGTTTTGGTCTCCAAAAATGAATCAGTAAAGAAATTGAATAAATTTCCCTTTTTCCTGGTGTGATGGCCCCACTTTCCTGGGATCACTGATAATCAGGGCTTCCCTCTACCATGATTCCCCGCAGCGGCCAATCTGCATACACGGCAACTCCGATCCAAACCTGGGAAATTTGAATGAGAATAAATATCTATCCCTGGTCCCAGTTTTTTCTCAGTCTGCCCACCCGGTGCCACCCAGACACATGGAGCAGCCACTACTCCTTGGAAGTATGAAGGGGTTGCCTGGAGAGGAGGGGGTCACACAAGCGGCAGCCCCTTGATTTGGATGGCCTACCTCATGAGAACGCAGTCCGACAGGAGGACCAAAACTCACTGAACCTCTGGTCCTCCCCAGTGGACTGACCGTCTCATGAGAGGGCTAATCTGTTGTCGGCAAGCTGACACAGGGGCAGGAGTGCTCTTGGGTGTTCCTGGACTGCTTTGCTGGGGTCTGCCATCGCAAGAGCATCCTTGGTCATAGTGGACCAAATCCCAGGGTCCTTTGCCCTCCCCCATATACATATTCCCTCCTAGGTAGTCATCATGATCCCTTCCCAGAGTAACAGAAAAATGGTGCCCCCCTGCATTCCCCCATTGCCAGCAATTGTGCTAGTATGAGACTGTGTTGGTGACGAGGGCAGCTGTGCAATAGCTGTTGGGAGAAGGGCTTGGATGCCATTTAATGGGATTTAAATGCCCTTTTCCTGCCAAGGGTGGGAGGTCCATTCCGAAAAGGCATGAACGCACCCAGTATGCTCCCTTGAAAAGCTAAATCTAACAATAAAATCATGGCTAATGGCTGCCGCCCCACCTACATTCCGACACCTTGCTCAGAGTCTGCAGCCAGTGTCCGAGTCTGGTGACATGAGCACCACGGAGCTTGCTGGGAAGTGGCCTCGGCAGACCAGGAAGAGGGAGGGGCTCCCCTGCCCTGAAACCGGAGGTTGCCAGGCCACGGTTGGATGGACGTCTGCGATGCTATTCAGTTACAACAATTAAACTTAGGTTCATCTCAGGTTTGCCATTACATGTGAATGGGGCCTGAGTGCCTAATTAGTTCCAGTGATACATTTAAATTGGATTGCCTGTATCTATTCTGGCATGTGCAGCATTTGCATGCCAGCACTGCATAATGTTGGGCCTTGAAATTTGGTTTTTTAATGTTGCACTCATAAGTGCAGCTACTTGGCTAAAACCTGACACTGGCTGCATAGTATCCTTCACGAGTGCTTTTTATACACACACACTTTGCATTTACTTAGCATTTCTATCCATCCATCTAACCATACATTTATACCTGGCTCTCTACCACTCAAGAGATTTACAAAACAATATCAGCATAATACATTCAATAAAACAGCATTATTAATTAATTATTAATTATTATTTAACATATTTTATACCGCTCAAAACTTACATCTCTGGGTGGTTTACAACAAAAAATGCCAACAGAAAAGTTAAAACATTAGTTAAAACAAATAAATGACAACAGAGAAATTAAAACTTTGGTTAAAATAAAAATGACAGCAAAAAGTTATAACATTACAACTATTTAAAACCTTAAAACAATATTTTAAAACAATGTTAAAACTATTAAAATGGCATTCAATTAAAAGGCTGGGTGAACAAATGTGTCTTTAAAGATTTTTTTAAAATTGTCAGAGATGGGAAGGTTCTTATTTCAGCAAGGAGTGTGTTCCAAAGCTTTGGGGCAGTAGCTAAGAAGGCCCTTCCCTAAGTAGCCACCAGATGGACCTCTCCTGATTATCTCAATAGGCAGTGGGGTTCATGACAAAGAAGACATTCTCTTAAATACCCAGGGCCCAAGCCATTTAGGGCTTTATAGGTTATAACCAGCACCTTGTATTTTGCCCGGAAACATATCAGCAGCCAGTGTAGTTCTTTCAATACAGGAGTAATATGATCTCTCCGCGATGACCCAGAAACCAACCTGGCTGCCGTATTCAAGACCAACTGTAGTTTCCAGACTATGTATAAAGGTAGCCCCACATAGAGTGCATTGCAGTAATCTAGTCTGGAGGTTACCAGCATATGTACCACTGTTCTGTGGTTGTTTATCTCAAGAAATTGATGCAGCTGGCATATCAGCCGAAGCTGATAGAAGGCACTTCTGGCCACTGCCTCAACCTGGGACACCAGGGAGAGGCTTGGATCCAAAAGCACCCCCAGACTGTTCCTTCTGGGGAAGTGTGAGCCCATCCAGAACAGGCAGATCAAACTCATCTCCCGAGTTTTCAACCCCGCACAATAAGTACCTCTGTCTTATCTGGATTCAGTCTCAGTTTGTTATCCCTCATCCAGTCCATCATCGCCTCCAGGAAAGCATTTAGGCAGGTTATGCCTTCTTGTCCCTATGAAGTTGACATTGAGAAATGGATTTGGGTGTCATTTATTCATCATTATAATGAATAACATACAGAATTGGTACCCTGCAACACTACAAGCATCAAGCAAAATCTAAGCAATCGGCAGCCTAACTTATAACACATCACCGTCAAAAATAGCTTTTCAGAAAGCCGACAGGTTCAAGCCCCATAGGGCCTCAGTGGGTAAGGTGTTCCATAGGCTGAGAAGAAGGAAGGGTCTGCTTTGTTCCTACCAGATCTTATCACCTTTAACATTTGATAGAAGAAGCTCTTATGTTTCTTTTTAGATTGTAAGCTCTTTGTGGACAGGGATACATCTTATTTATTTATTTCTCTGTGTAAACCGCCCGGAGCCATTTTTGGAAGGGTAGTATAGAAATCAAATGAATGAATGAATGAATGAATGAATGAATGAATAAAAGGAGCTCTGAATAAGGATTTCCAAACAGATGTTAATGGGCTTAGGTGGGGGCACTCCAGGAAGATCTCTTTCAGAGGAAACTAATATTAGAAATGATGCTGATCCAAGAAACAATTTTCAAAGAAATAAAAGAATTGTTGTACCTCCTCCCAATATTTAGAGGTAAGAAAACACCATGTGAAAGCAATTCACTTCCAAGTCAGGGAGAAGATAAAAAGATGTTGACTTCAAAATAATGGAAAATATTTTCTTTAGGGAACTGAGTATCTATTCTGGAATAAAAAGCACCACTTGCTGATTGTATGTAAGTAATAGTAGAAGGATTAATTGCCAGTAGCTATGTATATAGTATCCAAGACACAAAGGGATTATAACTGTGTGTCTCTGTTTGATATAGAGCCTTCTGCCCAGTGTTGGATCTGCAATTGCAAGCCAATCATCTTATTATTAAACCTAAAAAAAATTTTTTTGCAGAATTCTTGAGGAAAAGGGTGCTCACCATTATAAAGCAGTTATCACTAATATTGGAGATGCAGTCTTTTAAAAAGCTTTATTGTCCAAATCCCTTAATATTGTAGGCATTTTAAAATGTTAGCATATAAACCTACTCTATCACTTCATCAGTTAACCATCAGATGGCAGTAGTTTAAAGAGCTTTCAGAAAATAAGGGTTGTTACTGTGTGGGATATTTCTGTGTAGGATAAGAAGAATTAACATTCCATAATCAAGTCAGCTATGAACACACATAGTTGCTATTATGAATATAAAGGAAAGCACAGTGGAGAATTTGTTTTGTCCCCAAAAGATCTTGAGCCATGTCTAAAAAGGATTCTTCAACAGATACAGTTATGTATAGGGGATATTATTGGATTCATCATGTTCTACTGAATCATTTCAGTGTTGCCACAACACAGAAGAGCTGACAAGAGTGCCATATGGGCTACTTTTACATCTTCAAATTGGTTTAGGTGTGTCTTCAATAAAATAATGCTATGAAAGGTTGGTTAGTTGGTTTACACACAGGAAGCTGCCATATACTGAGTCAGACTATCTAGCTCAGTATTGTCTTCACAGACTGGCAGCGGCTTCTCCAAGGTTGCAGGCAGCAATCTCTCTCAGCCCAATCTTGGATAAGCCTGGGAGGGAACTTGAAACCTTCTGCTTTTCCCAGAGCGGCTCTATCCCCTAAGGGAAATATCTTACAGTGCTCACACTTATAGTCTCCCATTCAAATGCAACCAGGGTGGACCCAGGGGACAAGTCATGCTTGCTACTACAAGACCAGCTCTACTCTCCAATTTGTAATATTGTAATATTATCTATAAAGTTTTTATCCCGCCCTTTGACCAAGGAACTCAGGATGGTGTACATTAAAGTAAAGTGTGCCATTGAGTCAATGTCAGCTCCTAGAGACCACAGAGCCACTATTTGAGCTCAAAACGGCTGTTTCAAGTGTTTTGAACTCAAAATGAAACACCCTTAAAATAAAGGGCCTGTTTCGAGCTTGAAACAAAAAGACCCCGTTTCGAGCTCCAATCATTTTGTGTATTCCAAGCGCCATATTGGAGGGCTGATTTCCCATTGCTGATTGGTTTCCTGGCACTGGCTTCCAATTGGCTTGCGATCTCCTTGCTTCTTGGTTGGTTTGTTATTATCCATATCAAGTGTTGTAATGGGCAACTGTGCCCCCATTGAGTGGGGGAGGGAGGGAGGAGGGGAGAATACAAAGGAGAGAGTTGCCAATGTATTTAAGGACCTAGGAGCCAGAGATCCCTTACAGTGTACCAGTGCCTCTTGAAGAGGAAGGACATCAGGAGACAAAGGACAGCAGACTGCAGCAGCAGAGGAGAGGAGAGTGGTTTTGTGTGGCCCTGCCTGGTCGAAGCAAGAGAGAGAGAGAGAGAGACAGAGTGCATGTGGCTTATCTGTCTCTTTCCCCCACTCCTTTTAATTTGCAGTGCCAACTGCTTTTCTTTTCTTTTCTAAACTATTTGTAATTGTACCAGCAGTCCCAGTGGCTTTAACTGGGTGCTGCTTAGAATATTTTTCTTTTCTTTTGTGGATTTCTTCTTCTTCTTCTTTCTTGTGGCCAACCAGCTCCAGTGGCTTTAATAACTGGGTGCTCCTGTGCTGACTGTTTTTGTATTTCCCCCCCTCCCTTTTGCAGCCCCTGGCTACATGTCTTTGCTGCTGCTGTGTGCCTGAATTGGACTGCATTTATTTTATTATATTGCAGGCTGGTGTGCTGTGACTCCTGTCTGGTGCCCAGCCTGCCCAGGCCCTCTCTGTTTCCCTGGTGTTCCTTTTTTGTTGTTTTTCCAGCTTTTTTATTGTTTGGGTGGGTGGGTGCCCGGCTGGTGCTCACCTGCCCTCTCCCCAGCTGTTGAGTCTCGGCCCCTGTGCCTCAGGGAGCAGCACTTGGCCATACTCCAGCAGAAGAGACTGAGAGAAGATGCCAGAAGGTAAGCCCCCCTTGGTCACTGGTCAGGTTATTAGAGAACATAGAGTTCTTAATCTTTAAATAGGGCTGGGCTTGAGGAAGGGGTTTTAGGTAGGCACTCGGACTATAGGACAGGAGGGTTGGGTTAACTTAGGAAAGGCCACATTAATCCCCTTCCCCTTTCCTTCCCCTCTGCTCACCTCATTGTTGCTCGTTCCCCTACAAAAGCCCCCCCCATTCAGGATTAAGTCCAAGTTGCCTTTTCTCTGATTGGTTCCAAGACCAACTGTTCTAAGGCACAGTCATTCAGCATATCTAGAAGTTGGACCTCTTTGTCCTGACCTGACTGTGAATTTACCCAGTCTATGTGTGGGTAATTGAAGTCACTCATTATTACTGCCCTGCCTCTCCTTGACGCCTCCCTGATTTCCTCCTGCAACTTCCAGTCACTGTCAGCGTTTTGATCTGGAGAGCGATAGCACGTCCCCAGCAGCACATTTCCTTTCAGGCCTTGTATTGTCACCCACAGGGTTTCTATGGAGGACTCTGGTCCTCCTAGGTTTTCTAGCTTGTTAGATTTTCAACAGAACTGAATGCTTTTAAGCATTCCTCCAGCAATGGTAGAGCCAGATGACCACTGTTTAATGGAAGACAGGATGCACCGTTAACTGCATGAGGACGGATGGACTGGTGTTGGATAGAAAAACAACAGCCTTCTATGCATTCAAAGGTCATATGATCTCGAATGCATTCTCTTTTAAAATATAAAATGCACGTTATAAACAGTTACAAATGCAAACTGGATTCTAGGTTTGGCAATACCTAATGTGCCTGCAGAAGCACCTGAACTCTCGGCTCCAACACGGGATCACCTACTGAAGTTGTCTTGCTGTAGAGTCAAGACAACCAACTACTGTTTAGTCATCAAACTTTGTCTGGGTTCCTTTGTCTTTGGCAGGAAAAAAACTTTCAACAAACTTCTTCACATTCAGAATAAGTAATTTCTGGAAAGTGGTGCCACAAGGTTCAGTGATGGTCAGTAGCTTAGGAAGCTTTAAGAAGACTGGGATTAGGCAAATTCGTTAAGGCTAGTCTCTATGATAACTAAACGGCGCCCCCATGTTCAGTAGTAGTGTGTCTGAATTCGAAACACGGACTGAGGACAGACAACATGTAGCTGTGGGTGTAGCTGTGTTGGTGTAGCTGTGTTGCCTTCATGTCTTGCTTGAGAGTTCCCCAGAAGCAACTGGACGGCTGCTGTTGGAAACAGAATGCTGGACTAAATGGGTCTTCTTAAATCTAAATGCTTCGAAGGCATTTCTGTTTCATGTATGTTCTTTTTATCACCTTCCAGCAGTCTAGACTCGCCTTGCCTTCTACGATCAACATGTGCAGCGCTCCCTGCTGGGGAACGGTCAAAACTACAACCTGCGGCACAGCCGGTCACCTCCTACAGCCAGCGTTGGCCTCAGTACGGACAAACCGTACGGCGCCCTCAGCCGGACAAACCGCGCGCACCCTATTTTTGCGACTAGCAAAGCCAAGGCGAGCTCTCAGAAAACTGTATAGAGCTTCGAACCTCTAGGAGCACACCAATCCGTTCGGCTCGCGTCACCTCTACTCTGGGCGAGGGCGGGACCAACGATTCTGATTGGTGCTTGATGGGGAACAAGAGGGCGAGGCTAAGGAAGCGGCGGATCACGGAAGAGAGACGAAGGTCTGAGCTGCTTGATGGCTGCGGAAGTGGAGAGCGGCTGCTGGGGGTTCCCTCGCTGTGAACGCCTGATAGATGCTGCGCTCATTCCACCCTTTGGGTTGGTTCTGGCTACTGCATGTGGCGGGGCAGTTCTCTCCTGCCACTGGGAAAGAGATCGACGTCGCCCGCTATAGGTGAGACGAGGAGGCAGGATCCTCCCTACCCTGACAGTTCCGGGGAAAGCATAGCCCATGCTGTCCTAGCCTAACCCCTCGCCTGGGATCTCTTGCTGTTAAGAATGGTGTGGCTGGCAGAATTTCAACAGGTGAAGCCTTTCCCCTTGTTGGTAATCTGGACCTGTTGGATTTCTGCCTGTTGAGAAGGTTTAAGAGTGTAGAAGCTTTGCTAAGGCAAAGGAGGTGATGGTAGACCTTCTGCTGGAGAATAAGAAAAAATCCAGCTACTGCTTTTTAGTAATACCTAAGTCATTTCTCTGTTTGAAGATGTGTAATTGCTCATTATCTAGTGCTGAAGATGAAATGAAGATTTTAAAAAGTTGGGGACTGAAAATAGAGGATAGTATATTTTTCTTAACTGGTGGTGAAGGCTGGGCTTTTGAGAGGGTAGGGGAAACTGCTTGGGGCTAACTTTTCCAGTGAGTGGAAAGGAGTGACTGATTGTAAGCCATCTTTTCTCACATCCTACAGACCAAGCAGTTCAGCAAGGAACATGTTGGGCAGAGAATGGCTGAGGTGCTGTGCTCCCACTCTTCAGTCTAACAGCCTATCTATTCATGTAGCTCTGACATGGAAGAGACTAAAAATCATTATGCGTACTAGCACTTTGCTTCATGTTTGAAAACAATGCATTGTGTAAATCCTTGTTACCTGAATAAATCCTACTTGATTAAGTAAATGAGTTTTGAGCAATTATATCTGCTCAAGTTTGTATGTAAACAAACATTTGGAAGAAAAAATCATATTTGGTTTTTAGAATGCATATGTATGATGCTGCAAACACAATTTTAGAAAAGCAATTCCTGTGTGAGAGAGGGGAATGCTTTTTAATGAATATTTATGTAAATATGTATATTTTGTTTAATTGGTAGACAGTGTCTTTTTAAAAGGTTTTTAAACAACTGTATATTGCACCTCTAGTAAATATTGCCAATCATCTGCCTCCAATGTCATGTATCTTTCAGCACTGTAGTGAGGATCCCTTCAAGTAAATGGTTATCCATATGGTAAACCTTTTAAAAGTGTCATGGACTCCATGTAGACAGTGTTCCCTCTAACAGGGATTCCCAGATGTTGTTGACTACAATTCCCATAATCCCCAGCCAAAGGCCTCTGCAGCTGGGGATGCTGGGAGTTGTAGTGAACAACATCTGGGAATCCCTGTTAGAGGAAACACTGCATGTAGATAACTTTATGGGGGTTGTAATGTTTGGATTGACGCAGAGGTCAAGAGGACCCAGAGATGTAAAGTCTCAGTCTGAGACTGCTGACTTTAAAGGAATCCTGAATCTTCCTCAAGAAGCCTTGGGGTGGAAAATAGGGAAGATGCTAGTGGGGGCATGCCCAGGGCTGTGCCTTGGAGAAGGTGCTTGGGAACCTGTTGTTGGCAACACTGTTCTGGTCTTTCAAGAACTGAGAGAACCTCTGTAGGTTCACATGTTATACACAGATTTTATACGCAGTTATTCACACACTATGTTAAATACATATAGTGTGTACACTTCCTATCTGTACCCTGAATTTGAGAGGGCCTGTACACAGGTTCATTTTTAAAATGAACATGTGTATAGTAATTCTTATGCAAACATGTACATATGGCAAGGTTACATGTATACATGTGCAATGTAACACCTGAAGAGGGGTAATGATATGTACAGTATTGCTTTTCAGTAATTGTGGATTTCTGACAATTTTTTTCTTAGGGAAAGAGTCAAGTCCATGTTTTATCATGCTTATGATAACTACTTGAACAATGCTTTCCCATACGATGAACTGCGTCCTCTGACATGTGATGGGCAGGACACTTGGGGAAGGTACTGGAAAGAGTGAATGTTCTTTCTCTACTTGTTCGTAGAATCTTAAAATAGCATCTCCTGGGCAACACCTCCATCTGCTAGAGAAAATGGAGCCTATGGCCGAGACAAAACTTATCACTGTCATCAATACAGTCAGTGATGAAGATCTGGCATTTTGATTTCATATCAATCATGAATGTGGATTTCCCCTTCCCTGATTTGGGAAGAAAAAGCTTACTGGTTTAATATCAAAGTCTGTAAGTGTGTGTGTGGCTTACATTTGATGCCAATTTTCTCCATAGCATTACTTTATGCTGTCTTCTCTTGTATTTCAGCTTTTCGCTCACACTGATTGATGCTCTGGATACTCTGCTAGTAAGTACCATCTCTCAGTAACAGCTTCTTTTTCTTCCAGTGAGGTAGCCATTCTCTGCTACACAGCTTTATTAAATTTATTGTAGCATGAACTTTCAGGGACTAGTCCCCAAAATCATATGCTAAAATCTTAGCCTTTAAGTTGCCACAAGAGACTACTTTTTTCTGTGTTCCTACTTCTTGAGTATCCCTTCATGGGCAGAGAATCATATCTTTCTCCTATTTACTCATTCTCCATTTGAGGTTTAAGAAGGGTTTATATAGTTCAGCATTCCCAGCTTTCTCATCTTTTATATTAAAGATTTGAAATGACTGGAAGGAGGTTTGAGAGAGCAGGGAATCACCTTCATGGAATGTTATGCTTCCCATTTCATGACACAGCAGCTTCCATTCCTAAGGGCAAAGAGCTTTCAGCTCAAGTATGAATGCACCTGAAATGTTCTGTATCATACCTTCTGATCTTTTTTCCCTGATGATCATTATTCACTGTTTCATGAGCCGTCTGAAACTCTGATTTCAGTTACTTTGATTTATTTCTAGATTTTGGGAAATGTCTCTGAGTTCCAAAGAGTTGTCGGTGTGCTGCAGGAGGATGTGAATTTTGATATTGATGTAAATGTTTCCGTCTTTGAAACCAACATCAGAGGTGAGCTGAATTCTAGAGGTCACTTGGCTTGGAAATATTTTGCATAATATAAATTGAGGCTGAGATTTAACAAATGTGACTTTCTTAGGTGGTTATACCTCAGTAGGAGCGGGGTGTTGCCCTCATGACTGTTGATGCACTTCCCAGAAGCATGTGTTAGAGTGCTGAACCTAAAGTGGTGATTCTGTTATATTTAATAGGGGGAGAGCAATGGGCCCAATTCAGCCCCAGCACAGCATCCCTCCAGTGGCTGCTGTTGGTTTCTACTTTGTGTTTCTTTTTATATTGTGAACCCTTTTGGGACAGGCAATCATCTTATCTGTCTGTCTACGCAGACCACTTTGAGAAAAATCTTGTTGGTAAGCAATATATCAATATTCAAAGTAATAGTAGTAGTTGTTGTTTGTAATCATTCTAAATCAGGCCTGCTCAACTTAGGCCCCCCAGCTGTTTTTGAACTACAACTCCCATAATCCTCAGTCACTGTGACCAATAGCCAGGGATTATGGGAACTGTAGGCCAATATCTGCAGGAGGGCCGAAGTTGAGCAGCCCTGTTCTAAATGCTTGTTTAATCCTATGGCTTACCTATGTTCCTGACCCAACTAGAAGCATGGTATTTCATGATGTGTATAATGTATTCCTTGCAATGATCAAGGGAAATGTTGTTGCTGGGATAAAGCAATTATAGACTGTCCCTTGAGAAGCCTAAGTGAATCTGGCTCTTCAGTAGCCACTGAAAAAAGAGCCAGTTCTCCATATTTCATGTTGTCTGTCCACATGTTCAAGTGGCGCAATGATGGGGGCAAGCGAAGGGAGCTTTGGGACTAGCAATAGGTTCATCCAGCATCCTTGATAGCACTGCTTTGCTTCTAAATAAGCATTGTCTATTCTCTTGCAGTGGTTGGTGGCCTCCTGTCTGCTCACTTGCTGTCAAAGAAGGCTGGTGTTGAAGTGGAAGTAGGATGGCCATGCTCTGGGCCCCTCCTGCGGATGGCAGAAGATGCAGCTCGAAAACTTTTGCCAGGTGAGTATCCTTGTAGAGCTTGAGAATCCATCGTTCCCTGCGTCCTGCTGTATAGACTCAAAACGTGGTTTAAGTGTTATATACGAACAGAATCATAAGCAATATGTACCATGAGCTGCATAAAACTTTGCTTGCGAACTACTGCAAGCAGAAGAGGTGTTTTGTGACGAGAATCTCACTGTGCTGAAAAGAAATATTTATGCCCCAATTGTATACTGGGCAGAAGGTTACTAAAGCTGAAGAAAGGAATATATACTCGAGTGCCTGCTTTACTCTTGACAAATGAGTATACTAGAGCAGCAAAAAGCGCTCTAGAGTGGCATGTAACATCAAGGCTCTGATGGGTTGCTAGAGATGAAACGACTAATGTAGTTCTTCCTTTGAGGAAGTAAAGGGGCACTTACTGTGCTGTGTTTGGCAGGTATTTGTCATTCAGTGCAAAAGTAAGTAGAGATAGAACATGGGGTTTTTATTGCCTTTTGAATAGTAGTGATCCTCTTAACCTGCAGTTTCTAGGACTCCTGTTTTTGTTCCCTAATGGGCTGTCATTGGTGTGGAATGTAAATCCCAATCTGTGCAATAGTGACTGATTGAGCTTCAGCATGCAGCTGTGTTCTTGCAGCAGCCCATTGTCACTTATCAAACTCTCAAATGATCATAATAAACCTAGGTTTTGATACTAAGTTTGATCAGATAATGTATTAGGACTTCCTCTGTAGTTAACCACTTGCTTGGGGCAAGTCACCATTCTTTCAGGTGAGTAGCTTTGCCAGACCTACTTAAACTGAGCTAGGCAGGGTGGTCTCTGTATCAGTCAGCAAGGAAGCCTTGCAAACAATTCCACACAAGTTACTAGCTCACCTATCGATGCCCATCTTAGTCATTTATGTCTAAAAAGACATGAAGCTTCCCTATCTCGTTGCTTAAAGGCAAATTGTAACTACCTGCCCACTCATCCGCAATCTACAAGCCTGACTTTCACAATGCAATTTAGTTAGTTAGTTAGTTAGTTAGTTTGTTTATTTATGACCAAACAAAACAGCACCTGAACAGTAAGTACACAATTACAAATCTAAAACCAAATAAAATAAATTTAAACCCCAGTTTGCAAGCATCTTATTTTGCACACCGCAACACAAAAACATGCAATTCTGTAAGTAGTTTCCTCTTAGTGATCCGCTAGAAAGAAAGCAACATGATAATCATCAGAAAGTCCAGAGCGTTTTTCATATAAGGCTCAATCCAAATGGAACGAATTGATTTATAAAAGGAACAGTGAAGCAAAACATGAGCTATTGACTCAACCGCACCTACACCACAAGGGCAGAGGCAATTCCTTAGAGGGACTCTTTTATATTTTCGCTCTAATACAGCCAAGGGAAGAACATTAAATTGTGCCTGGGGAAAAACTCTTCTCAACCTTAAAGTAGACAGTTGGGTTAAATAAGCAGCAGGCGCCGGGTCGTTTAAAAAAACTGCTACAGATATTCCTAGGAGCAATCAAACTAAGGTCTTTCTGCTTCTCTATATCTAACACTCTCTGTTTGAAAATCTTTTTAGCTACATTGTGGCTTAAAGTACGTATACATTGTTCTGAGAAGCCACATTTACCTAAGATGGTTTGGACATTCTTTATCCAGGGAGACTGAAAGTCATCCCTCAAAACTAGTGGGACAAGGCCCGAAGAGTAAGGGTGAAGTTTGAGCCAAAAAGTGACCCTGCGCAACCACGCCTGTGCCACAAACCTAATCATTGCAGATTCCAAACGTAAAGCCGCATTTGGGACACATCTAGACAGCTGAAAAATGGCTCGCAAAAAGCTCTCCTGAACAACTTAAAGGGATTGTTAATTACCTGTGGAAAATATCTGAGCTCCATACAGCATCTGTGCCAGGGTTTTAGCTTTAAAAACCACAAGTGCTGCTGGTATATAATGGGCTCCTTTAGTATAGAAGAATTTTAATATCACTGCCATAGATCTCTGGGGATTAGCAGCCGCGTACTCGCAGTGAGGTCTCCATGATTTTCGCGCATGGAATACCAGGCCAAGATATTTATAGATTTTTAACCTGTTGGACTTTTCTTCCATTAATTACCCAATTGTGGATCTTCCTTCCCTTGCTAAAGACCATCATCTTGGATTTCTGTGTATTAATAACCAAATATTCCTCTTTGCAAAATGAGAGTGAACTCAAGGCTCTTTGCATGCCGACGAGTGTAGTAGATATTATCACCACATCATCGGCGTATAATATAGAGATGGGTCTTCCTGCTAATGTAGGTTGGTATAAGGTAGGTTCATCAAGATAGGGGATTAAGTTGATATAAAAATTAAATTTAAAGGGGGTCAAAATACAGCCCTATTTAACCCCCTTCTGCGAAATAATTGGGTTTGAAAGGTGGCTCTGGCTATTTCACAATGCGACAAGTGAGACAAATCTTCCTCAAAGACTGTCTTAACTTGTTTGGCAACTATTTAACCTGTTCCAAACATCAGTTTCTTGCACTGCTGGTCACATTATCTAATTTGCAACTGGATGTAAGGATGAAACATTGCTGAATCAGAGGTGCAGTTGTATGAATGTGCAACCATTTCCAAGGGTATCCGTAATTTGAATTATACCATATGTGCTGATTTCATGAACCTTCTCTCTTCTTTCGACTTTTAGGGAGACCAGTACGATTTCTATGTAGCTTGAGGAGTTTGGCTGTTTATTGGACCAGTATTCTCTGAAACAGAGATTCCCAGATGTTGACTACAACTCCCATCATTCCCAGCTGTAATGGGCTTTGGCAAGGGATTATGCAGCTGAGGATGATGGGAGTTGTAGTCAACAACATCTAGGAATCCCTGTTACAGGGAACAGTGCCTTAAACCCCCGAACTCGTCTTTCTGGAAAAGTCCTTAGTTCATATTGGACTAAAAGGATACTTTTATAGCTGCCAACTTTGTACCAACTATTGTGCAGTTGTACAGGTTACTTCAGTTCCCCAGAATATCATTAGCAAGTTGGCAATTTCAGTGGTTTGTTGGCAAGAGAGAGAGTGTCTGAGTTCTAGAAGACATGCTATGTACATCAGAGACATTTGGTTAGTATTGGCATATGGACAACAGGGAGAGCCTGTGATGCTATTCTACTAATGAATAACCAATGAATTTGGAATTTGAAAATGCATACAAGTTGTTTGACCCCTGGGATATGTGGGGCATGCAACAGGATCTGTGGGAAAAGATCCTGTATAAGCTACCCATTTCCTGGATACTGCAAGCCTCGTTCGAACAACTAATTTTTGAACCTTCACTATGCCCAAGCTCTCTTCCATGACCATAAGGACCAGAGACATTCTATTTGTTTCAGTGAAGGCTGGGGTTCTCTGGATGCCAAACGCTATGCCAGAAAGCAAATTTCTTTGTTATATGCTAAATCAGTGAAGGCATGGAATATTGCACAATGTCTTGTTTAATAGTCAGAAGATACTTTGAGAAACTTATTTTCTTAGCATCAGCAATATGACTATTCTGGTCTGGTCAGTTCTGCCATAATATAGAGAGATGGCCTTGGTGGCATCTTTTTGCAGCTCTGTGACCCTATATGTCTGTCTTTTCAAGCTTTTCAGACTCCAACTGGAATGCCATATGGGACTGTGAACTTACTACATGGAGTAAACCCTGGAGAAACTCCAGTTACTTGTACTGCTGGTATTGGTACATTTATAGTGGAATTTGCTACATTAAGTCATCTTACAGGTGACTCAGTATTTGAGGATGTTGCCAGAAAAGCTCTTAAGACCCTCTGGAAAAATCGCTCTGATATTGGCTTGGTGAGGTTTTTCTGTTTTAAAGCTCTTGTTTGAACTATAAAGATGGAATGAACTCTCTAATGGGCAAACACTACTAGGTGAACTTAGGAAGACAGAACTCTGAATTGTAGCCTCTGATGTGCGTTGATCATAGGACTTTAATCGTGTACAAACTGGCACATGCCTATCTTAAAGATGAACAATTGATGGCATAGCCATCCTATGGTAGCTGCTTGCTACATATCTCAGGTTTTGTTACAAGAATGTCATAAATGACTATATGGAGACCAGTGTTTACTCTGATTTATTTCATCTGTGTGAGGAATGAGTTTTGTTCTGGGCAGCAATATTAAGGCAGTGTGCGTGCACACATGCATTCAGAGTGAGAGCTTCCTAGTTCAACATGAATGGGATCTTACATTAACTGAGCAGACATTTAAAAAGCTTGTGGGTGTGCACACATGTGCATGCCTTAGAGGGAACACTGATAGACCTTGCTGAAGGTCAAATATTGGTATTGCTTTTATTCCCCTTGTCTACCAATGCTGCAGTCTTGTGTATATTTAACCATGTAAGCCCTATTGAAGACAATGGGATTGACTGCTTAATTGTGCTGCATATAGTTACTTTTATCAAAGGAGGAAACCAAACTACTCTAGCATGGTTATCTTAAAATAGTATTGCTTGTTAATAATTTTCATCCTTCTGCATTCTTACAAATCAGGTTTTTTAAAAAATTGATTGGTGTAGATCAAGGTAACAGATTTGCAATTCTCTGGGTGGTGGAAAATAGGAAGCTAGCTTATACTGAGTCAGACCATTGGACTACCTAGCTCAGTATTGTCTACACTGATTGGCAGTGGCTCTCCAAGGTTTAAGGCAGGAGTCTTTCCCAGCCCTACTTGGAAATGTCAGGGATTGTTCCTGGGACCTTCTGCATGCAAAGCAGATACTCTGCCTCTGAGCTATAGCCCCATCCCATGGTGATTCTTTGATAGGCACAATTTGCCTTTTTTTAAAAATTGAAGGTATGTGTGTTCTAAAATACTGGGAAAAGCAAAGTGACTAACACTGGACTTAATGTGGAAGTAAGATCCATCCTGGGGAAAAGTTTTAATCTAGATTTGTAGTAGGTTCTTGTCTAAATACTGCTTTATAGAACTTGAATCCCCCAAAACAGCTGCTTATCTTCATGTTTAGAGACCTGTTTCTTGCTAAAATCTGGGATTTCCAATGAAGACTTGAATCTTATAATGCAGTTTTATGAACTGAAGTTCATGCTTTGACAATAATTCTAGGTTATATTAATATTTATTAATATTAATGAATATTAATAGTGCATGACTGATCTCTTGTGATTAAAAGGGGTTGTTTTTTTAATTGTCACACTGATCTTGATGCTTTTTTCAACACCATACTGGTACTAATGTCTGCTAGAATTTTGAAGAAGGGTTCTGGAAGTTAAGGTTTTTGTGGCTGTATAAATGTAACGTTTATACAAACACATATTTTTGTTAAATACTTGTATAGATGACTAGGGAACAGTGTTTGCTGAGTAATACAGAAATTAAGGGTGATTCTTATTTTAAATTATGGCCTTTGATAGGTGAGTTTTTGTCTTGTACAATCTTCTTGTTTTTTTCTTTAGGTAGGCAACCATGTTGATGTGGTAACTGCCAAATGGGTAGCCCAAGATGCTGGTATTGGAGCAGGAGTAGATTCCTACTTTGAGTATCTTGTTAAAGGAGCTATCCTACTGCAGGATGAGGACCTGATGTCCATGTTCCTTGGTGAGAAGTCTGTATTCCACTCAATATATTGAAGGTTCTTGGGCATGAATCACCAGTGCAGCATTACTGAATGTATGATGATAAACCCACTCATGGGTCTGCAGCAAAGACTTCTAGAGCAGCACGAGAGCTTATCCCTCACTCAGCCATGACCTGACGTGGCTTAGAATCACAGGGAATTACCCTCTGCCTTCCTGCTCAGCTCTTTACATCCTTCCTCTGGTCCCTTTTATCCTAGAGGCTCTTGATCTTCCAGCCACCCAGGCCTGTTAAGGGAAGCCGCTGCTGGAGTGCGTGTATAGCAGATCTGAAATCCTGTCTAGCCCAGAGTCTTGAAAGAGATCCTGGACCCAACTCCTCTTAGAAGTATGGTAGCGAGACCAAGGGCACTTATATTCACCATAGTTGATCTGGACATGTTTGCATCTACTCTGTTGGCTTTTAGGGTGCCTTATGAGTCTTCATCTCTTTCCCTCCTTGACTAGCATCTGCCCTGTAAGCCCCTGTGCTGCAAGCAAACTTTTTCATGCTGCCATTCATATTACATCTTAAAATCAAAGGATTGTGCTACCTAAAGTTGAACTCTCAGCCCCTTCAGTAGAATCTTAAGCATGCTATGATTGCTAGATGCTTACAGGATCTAGCAGCTAATAGTACCTTACATCTGAAGCTATTCTCTTGGCCTGACCCATTTCTTGCTGCATGCTGTCTCCTGACTCATATATGGCTATCTGCTCTGCTTCTGGATTGGTCTCAGGGTGGGTGCTTCAGGAAGGACTTGCTCTTTGCCCTGCTGAGTCTTTGCTGGAGGGCAATGCCAGAGGATATTGGCCCACTGGTCATCAGGTGTACATTTTGTTGCTCTTTTTTTTGGAAGATGTTGGGTTGAACAGCCCACATGAGGAAGTCCATCTTTGCTGAGCTGTATTCATTTGAATATAACTGTATTAAAACGTGTTTGCAATCCGTCTTGAAGACTTGTATGGTAGAATGGCTGGCTAGAAACCTGCTAAATAATCTAACTATTGGAAAATGTTTGAAAGCCTATTCACTTATGCTCTGAAATGTACATCTCTCAGTCAGTGTTGTATATTTTGTTTTGACTTGACCTTCTCTTTATAGATTATAACAATGCTCTAAAGAACTACACAAAATTTGATGATTGGTATCTCTGGGTTCAGATGTACAAAGGGACAGTTTCAATGCCAGTTTTTCAATCTCTTGAAGCCTACTGGCCCGGCTTACAGGTAAAGGCTGCTGTAGAATAATATCCAGTTGTTGGTTCTTTTCCATAAACATACACAAAAATCAGGATCTGTATTGTAATGATCTTTCAGTATTTTTTATTTATTCTAACACTTATATCCTGCTTTTCCTCCAAGGAACCCAGAGTTGTGTACATCTTTGTTTATCTTCACAACAACCCTATGAGCTCGCAACCCCTGCTAACTTGGCAAAGAGGCACCTTTTAGCGTGGTGATGCTCTTTATTGAGCAGGGGCAGAGTAACTGGCCCTATCCACCCCCAGCACAGCAGCTCCAGTGACTGTTGCAGGTGTCTATCTTATGTTTCTTTTTAGATTGTGAGCCCTTTGGGGACAGGGATCCAGCTTATTTATGTATGGTTTCTCTGTGTAAACTGCTCTGAGCCATTTTTGGAAGGGCGGTATAGAAATCCTCTCTAATAAAACGCTTGGTGTCCGTCCGTGGACGGACACCAAGCGTGTGTTCGTGCCTCCCTTGGCGGTTCAGGGAGCCACGACCGCCAGCACCCAGCGGACATCTTGGACGGCCACAAGCGGCTGCCCTGAAGAAGCCGGAGAAGCGCCGGCGGGGGAAACTGGCCGAGGCGGCGGCAGAGCCGCCGCCTTGCCCAGAAGAGACAGCGACCAAGCTGGGGAGACGGGGGATGGAACAGAGTTCAACGGAGGCCGGCGGGACAGAGCCGACCGTGAAGGGCCCAGGCCAGCCGCGGAGGATGGCAGCGGCGCCTCCAGAGACCTCCCGGCCGGTGATTGACGGGGGAAGAGGCGGCAGGGGAAGCCTGTCCTCCCGCCGCCCGCTCACCCGCCCTCCCAGCTTTCCAAAATCCCCTTCCCTGCTCCTCCCCCCAATTGATTACGGGCCAAAATGGCCCATGAGAAGGCCGTCGCCCCCGCCTATCGCCCACCCAGCTGCCCGAGCCCACCATACCCGCTCCAGCCCGCGATAGTCGGGCGAAGAAAAAAAAAATTATTCGCACAGTGGAAGTGAGGAGCTCAGGAACAGAGCTCCTCTCTGTGCTAAGCTGCTGCCCAAACGTCCACTATGGACGAAAGGACGCAACGTCCTTTGCGTCCATAGCGGCAGTTTGGGCAGCAGCATAGCACAGAGAGGAGCTCTGTTCCTGAGCTCCTCACTTCCACTGTGCGAATAATTTTTTTCTTCTTCGCCCGACTGCCGCGGGCTGGAGCGGATAAGGTGGGCTCGGGCAGCTGGGTGGGCGGGTGGGCGATAGGCGGGGGCGACGGCCTTCTCATGGGCCCTTTTGGCCCGTAATCAATTGGGGGGAGGAGCGGGGAAGGGGATTTTGGAAAGCTGGGAGGGCGGGTGAGCGGGCGGCAGGAGGACAGAGGGAGGAGGGGGAAATGGGAAAAGAAAAAAAAACCGAGAGAGAGAGACAAGCAGAAAGGTGGAAGAAAAAGAAAAAAAACCACTTAAAGGCGGGAGAGAAAGCTAGCGCCCGTTTTCATAACGGGCTTAAAAATACTAGTTGAATAATAAATGAGGCAGTGACTGGCCCAGAGTCACTAAATGAGTTTGATTGCTGAATAGGGATTTGAACTTGGGTCTCCCCAGTCTTAGTTCAACACTGTAACCACTATACACTGGTTCTCTAAACACCCATTCTTTAGCATACGTTGGACAATATTATGCTTTATCAAAAGTGTTGTATCTTTTTCCAAACTTGATTGGAAAAGATTCAAGGGAGCAGATTCTTGCCACCTGGCTAGCTTTTCTTATCCTGTGTGTGAGCTGTAATTCTCCCTGAGACTCTAACAAAACAATTATTATTGTACATGAATAAAGAGTGATTTCTTAAATGGAGCTGATCTTGAAACTGAACCCAATGTACTGTGTTAAATTTTTAAAAGACAAAATGAAGTGAGTTGCCACTGAGGTGCCCCAGGTTCCTTAAATGTCCCACTTTCTTAGTTTTTCTTTTTTTTTCCTTTTTTTTTAAGCCATCATATCAAAATAATGGTATTTACTGTGGCTTTCTTCAGAAGATCACTGCAATCCATGACTTCCCAGTTGTGCCTTCTGATGCTTAGTCTGGCATGATTAGTTCTACCTTGGTTATCTCATTGGGTCCTTTTGGTTTTTCCTCCCAGAGTCTTATTGGAGACATAGATAGTGCAATGCGAACATTCCTCAACTATTACACTGTTTGGAAGCAGTTTGGTGGGCTGCCAGAGTTCTACAATATTCCCCAAGGCTATACAGTGGAAAAGCGTGAAGGATATCCACTTAGACCTGGTAAGCATGAAATAAGCATATTTGTAATACTTATTTAAGGTATTTATCTCTTCAGCAAAAGCTCTCAGAGCAGCTTACTACTGCAAAGAGCAGTTTACTCAGAATAAGATAATCCTTATTTATAAATAAGCTTGCAATAAAATTATTGTAATACACAAAGATGGTGTCAGGTGAACCTCTTTGAGAGAAACTCCAGGATGCCACAAGTGAAGGGGCCTTGTTTCTAGTCATTCCTTGCCTAATCTCAGATGGGGGCGAGGGTGGTGGAGCAAGGCCCCAGAGGACAATCTTCGAAATCGGGCAAGTTCGCATGGGAGGAGGTGATGCATGCATCTTGCATGTACTGATGTACAAGAGTTATGCCAATATTCCAGATGCTTCAACAACTTGCCTCTGGGTTATCTCAAAATTGCTTTTTAGTTTGTCTAGGTTGAAGTACAAACCAGTTGTTTCTCAGCTTAAGTGGCTCTGAGAACTCTTGCTATTAAACAAGTGTGTGGGAGCTATTTGGAAGTAGGTTCCAATTAGACAGTTCTTTGCTGTTTCTCAACACAACCATATTGAGCAGCTAAGAGCAGTCTGGTTAAGAGATGGCATTTTTAAAGAAGCTGGTGCCTTTTAAATCTCACTTAGAATGGTAGAAGATCTCCACACTGGACTCTTGTGCATTCTGTGACTACATTTTGGAAAACTGAACAATGTATTTGGATTTTGCAGAACTGATAGAGAGTGCAATGTACCTATATCGTGCTACACAAGATCCCACCCTTTTGGAGCTGGGCAGAGATGTTGTGGAGTCAATAGAAAAAATCAGCAAGGTGGATTGTGGCTTTGCAACAGTTAAGTGTCTTTCGGGATTCACCCCCCTCCTCCCCGCCCTGCCGCACTTTTCATTGGCAAGCATTAGTCCAATGGTTTGTTTTATTTTCTCCTTCTGTGGAACAAATGCAATATCAGCTCTGGTTCAGTTCTACTGGAGAATTGAACCAGTCTCCTCCATTCTTACCAATATATGGTACCCCAATGCAGCTAACAAGAAGCTGCTGAAACAATTGTATGTCACTTGGCATAAGATGTAATCCTTGATCTCCTTTTTCTTTTTTCTTTTCCAAAGATCAAAGACCTGAGAGATCACAGGCTAGATAACCGTATGGAGTCTTTCTTCCTGGCTGAAACGGTGAAGTATTTGTATCTACTGTTTGACCCTGACAACTTCATTCATAACAATGGATCATCCTTTGACGTTGTGCTGACACCGTATGGTGAATGTATTCTTGGTGCTGGTGGATTCATCTTCAATACTGAAGCTCATCCTATAGATCCTGCTGCCCTGCACTGTTGTAGGAGACAAAAAGAAGAGCAGTGGGAGGTGGACAACTTGATTCGGGAGCTCTACACTCTAAAAAGAAGCAAGAAAATCACTTTCACAAGGACTTTGAATAACGGGGAAGGGGGCCCACAAAAAGACTCTGCAGATACTTCCTCTGAAAGCTGCAAGGGGCAAACAAGGTCTACACTGAAAGGAAAAAGGAAAATCCCACTACTGAGTTGCCCCAGTCAATCCTTTAACTCAAAACTGGCAGTTCTAGGGCAGGTCTTCTTAGACAACACATGACTTTTTAAAAGTATTTTTTCAGAGTTGTTGAATTAAATGTATTTTATTTGAACTTTCTATTGCTGTTTTCTTGGAAGTATATACCAAACATGGTTCTTCAAAAATGGATGCAAAGTGCATCCACTTTGGAAAGCTGATGTATTTGAATAAGATTAACAAATAACTGTTGGCGCTTCCTGTATCACTCTGCTTTGATTCTTCTGTAGTATGTTGCATGCCTTTTTAACTTGCTCTTATAGAAGGCTGTTCTTATTCAGTAACCCTAGAGGAGCAAGGTGAAAATGAAAGCTCACTCTGATAATACCATGTTGGTCACTACAGAATTGGAAATTTTAGAACTGCTTGTTGTCTTAGGCCTGTGAAGGTCTTTTGTGGAGCTGAACTCCCTAGCCTTCATGCATCGTTTCTTTCTCTTCTTGCAGGGCATACAGGCCTTTCAGTACCCAGTACCCTTGGGAAGGTGGGGGGAAAGTCCTCACAGGCCAGTGTTAGTCTCTCTAGGAGCCAATAACAAGAGCTCTCTGGCCTGTGTACCTCTTCTGCCCTCTCCTTATGTCACAGATCTTTTGGTGCTCTAGTAAAGGTGGGAGTTAACATTACTGCCTCACCTATGAACATGAAGTTCTGGTAAGAACTAATTCCTCTACTTTCCTTTCACTATAATTGAGTATTACCCTCTTCAAATCCATGTACTTCTTACTGTTAAACACCAAATGCAATATACAGGGTACAGAAAAACCGTTGGCAGTACCTCATCTGGTGATGAGAGAATGTCACTATAAAACATGCTTTTGAAATGTCCCTATGTGGCACTACAACTGCCCTAGATTTCATGCAAATTGGTCCTGGTGTTGTGAAGTTATATTATGGGAGGCATACACACAGCCTCTGGAATTCATTTATGGGATATCAAAATTTAATGTCTATAATCTTAACATATATATATCAGGTTTGGTGTAAATTGGTTTAATGGTTCACAAGTTAGCCCACTTCCACCTCAAACACTTCTATAGCTGCCATCTTGAATCAGTGAAGGAGGAGTTATGCTGTTGAGTCAGTGTCGACTCCTGACAACCACAGAGCCCTGTGGCTTTCTTTGGTAGAATACAGGAGAGGTTTACCACTGCCTCCTCCCACACAGTATGAGATGATATCTTTCAGCATCTTTCTATATCACTGCTGCCCGATTCGTCTGGGAAATATACCAGCGGGGATTCAAACCAGTAACCTCTTGCTCCCTAGGCAAGTTAAATGACATCAAATCAGTCCATGCATTGCAATGATGGGGGTGGAAACACTACTTTCCATGCAAAAAGGCTAAAAATGGTGTATGGTTCCAAACAAGGATGAAAAGAGCATTTCAAAGAGTATGGAAAGGGGAGCACAAATTGTATGAGTAGTTTTATACAGACTTCATGAACTGATTATTTGAAAGGTATTGAGTGAATGCCTTTATTTAAAAGGCTCCAGGTTGAGGGAATGATGCAGTCTAGCAGAGGATTCAAGGTGAGGAAAGGTGCCTTTTTTGCTTGACAGGTTGAAACAGTGGCTGGCTGGCTGAAACAGTGAAGTATTCCTATCTACTGAATTCAATGGGGCATACTCCCAGGAACAGGTAAAGGATTGCTGGTTTTGCAAATTACCCTCCACCCCGAAAAAAAGTTGCAGACGACCATGCCTCTATTACGAATTTGAGCTCAGGCGAGCCTTTATCTGTCTTAGCATCCCAGTTGCAAGATGGGAATAATATATGGGCCTACTTTACAGAGTCGGACCTCTTGTAAAGATATAATTAAGGGTCGGAGCTGATGCGCTTTTAAACTCTAAAGCGTCCTGTAAATTCTGCTTTGTTTCGCTTAGGAAGCCAGCCTCGGAGACCTAATAATAAATCCGAAGCATGTTTATAAGGAACCCCACGCCCGGCCACCAACGCCACGTATCAAGCACTGCTCACAAATGAAGTCCCGGTTTTGGCTCTGCTGCACTGCATATTGCCGCTGCTTGCACTCAGCCACGCCTCTCACACAGCACTCCGCCTCTTGGTGGCGCGATCTTCTGAGGACTACATTTCCCATCGGCCCTTGGGGCAGGCGCACGTTCCGTCCGTTTCTGCTCCCACCAATGAGAAAGCGGCTGGCTGTGGCCTGGCGGGCGTGCGTGCATGCGTGCGGGAGGTAGGCCGGGTGGCGGCACTGTGGCACGGTTCGGCAGGCGTTTCCCTACCAAGCGCTGGGAGGAGGGCCGCTTCCTGTTTGTGTCTCTGTCCGGGGACAAGAGCAGCCATGGCGGCGGCAGCAGCAGCAGCAACAACGGCGAGTCCTGTGCTTGGCGGGCCTGGCCGGCGCGGAGCCCGTGAGGGGCCGGTCAACATCCTGGCTCAGTTGCGGCAGGCACAGCTCAGCGGCCGGGGCCTGACGCGTGGGCCGCAGGTACTGTGGGCTGAGGCGGGGAGCCTGGGCAAGGCCGCGCTGAGTTGGTGGGAGAGAAATCGGGGCACCCCGGCCGGCGCCTCTCTCTCTCGGAGGCTTGGCCGTGTTAGGTGGCTGGGAGAGTGTTATCTGGTTGCTGCGGGCTGGCAGGGGCTCTCGCTCGCCTCCTTCTGTTCCCGGGCGCTGGTGCGCTGAGTTGGGCGGCATTCCTGCGGATGCCGTAGCCGTCTCGTTTTAGGTCCGATTACTGGGTTCCTACTCCGTTTACACGGCACTTCGTTAACTAGCCAAGCAGAAAGGACAGATCATGAGTCTTGCCCGTGCAAAGGAGCTGCTACAGGAATTGGGGCCCGCTTCTGCTCAGGCTTTAGGCCATTCATCTTCCTGACACTTGAATTCCCTGGGAAGCCCTCCCCGGGTAAGCCCTCTACTGCCGGGGCCGGTCTGACACGGTGTCAGCTTTTCTGCAACTGTAGCTGTTGAGGAATGCTATCCGAGTTCAGCATCTTCTTAGTAACGTTCAGGTACCGTGTCTTGGTTGGAAGGCTGGCGTTCTTTCTTTGTCTCGCTTGTACACTATATATAGGTCACTTGTCAAAATCAGAGGTGCACCTAGGTAATTTTGGAGCCTGGACCTAAAGGCCTTGGACCCCACCCTCTGCAAGTTAAACATTTTTTTTTAACACAGGTTCTTGAGGGCACAAACACCACCACCCAGGGCAGACTAAAGAGGATTTAGGGGGCCCCTGGGGATGTGGAGGCCAGTGTTCCCTCCAAGGTGTGCACATGCCCATAGGGTTTTTTTTAATGTCTACTCAGTTAATTTGAGATCCCACTCAGGCTAAATCACGATGGTACCACTCGGAATTCACATGTGCACACACTGACTTGATATTGCTGTCCAGAACAAAACTCATTCCATATACAAAAGACGAAAATTAAAGAGAACACTGGTGGAGGCCCTGGACTTTGGCCCTGAAGTCCATGGGTAAGAGCACTTCTGGTCAAAATGTCTAGGATGGAGGCATTCTCCATACCCTGTCATCACAAGCAGAACATAAGAGTATTGTCTTGGATCCAGAGAACTGTAAGTTGTACTTGCAGTTATGGGGACTTTCCCATTCTCTTGTGCAGCCCCTGGAAATCAGATCCCAACTAGCCCCCCAAGAATAGTGGAGAATATGGTCCATTGGGGCTGCCAAATGAGGGGGAAGGCAGCAGAAATCCCACCCCTCCCACTTGTACAAGTGGAAGTGTCATTCCATTGGCACAAACACTTGTTGAGATCCAATCCTCTGTCTCTGTTGCTGAGGTATGTGGAGTGCTCTGAATTATTTCTATTTATTTTAACTTTAATCTGCTGTAGAGGTGGGTATATCCAAGCCTCCTTTTTTTCTTTGGGTTAAGTCTACTTAACTCTCTGTTGTATTGTTATCAAAACTGGACATATCCACCCCCAGCACAGTACTTCCAGTGACTGTTGCTGGTATCTGTCTTACATTTCTTTTTAGATTGTGAGCCCTTTGGGGACAGGGATCCATTTTGTTTATCTTATTTATTTATTTATTATTATTAAATAAATAAAAACCGCCCTGGGCCATTTTTGGAAGGGCAGTATAGAAATCGAATAAATAAATAAATAAATAAAATCTGCTATATATCATCATTCTTATGATGATAACATCTCTTTCACCAAAGATAAAAGACATAATTTATTTCCCATATTCCCATCCTGTTCCTAGCTGGTGCTTAAATAACTTCTTTAAATATGTAGATTATACAATACTGGTATTAATAAGAATGAGCAGGCTTCTCATGTGTTTGTTTGTTTGTTTTAAAAAAAGCTAAGTCGGTGCACAGCATTCTCTGAGGCAAGATTTAAATTCCAGCTGTCCAAAACTGTCCATTTCTAACTTGAAAATCTGGCTTAGTTACCAAGCAGGATAGCTTAGCTTTTATTCAATTCCTTCTTTGCAGTCCAGTGAATGAAATATCCTAGGATCTATGGCTCTACTAACATTTCCTATAAATACTAGAGAAGCCTTCTGATTTGATGTGTAATCTTCTAGGGCTTAAGAGGGAGCAGAGTGGAAAAGGTGACACTGGCCGAGTTCAGACATAGTGCAAAAGCAGAGTTAAATGGGGCAGAGGTTGGAATTCCAGTACATCCGAACGTGTGGCAGCAAAAGCAACCTCCACCAAACTCCATATTGAACCTTTGCTTATCACAGAGGTTCACCACCAAGACCACCGAAGTTTGGCCACCAAAGCATTATGGTTTCATACCGATTTTCAAACCACAGTCATAGAGGTGGTGGCACAGACTCACCCAGGGATGTGGCAGTTTTATGCCAGCGGCACTTCTCGCTAGTCGCCTTTCCAAGAATCAACCCTGCCCCTCTTGTCATCTATACAGCTATGGAGTTGCCTGGCTATAGGGCTGCTGCCACACCCCATTGCAGGCTTGTCATTCTCTCAAGTGGCACAGAAACACAGGGGCATTCCCTTTTCCCATTCTGTCCCTTGCTCCCCGCCCCCGCCCCCCCCAACAGGGTAAGCAGGAGGGAAAGGGGACAGGTCGGACACTAAGTGCTCTGTTTCCAATGAAGGAAGTAACAGTGATGTATGAACACAAACTCTCCAGTTAGCAACATAAGCAGGGCACCCCATCATAGCACTGTGTGAGGGGGTGCTCTTGGTTGGGTCCAAAAGGCACCCCCAAGCAGGGATTCTGGAACAGCCAAGTTCTGTTTTCCCCCCACATAAATGTTGGCGGATGGGGCCAAGCCCCCTCCCCTTGGGGATTAATGGTCCTTAGGGTGCTCATGAGAATAACCATCTGTGAGGAATAGGCGCGAATTTACTGGGTGCTACTCTCGTTGTATGCTCCCACTTTGCCCCATTCTCTCGCAGGCTGCTTCTCTCATGAGAGTGCCAGGCCAGCAGGGCTTGATATCGAGCCAGGATGCTCTTATCAAGGAAAGCCACGAGGACTGGTACCTCAGTGAGTGCTGTCCTGATCCTGGCAACTGCCACCAGGTATTTGACAAACCATGCCCCGTGCCACCCCATGTGGGCATGTGCACCCTGTGCCCTGAAAGAGCCCTGAAATCTTTGCACCAGCAGATCTGCATACAGTGCAGCGCTGCAACAAGCCGGGAATTTTGAGTGGCATTTTAAGTCCATCCCAGAACCCAGTGTTTTCTCCGTCCATGCACACCAGGCTCTGACCACATGGGGTGTCAGAAACCCATATGGGTGTGCACAAGGCTTCACCGGGAAGGAGGGGTGGAGTTCCTGATTTTTTCAGCAGTGAGTGGAATGAGTTTTGTTCTGGGTGGCAGTATCAAAGCAGTGTGCACACTTGTTGTTATATGCCACTATAGATACCATGCACACGTGTGCTTTGGCCACCTTGCCATTATTTATTTATTTATTTATTTATTATGCAGCCATTCTCAGAGCCTCTGCATATGGGCTTTAAAGGTTGAAATCACTATTATTTTGAATTCTGCTTGGAAATAGACTGGGGAGTGTTGTTCTTTACACTCCAACTTCCAAGGTGTGCTCCAGTGCTTGGTCACAGACTCCCAGTTGGTATTCCCTCTGATTTCGCCCCCGCCCGGTGCACCCGCTCCCGCCCCCCACCAGCAGACTCTCCAGTTATCAGTAGCAAATCTAATCAGGTGGAACTGGGGAGGCTGAAAAAATTTTCTGAGGACAATTTTCAGAACAAAACACAATTTCTTTTTCAGAGCTGGAATGGATATGACAATAGACTTATACATTTAGGCATTATTATTTCTTGTTTACACAGTCAGACAAGTGTTATTGACTGGTTTGTTTTATCCAGACATCGAGTCCTTCCCAAGGACCTGGGATGCCAGAATGTTATTGTCAATGTTGTTGCTGTTATAGGTATCGTTGCAGAATATAGGCTGTTCCCAGTAAAGCTGCTTTTTGTAATTGGCTGATGATGATTTCTGTGGCCCCTATGGTGTTGAGGTGCTCTTCAAGGTCTTTTGGAATTGCACCCAGGGCGCCAATTACCACTGGGATTATTTTGGTCTTTTTCTGCCACAGCCTTTCAATTTCAATTTGTAGATCTTTGTATTTGGTGATTTTTTTCTATTTCTTTTTCTTCTATTCTGCTATCCCCTGGTATTGCTATGTCGATTATTTTAACTTGTTTGTCTTTCTTCTCGACTACAGTTATATCTGGTGTATTGTGTGGCAGATATTTGTCTGTTTGTAGTCGGAAGTCCCATAATATTTTTACATCTTCATTTTCTTCAACTTTCTCAATTTTATGGTCCCACCCATTTTTGGCTACAGGGAGCTTGTATTTTTTGCAGATGTTCCAGTGTATCTTCCCTGCTACCTTGTCATGCCTTTGTTTGTAGTCAGTCTGTGCGATCTTTTTACAACAGCTGATTAGGTGGTCCACTGTTTCATCTGCTTCTTTACAAAGGCGGCACTTGCTGTTTGTTGTTGATTTTCCAACTTTTGCTCTTATTGCATTTGTTCTTAGTGCCTGTTCTTGCGCAGCCAGTATTAAACCCTCTGTTTCTTTCTTCAAGTTGCCATTCTTAAGCCATTGCCAGGTCTTGCTGATGTCTGATTTTCCACTTATATTGCGCAAATATTGACCATGCAGGGGCTTATTTTCCCATTTTTCTGCTCGGTTCTTGACTTGTTCTTTCTTGTAGGCCTGCTTTCTTTCATTGGTGTTGAATAGTTATTCACGTTATTGACCATTTGAAGTGCATCTTCTTCACTGTCCTTGATATATTCTTCAAGGCCTCTTTTCTACTGTTTGATGGACTTGCAGCATTCCTCTTCCACCTGAGCTGTGAGGGAGGTATAGCCTATCTACATCACTGCGGGGGTGCAGAGCATGATTGATGGTCATGATTTTCCTGGTCTTACGATCTAGCGTCTCTAGCTCTGCCTGCGTCCAGTCTATTATTCCTGTAGTGTATCTGATAATAAGTATAGCCCAGGTGTTTATGGCTTGTATGGTGTTCCCGCCATTGAGTATGGACTTTAGGGTTTTTCTAACTCTCCTGATGTATTCACTTCCAATTTTTCTTTTAACTTCAGTGTGTGCGATGTTATCAGCCTGGAGAATGCCCAAGTATTTGTAAGGTTCTTTCTCTTCCAGGTTCTTGATCTTGCTTCCATTGGGCAGTTCTATTCCTTCTGTTTTTGTTATTTTCCCTCTGTTCATTATTAATGCAGCACACTTGTCTAGTCCAAACTCCATTGCTATATCGCTACTGAATATACGGACAGTGTTTAGCAGTGATTCGATTTCTGACTGGGACTTTCCATACAACTTCAGATCGTCCATGTACAGCAGATGGTTGATTTGACTGGATGTTTTAGATGTTTGGTATCCGAGGCCTGTTTTGTTTAGTATTTGTGAAAGTGGGGTCATGGCAAATACAAACAACAGAGGGGATAGTGAGTCCCCTTGGAAAATGCCTCTTCTAATGCTAACCTGTCCAAGTGTCTCGCCATTGATTGTTAACTGTGTACTCCACATGCTCATTGCTTTTTTTATAAATATCTGAATGTTTTTGCTGACACCAGTTGTTTCTAAACATTTTAGTATCCATGTGTGAGGCAATGAATCGAAGGCTTTCTTGTAGTCAATCCATGCAACACTTAGATTGGTTTTTCTTCTCTTGCAGTTTTCTAAAATCATTTTGTCAATCAGCAGCTGGTCTTTTGTGCCTCTGGTGTTCGGGCAATTTCCTTTCTGTTCAACCGGAAGCTGTTTGTTAGTTAATAAGTGTTGCATCACTTCATCTGCTATTAATCCAGTAAATAATTTGAACATGGTTGGCAGGCAGGTTATCGGTCTATAATTACTTGGAACTGCACCTTTTGCTGGGTCTTTCATGATGAGATGAGTTTTCCCAGTTGTTAGCCATTGTTCAATATCACCGCCTTGCAAAATGTGATTGAACTGTTTTGATAGTTGTTTAGGCTTGTTAGGTGTTTAAGCCAAAAGCCATGCAGTTCATCGTCGCCTGGTGCAGGCCAATTTTTAATTTTCTTTGCTCTTTCACTTATTAATTCTGGTGTTATGATTAGATCTTGCATTTGTTGGTTACATTTTTTGACCTCTTTCATCCAGCCTGCTTTTTTATTATAATCTATTGGATTGTCCCATAATTTCCCCCAGAATTGCACTGTTTCTTCTTTATTTGGTGTTTCTAGGTTTCTTGCAGTTTCTCCTTCTATGCTTTGGTAGAAACGTCTCTGATTTGACTGGAATTGGAGATTCTGCCTGTGTTGTGTAATTCTGGCTTCATATCTGCTAATCTTCTTTGTCACTGCTATTATTTGCTGCTTTATTATTTCCAGGACTTCTCTAATTTTCCTTGAATCTAGGTGGTATTTTTGGATCAGATACTGTTTGGTGTTTTCATTCTTCAGCTTCTTGTCTTTCATATCTTTCCATTTACTAGCATCTGATCTAAGCCTGGAGATTTTATTTTCTAATCTAATCTTCCATTTAGGTGATGTACTGCTTTCTTTTTTGACAGGTCCACTGATCTTATATCCGAGCTCTTGTGTTGTTTTGCTGCTGCACTGTACACTAGTTGGTTTGTTTCTTGCAAATTCTTGGTTGTTATTTCTATAAGTGCAGCATTGACATCTTTTAATGCCTGGGCAAGTTGTTTTTTGGCAACTGTTTTTAGAGCTGGAAGTCGAACCCTGGTGGTTGTTTGGTTCATGTGCTCAGTTAATTTTTGCTTTAGTTCTTGTTGCTTTTCTGTTAAACGGCATTCGGGTTTTTGAGGTGAAGGCAAAGGGGCGGTTGCCTGGTTTTGATTTTGAAACAGTTCAGTAACAGTGGCATCCTCGATTTCCAACACCTCCTCCACCTGCGCCTGAGCAACTTCTTCAATTGGTGGTAATTCTTCCATATATTGAGCCTGTGTTGCTCTTTGCAGTTCTTCCAGCTCAACTCCTGTGAATACTTTATTTCTTATTATGTATCTTCTCTGGTCTGCTAGCCTTTGATCTGTTATTTCTGTATCTGGATGCTTCTCTTTCCAAATTTGGTACATTCTTTTTAAATAACCTCTTCTAGTTAGACTAGACTTGTAATAGCAGATCATTATTTCCTTGTTGGCATTTTTCGTATATTTTTTCCAGTTAAGCGACATTTCTTCCAGTAACCTTGCAGTCTCCAGCCCTGGTTGCTCAACTGAAGAACCTGAGTCCTGTTGCCCACTTGCCACCAGATGTCCAGGGACTATAGCACCTGGCGCGGTCCTTGTTGACCTGGGCGACGACCGATCCGGTATAGATTTATTAAAGTTACGTCTCACCATATTGTTGATGGGAGAGGCACTCTTTGTCTGGCTCCTCTGGTGAGACCTGTCCAGTATGGTTGGACCTCTGGCATAGCTCTCACCTTCCTCAGAGCACACAAGCCCTACAACCACGCCAAGGTAGTGCCTCACTGGGGGCATTATTATTATTATTATTATTATTATTAACATTTATATTCTGCTCTTCCTCCAAGGAGCCCAGAGCGGTGTACTACATACTTGAGTTTCTCCTCACAACAACCCTGTGAAGTAGGTTAGGCTGAGAGAGAAGTGACTGGCCCAGAGTCACCCAGCTAGTATCATGGCCGAATAGGGATTTGAACTCTGGTCTCCTCGGTCCTAGTCCTGCACTCTAACCACTACACCACGCTGGCTCTCATACTGTATGGCCACAGTGCATGTGATGTTTTTAATCCAATGTTACACAATTTGGTTTTTTTAAAAAAAAATCCTGATTTACCTGCATAACTATTCATGGTTGTGGTACATGTGAGGTTTAGCCCAATGACTAGCCACTGACTACCAAGGCAATGCTGAGAGTCTTGTCTTCCCTAACCCTCCCCAGCTATTCATGCCAAAGAGGTGCCAAATAATTAACATATAGCAGGCAACTACCTTGCATCCTCTGGCAATTGAAAACATGATGGGTGGCTTCATCACCCCAAGGAGAAGCATTTCAGGGGCTCCAGGGGGTTCTCTGCCTGCCCTGGACTGTTCTGTTGCCTTGCAGTAAGCAAATGGGATTGCACAGAAGTAAATGATTCGATTCAGTAGTCTTCCTCTTAAGTAATTGCAGCTGTAGGATTGCAGACAGAGGCACTTAATTGATGTTAATCAGCAGCTTCTAGCAACAACTCCTGTCTGGTGGGGGGATTGAATGGGAGGGAGGAACCAGAGACATAAATAACCAAAGGGACTTCAGATCATCTGAAAGCAGCCAGCACACTTTCTTGCTCTTTCTGGGAGAATCTTTGACTTGTTGAACTAGGAACAAATTAGGCTGGCTATCACAAGAGAAGGGGTAGGGGAATCAATATCAGCCCTGCAGTTGAATGTCTGTCTATTATTCATTTACGGCGTTCTAATCTATGAAAGTTATCCACATTGCAGAACAAGTGTTAACAGACAGACCATTATCTCAGAACAGGAAGTGGGGGGAGTGATAATAAGGAAGGTAAGGAGGAAAATGTGCATTATAACAGCTCTTCCAGAGGCTTGTTTGTTTACAGACCCGGTCCTCTGTAACTTCCCCATTCAGCTTTTGTGCTTTGCATGACAGGGTAAGTGGGAAAGCTAGAGTGAGCGGAATCGGAAGCTGGCAGTTATTCCCTCTGATCCCCACCCCACCGCCTTTCCCTTGTCGCCTGTATTCCTCGATTTGACTTGGTTGCTGCTCTGCTCTCCTGCCCCTTCCAGTGTTCTCTCTAATTTTTCTTTCAACTGTGTGCTGAATGAGTTTTGTTTGGGGCGGGAGTATCAAGGCAGAGTGTGCACACATGCATTCAGAATGGGGCCTTCCTGATTCAAACTGAGTGGGATCTAAAATTAACTGAGCGGACATTTTTAAAAACTTGCAGACGCAGGCATGTGTGCACGCCTTAAAGGGAACACTGGCCCATTCCACCTTTCCTCCACCGCTTGGGTTCTTGAGCAGCAAGATCGGAGAGCCTATGTAGCAGCGATGGCAGCAGCTAACAGGCATCTAACAGGCGGCAGGATTTGGAGCCGATTCCCCTGATCTTGTCACTCAAGAGCCCAAGCGGGTGGGGAAAAGGCGGAGGGGGCGGAGAGAGCAGAGCAGCAACTGAGACTAGGGCTGAGGATTACAGGTGCTGGGGAAAGGCAACGGTGGGGAGCAGCAACTGCAGGGGGGAAGTGGCACTGTGTCTGGGAGGGCCAGGGGACTCTGGAGAGGAGCAGAAGCCAGTGGTGGCAAGAGGGCGAGTGAGCACTGAGTGGTTCTTCAGGATCGCTGTGTGAGGGTGGGTGCAAATTTGTGTGTGCGCGCACGCAGCTTAGAGGTAAAGATGTTCAACTCTCAAGTCCAATCTTTTGCCATTGGGGGCCAAATGCAATTGGGGCCCTCTGTGGATTCGCTCGACCCATGAGTGTGCAGTCTGAAGGAAGACCTGGGGCAAACGTCCCTTGGTCCTCCCCAGTAGACTGGCACTCTCATGAGAGGGATAGCTAGCCGTCCGCAAGCAACATGAGCAGGGTGCCCCATTGCAGTGCCAGGAGGGGAGCAAATGGTTGTGGGAGGTGGGGGGAGAGTCGGGTTTAAAAGGCAGCCACAAGTAGGGATTCCCAAGCAGCAATGTTATATATTTTTTCACTGAAAGGTTGTGGCAGGGGGGGCCCATCCCCTTCCCCTTTGGAGGGGTTTGCATACCCTAGCTTACTCATGAGCAAGGATAGACACTAGGGTCAGTAGTGCTTCAGTCTTAAGAGAGTGCCCCATTGCTTTGAAGTTGGAGTCACCCAGCCTAATCCTAAGTGTCAGCTAGCCCCCCCAAGAATAGTGGAGAGTATGATCCATTGGGGCTGCCAAATGAGGGGGAAGGCAGCAGAAATCCCACCTCTCCCACATGCACAAGCAGAAGCATCATTCCACTGGCACAAACACTTGTTGAGATTCAACCCTCTGTCATGAGAATGTAAGGCCATGGGGACACCCCCACACAACTCATGAGAAGAATCATCAGAGGGGAGTTAAGAGAATTGCAGAGCAAGGTCTCTAATGATGCCCGACAGTAGAACGTTCCCTTCTCCCACAGACCGCTCTCTCACAGGGGTTCAATATCAAGCTAGCTTGCTGTGTGGAGGAAAGCAGTGAGGACGGGTACCTCAAACAGTGTTCCCTCGAAGGCATGTGCATGTCAGTGTTCCTTCTAACAGGGATTCACAGATGTTGTTGACTACAACTCCTAGAATCCCCAGTTATCATAGCTTTTGCTTTGGGATTCTGGGAGGTGTAGTCAACAACATCTGGAAATCCCTGTTAGAGGGAACACAGGTGCACGTGCATGCGGACACAGGTTCTTTGGTGTCCACTCAGTTAATTTCAGATCCCGCTCAGGTTTAATAAAGAAGACCCATGTTAATAATAAAGAAGGCCCATATCTCTAGGCAGTGTACAAAATTTAAAATATTTAAAAGTCGCAGATTAAACTACATGGCAATTGAAAAAAATATCAAAAATTAATTCTAATTAAAAGCCTGAGAAAACAGGAGGGTCTTGAGGTTCTTCCTGAAAACAAACAGAGAAGGAGATGCTCTTATTTCAGCACGGAGCTTATTCCAAAGCCCTGGGGCAGCCACAGAGAACGCCCAGTCCTGGGCTTTCTTTAAGTGCAATAAAGTTGACACTTTGCGTCCCTCCCCTTGCATGCAAAGGTAGTAAAAATTCTACTTCCAATCAGGGTGGATTTGATTTAAATCACGATTTAAATCACGATTTAAATCACTAGCAGGGTGGATAAAAATCAAAAAAATCCGATTTAAATAAAAAAATCCGATTTAAATAAAAAAATCCGATTTTTTTGATTTAAATCGGATTTTTTTGATTTAAATCGGATTTTTTTTAATTTTTATCCACCCTGCTAGTGATTTAAATCGTGATTTAAATCAGTTTGATTTAAATCAAATCCACCCTGCTTCCAATCCTGGCTTTAAACAAGATTCCTAGCTTCAGACCTCCTCTTTTTTGCTTATATTATTTAAAATGGTCAAATCCTGAAGCGAATTGTCAGCTTTCAACACAGTATGAAATGCTGCTGGCAAATAAATCATAGTTCTTTTATCCCAGACCTTTGATGCTAAACCTTTTTTCAGGACTAACACAAGACTGAGGCAGTGAAACTTCAGTGTCAAATATATTGACCTTTTTTGTAAAGATTCTCTTCTGATTTTTTTTTCTTGTTCTCCTGCAAGTTTGTTTGGCACTGGTGGTAATTTATTCCTTTTTCGATAAGGCAGGGCTTGACAAATCCCAAGCACCAGGATTTGCTTAGAAATTTAAATGTGGTGCCTATACGAGTGTATTCAGTGGTAGGATTATTTAGTAAGATCTTCATTTGTCCCAGGCAGCCCTGTTTCCTCTTCAAAGAGAAGCCCATTTATCCTACCCCTCTACAATGTCCAACACGAAGTCTGGTAATTTTTCATGTGTCCATTGCCTGGCTCTTAGAGCCAAAGAAAATTTGTCAAGACCTGGATTAAGGCATTTTAAGACTGTTCTCAAACTTGGTATTTGTAGTGGATAATTGTTTCTTATTAGTTTGGAAGATTCGTGCAGCATTTGTTCACGGTTTCTATAAGACACAGTTTGTTAGAGATCTTGGCAGAGAAATCGGCTTCAGCCTACTCTAGAATAGTCAGTAAGATCATTCTTGCTTGTAAAAAGATGTCAGCAAGTTAAAAGAATTGAACTGGCTCAGTTTTGACTACTGTTTATGAACTTTGCTCACTAGTTAAGAAGTAATAAATGAAATGCCTCAAAACCAGGCAGAGAAAATTATTTTCCGTTCTTGGGGGGGGGGGTGCTTCCTCTTAGGAGCCTAGGACAGGGTTTCATAACCTTGGGCCCCCAGATGTTGTTGGACTACAACTCCCACCATCCCCAGACATGGCCTTTGTGGCTGAGGATGATGGGAGTTGTAATCCAAAAGCATCTAGGGGACCAAGGTTAAGAAACCCTAGCCTTGGAGGTTGCAAATGTGGGGTTGTGCTCCTCCTCGCCCAGTGCTGCCGAAAATGTTTGTTTCAGTTGACCAAGCTGAAAGCAAACATTCTGAAGTAGTGACTTCTAAAATGATGTGTCAAAACCTGCAGTTTGTCATAGGAGCTTTGTGGATGAATTTCTGAGTCGCCAAGGATGGATGCCTGGGGGACAGTATGACAAATGAACGAGTAATTTTGGGACAGGCAGTAAAACCAATCTGACCTGTACAAGACACAATTGTGTTGACTTGTTTCCTTAATAAATGTTTTGAGGATTGCATCTCTTGCAAATTGTTCTTGCTCAATTTATAAACAGGAAACCTAGTAGACCAAATGTTTTTTAAATTATGCCTCTTAATGCAAGATGCATACAATGCATGGAGTTTAAAGGTATATTCCTTTGAGAATATACCTTTATATTCTCAAGATGAGGGAGGTGAACCAGCATTTAAAAGCAGTGGTGATAATTGTGCGACACCTGCATTTCCCTTTGCTAAGATATGCTTGTGTTTCGGATTGAAAGTGACATGAGATCTGCCTTTGCTCTTTAAGTTAAACTCTAGTTTTCTCACCATTGCTGGGCTGTAGCAGAAGTATGACTTGTAAGTTGCCTTAGTTCTGTTCTTCCTATAATTTGTTATAATTCTTCCTATATAATGTGGCATAATTATATATGTAAAATCCAACTATTGCTGCTAATATTCACTTGGGACAACTAGTGAACTGTTAGCTGAGTTATATATGCCAGAATGCAGGGTTGGCATGATAATTCCACAAGACTGTTACATAGAAACATAGGAAGTTGCCTTGTACTGAGTCAGCCCATAGGTCCATCTAGCTCAATATTGTCTACACAGACTGGCAGCAACTTCTGAAAAGTTTTTAAAGACTTTTTAAAAGCTGTCAGAGATGGGGAGGCTCTTATTTCACTAGGGAGCACATTCCAAAGCCTCGGGGCAGCAGCGGAGAAGGCCCGTCCCTGAGTGGCCACCAGACGAGCTGGTGGCAGCTACAGGCGGACCTCTCCAGCAGTTCTCAGTGGGTGGTGAGGTTCATGCAGAAGAAGGCGTTCCCTTAAAATGCTCTTCCCAGGGCTGCTCCATCCCCTAAGGAGAATATATTACAGTGCTCACACTTCTAGTCTCCAATTCATATGCAACCAGGGCAGACCCTGCTTAGCTAAGGGGACAAGTCATGCTTGCTACCGCAAGACCAGCTCTCCTCATTAATTGGCATGATCATTTCATAAGAAACCTGCAGGAGTGAGTACCATTGCTACAAATAACTATTACTTTTTGTTATAAGTAAAAGGAAAGTTGTCCAGTATTGCAGATTTTATTTAGAAGTGATGAACATATATGGTCTTAAAAGATATGCTAACAAAGATACTATTCTCTGTAAAGATATTCCAACCCTGTTAACAAGCATCAGTATGTCTGAATAAACATCAGTAGGCCTCTTCTGCAAACTCTTACAATCTGCTTGGCACTGAAGAGCTGTTGTAATTAAGGTCACACGGTGTAGCCAGTCTCCGCATACAGAAACCTCTTTGTATTCAGATTTTCATGTGAATGACAACTTCAGTTTCAAATCTTGCCTATTATGGAAAATATTCAGTTCTGGTTCTAATCATGGTTCTACAAAATCAAGCATATTATCTGCACAGGAGCCTCTTAAGAAGGAAATAAACCCTTAAAACTTTGCAAACAATATTTATTTTCTATTGAAAACTTAAGACACTAATCAGGATGTCATGGTATATCAAAATTCTAATTAATTTTATGCTTTCCTGGTCAGATGTCCTTCGTTTTCAAAAAATTAAGTGAGATAATTTTTTAAAGTATGCTGAATAATAAGAAAATAAAATATATTGCAGAAAGGATTGGGAACACTAGGACTGGAACATTGCCTGATTTAGATATCAAACAAGGTATTGCCTTGCATTTGATCTACTTCGGTAGTAAATATGCATGGTGCACATGCACGCACACACACACACACACACACACACTCGAGCTAAAGATTTTAAGATAAGAATTGATAAAGCAGAATACTGCGCACTTATTTATCTATCACATTTTTAGACTACCCCAAACTTCCACCTCTGGTACTATGTAATTACTCTGTGCATAAATGTGTGTAATCTTAGTCTCCGAGTACATCTCAGGCAATATATGCATCTATTTGGAAATACTGGCTGACATCCAGAGCCAAGAATCACCGGTGCAGCAAGAGGAGCAGACTAACAGCACTTCAGAGAGCAGCTACACCAGTTCATCAGGGAAGGGCCAATTTTTGATGACCTACCTTTCCAGCCTTCAGGGACATATTTTTGGATGACACAGAGGGTTTCCTGTGGAAGGGGAAATTATGGCCAGCTAAGTTGTTGGGTGGTATGGTGATGAATGCTGGAGACAAGATAAACATATTTAGTCAAAAAACCTGTTGCTTTCTCTTGTAGATCACAGAAGCTCTGTTAAAGGAAAGAGACAAGCAAGCAAAGTGGAATGGAATTCCCTTGCTCTTACAGAAGCTATATGAGCATAGCCATCCCAACAGTGATTTTTCTCAGTGCCAAAGCATCTTAAAGGTAATTTTTCTGACCATTAAGCAGACTGTTACTTGGGGCAGGATGTGTTTTACTGAATCTATTCTCAGTCTCTTCAGTTACTGTAAACCAATCTACAAGCTGCACATACCTTACTGCTTGCAGTGATCCAGATAACATGACATCCTACATTCCATGCATACATCCTGGGAATATTTTGTAGTAGCCTAACCATTTATTGCTACTTCAGCTGCTTGTCTAAGATATGTAGCAAAGGCCCTGCCTTCTCTGATGTCACATCATTCTGATTTTTACAATCATTTCAGCTGCTTGCTTTTGCAAATAACCATGAGCGCTGCAATATGAGAGTAGCAAATTCACAGAAGATCGCCTCATGAACTGAAGAACTGCAAGTTGTGCAACTCCTCCAATTCACAAAAGAGGAGCTGCAATCTTGCATAAGTTTGCTGTACACACAATATTTTTCTCATTCAAGTATGATCCATGAGAGCAGCTATTTGTGCAAGCAGAGCTGGCTTAGATAGTCCAAACAGACTTTTAAAGTCGTGTGAAGAACTTGTGCTTGGCCCTTCCAAAAATGGCTCAGGGCAGTTTACACAGAGAAATAATAAATCAATAAGATGGATCCCTGTTCCCAAAGGGCTCACAATCTAAAAAGAAACATCAGATAGACACCACCAACAGTCACTGGAGGTACTGTGCTGGAGGTGGATAGGGCCAGTTACTCTTCCCCTGCTAAATAAAAAGAATCACCACGTTAAGAGGTTAGCAGAATTGTGATGCCCCTTGGCCTTGAAGCTTGGAATTCTCTATTTTTTAGTGATAGGTGCTCTAATCTGTACCTTCTGATTAATATAAGAAAAGCCCTACTGGATCAGACCAAGAGTCCAGCATCCTATTTGCAACAGTGGCTAGCCAGATTCCTTCATGTTCTGCCGTTGGTTTTCCCAGAAGCAGTAGTCCTCTACTGCTCTTCTTCTCCTTCTCTCAGCAATTAGTATTCAGAGAAATACAGTTTCTTAACCTGGCAGTTCCATTTAGATATGACTAATAGCAATTGATAGACTTGACCTCATTAATTTGTCAAATCCCCTTTTAAGGCTACCTAAGCCAGCAACCATCACTGCACATTGTACCAAAGTTCCATAAATTAATTATGCATCATATGAAGAAGTACTTTGTCATGAATCCAGTTTCATTAATGATCAAGTTCTAGTAGTATATAAGGAAGATCTCCAGCCAACTTCTCCACTCCTTGCATAACTTTATAAACTCTCTCTTCTCAGTTATTTTTTCCCTGAGCTAAATGCCCCAAACACATCAGCTTTTCCTCATAAGGAATATGCTCCACCTGTTAGTTATTTTGTTTGCCCTTTTTCTCTAGTTGAAATTGCACTATAGTCAACAGATAAAGAATTGAGCACCAGTTCCAGTGCTACTCATAAAATGTGAGACTTGACAAATGTATATTTAGGTTTCATTATTTTGGTTAGAAATGTTTCTGTTCAGACACTTGTATTTTCAGAAGCTTGACCATTCTGGCTTGATTGGCTTGATTTACTAATGTATTTTTGCCTTTTGCTTATCATCTTTGGTTCATGCCATTGTTACATCCATATACACATATGATATAATATAAGCATTCATTTTTGAAGAAATGCTGTAAACTGGTTTGTAGGAAATTACAGCAAAGCAAGCTCACATGAGGGAAAGAAATGCTGAATCATCCCTGCTGAGCTGCCTAGCTAGGCTTCTCCTAAATCTATTCTATATTATCAGTAGGTTCAAAATGATAACCCAGAAAAAAACATTGCTTGACTTGGCTCTAGGACAAGTACAAAAATCTTCCACGTGCAAGCCTACACTTGGTGAGAAGACTGATAGCTGCTGAACATTTGTGAGGATGTGTTTGCACCAGAGAATTCCCCCTTCGCCCCCCCCTTTCCTTAGTTAAAAACCAACTCTGAGAGGCTTGTAAAAAACCAAAACCAGTTTTATTCAGTTACTACAGACTACTCCCATCTGAGGATTCCCAGTTTTTAGATACAGTTATGAATACTTAGTAAGATTTCAAAAATAGGTTGCCTTAATACACGCTTAAATGTTTACAGAGGCTTTTGCAATGCCCTAGGTGTATTGCGTGTAGGCTGGTGTTTCTTATTTCACATACGTTGCAAGAAGACTATAATGGAATATGCAGAGCGCTCACACCAAAGAAATATAACATCCCTAACGCAAAGTCTGACTAAACAAACTTTTCCCTAGACTAAATTTCCCTTTTCCTTGAACTCACCAAATTCTTGGTAGGATTTCAAGACTCCTGTAATCCTGTCTTTACCACAGTTGTCTGAGTTCATCCTATATCCTGGGTTGTATTCCAAATCATGCCTCAGGAGAGAGGAAGTAGAATCCAAAACCTTTGCCCAGTGTCCGGTAGTTAGGTAGGAGGCGCCAGGAAAACCCCAGTTCCTTCCTGTCTCGCCTCAGGTTGCATCGGTTTTTGAGAGAGCTCTGCTATCTAATACATTCAGGCTGGTTTGCTGGTTACCTTTTTCTCCCCCCTCCCCCCTTGTTCTCCTTGATGGGCAACGCTGGGAAGGGAGTGCTGGGAAGGGAGGGTTTTTTTGCTGATTGGTTTTTCTCGATCTAAGCTAAACAGTTTTCTTTACAATCAATTAGTCCTTTTGGCTCCGTTTTTCTCAGTTTGTTTTACTTTGGTTTTTGCCTCCTCCCCACTCCTGTGAAGCCTGCTTATACAGGGGACCTCTTGGGAGACTCCCTATCTGCCATAACCCCCTTCCCCTCCACCGAAAAAGGAATCCAGCAACCCGAAGCTCCGCGATCTCCACCCATGCGGTGGCAAACGCTCACGCCCGTCTTCACTGACTGATTCAGGCAGCTTTTCCCTTGCCTTCCCTCCCCCCCCCCCTTCAGCCTCTAGTGAGCTGGGCGCAGCTCCTACTCTGGTGGAGGCAGTGATTTTACCCAAAGAGGGCAGCCTAGAAGGCCAGTTATCTCAAAGGAGAGGGCTCAAAACCCTCCGAATGCTGAGGCAGTCGCAAGAAAAGCAAAACGCCACAGAACAAAAGAGCAAGCCTTCGGGGCGTGCTGGAGCGAATGCCTCCCCCAACAGACTGTTTGTCGTCAATGGCTTCTGCGACTTTTACCGCCCGCCCTTCTTAGAGGGCTCCAGGGATTGATATTTACGGCGGTTTGGACAGGTGATCTATGTACGCCCACGATCACACGGACTGGCATACCACAGGGGGAGGGGGAACCTGGTTTGCCAGTCACTCCCCCCGCGTCCCAGCCAGCTGCTCTGAATACTGCCAGCCCTTGTGCACCTACAGAGGGGAGATTACCTGAGCGTCTCCCAGCTCCTGCACGGTCTGTGAGTATAATTCCTCTTGCTGAGGATCAACAGGACATGCAGCTTTCCCCTGCTTTTCAATTGTGGCTTAAAGACTGTATATCACTCTGAGTTTGATTTCTGAGTTTAATTTAATGCCCACTGTTCATCAAAGGGCAATGCTCTAGCTCAATGAGAGGGATCATTCCCCCAAATGAGAGGGGACTTCTTCCAAGGCTACCTAGGCATAGGCTTCCAAAAGACCTGCCTCTCCTACTCCTCCTTCCTGTTCCAGCTTTCCTCAAGAGGACCCTAACCTTCCTCTACCCAAATAACAGGTACCCCCCTCCACCTAAGTCCTTTTCTCCTGTACCCACTCCTTGGGTACCAGCCTACCCCTACAACACCTCCAGCCTCCACCTTCGCACTCTATGGACTGCTCTTCTTCATCTGATATGGAGGAAGGCGAACTATCACAGGAAACGACCTCCTCCCAACAGACTAGTTCCTTCAGACCTTGCATTCATTCATGCATTCGTTTTCTATTTTACTTCTCCAAAAGGGCCCAGGGCGGTTTACACAGAGAAATAGCAAATAAATAAGATGGATCTGAAAAGGAGAGTTGGTCTTGTGGTGGCAGGCATGGATTGTCCCCTTTGCTAAGCAGGGTCTTCCCTGGTTTGCATTTGAATGGGAGACTACTTCATTTATTTATACGAGGGCCTTATATATTCAGACTTGATGTCTAATTGGTTAAGACATGGAGGACTGTCAATGATGTCTCTACAGAGTCCATTTCCAGGCTTAGATAATACGGTCCCATTCCACAATTTAAAACAAACAAACCTGTATACGTTACATGTTGATGTTATAGCCTCATTAGTGTCTTCCGTTGTAGATGCCCTAGTGGCATGATTGGTTTCATATACCCCCGTGAATAACAGGGGATGTACAACTGAAGATTCCAGAAGGTAAGAAATTTGACTTTCCTATACGCAAGACACATGAGGGTGCTGCATTGGTTGTAAGGGCAGCCACGGACATCTCCGTCCTCAAATGGACCTTGGTGTTGGGGCTAGGAGTTGATACAGCTTATCCCACCAAGAACAAACAACATAGGCAAGGTTTTATAAGATATGAAGGCAGCAGCCTTCATGGCTGCCTCTAGCCGAGAATGTATCCTGCACGCATCTAGCTCTATGACAGCAGGGGTCGCTATGAGGCCCTGCCTCAGGTTACAAAGATGGAAAGTGGACCACTAATCCTAACGTTGGCATATTTTCCATTCTCCGGGGCTAGACTCTTCGGAGATTCCCAGGACCCTGTATTGGTTGAGTCTAGGGACAAAAGGAAAAGGAAAAGAAACAAAACAAAAACAAACATTGCTGGTAGCCAGACAGTAGTACAACTGTCCAGGCAAGTGTTTTCATCGAAAAATTTTCGTCCCTCCAGAGTCCTCCAAAGGTACTCAGTCAACTCCCCTGAGAGCTCTGACCATTGGGTAACATCTCCAGGGCAAAAGCAGAGCCAGCAACAAGGAAACAACAGGAACCAGGCCCAGGGACAACCTTTCAGATCAGGATTCCTACATGGAAGGAAACAATGATTCCTTCCTGCCGGAGGCCGGCTTCCGCGTTCTTGCGACATCATGGAGCCACTCGACATCAGATGCCTGGGTCCCAGAGTCGTAGCCCACGGTCTCTATACTTGCACCTCTTCACCCTGGAATCTGACAAAAAGGTAGCAGAGTTATCTAGCGATATAGCATCTGTTCCAGACTCAGGCCATCGAACCATCCCTACTCTGACACTTCCTCAGGGGATTTACTCCATCCTACTCCTAGTACCAGAGAAGGACAGCTCATGGAGGGCGGTCTAGACCTCAAGAGGCTGAACCTTTGCATACAAATGGACCCCTCTGGATAGAATCCTTCCACACAATCGGGGAAGCAGTTCGTAATCAGGAGGTTTTTTGTTTTGGCTTCCATAAACCTCTTGATGGCATACCTCCACATCCACATATCCCCCGCAGATACTCTGTTTTCCTCTCCCACAGCCAGAATTGCCAGTACAAGCCATGCCGTTCGGTGTGTCCTCCACTACGAGGGTCTCCACCAAGTTTGTGGTAGCCATAATAGTCAAAATGCAGGTAGAAACACTTTACTTCCTTCTGCATTTGGATGATCTCCGAATCCGATCGGTGTCCCTGTCCCAAACCTGCAGTGATGTGCATCACACACTACACTTTCTGAGCCCTACAGCTTCACGATCAACGACCAGAAAAGCCTCTTAGTCCCTCCCTGACTTCTTCTACATGCAGGAGCCATCTTTGACACCCAACTGGAAACGTCCCCACTAACCACAGAACGCCAGAACAAGACAGCAGCATTAATCCTCTATCATCCAGAAATTCATCATTTTTCTCTCTGTCGAAGGGCGACAGTTTCTGAACTGGCGGGTCTCTCCTGCGATATGGCGAGGCCTACTCTCACTGCTGGAAGGGATAGTTATTACTACGGATGCAAGTCTAGCTGGGTGGGGAACACACTGCATCCATCAGCCGACCCAGGGAGTGTGGTCTCCCCGCCAGATTTCATGGAATTCAATCCATTAGAACAGAGAGCCATATGTCTGGTCCTCAGAGAATTCAGCCACCCTGTACTGAACAAACATGTGCTTATCACACAAACTACGTAGCAGCATAAACTCACAAGATGAATTAGGGAAGCACCAGGTCTCGCAGCAGGATGAGGGAATCCAAACTACTCCTCTTGGGCAGAAATTCACCTAGCTTCGCTTGCAGCAGAATGCCCCAGTGGGGTGGCCTACCGACGGCAGATTGACTAATCTCCCATTCCACAGACCCAGCAAAATGGTCACGGCACACAGAAGCCTTCCATCAGGCCACAACAAAGTCGGCCCTCCTAGTATTGGACCTTTCTTGCATCAACAACCTACCACCATTGGAACCATTGTTCGTCACAAATTCCACTCACCTCTAGCGGACGCGACCGACCTGCTCACTGCCCACCTGGTTTCCTGGCCTACTATAGGTTTTACTAGCAGAGTTACTAGCAGAATGATGCAAAACTGATCTTTGGAAAAAAGCAAATCTAATCCTTATTGCTCCCCCTTGGCCAAGAAGACGGTGATTCGCAGATCTAGTTTTTCTTTCTCTCCGGGAAATGGTGGCCTCTACCTCTCTGCCCAGAACTACTTACTCAGGGCCCGGCTCTTCATCCGGAACCGACCTGGCACCAACTATATGCATGGAGAGTAAGTGCACCTTGCTGAATCGGGCAGGATACACAAGGAGGGTAAAATCCACCATTTTGGCATCGAGAAGACCCTCCATGAACAGGATCTCTCAAGCCAGGTGGGACGCCTTTTTCCGGATGGGCCTGCAAAAAAACTCCCTTTCTCTATCTCCTCAAGGGTACCCAAGGTCCCATCATTTCCCCAAGGAGGCATAGGAATGGGTCTTCGCCCCAACCCTTTCTGCAGCCTAGTCTCCCATTGGCATCCATCCTACAGTTGACAATCTTGGGCCTCACTCTCTTCACTCTTCACTCAGACAGTTCCTAAAAGGGGCAACCAATCTCACTCCTCCACCTGTTCATATACTTCTACCTTGGGAATTCAACATGGTCCTAAATGCCCGCATGCGCCTCCCCTCCGAACCCCTCAGTAAGGCTTCCCTAAGGATTTGGTCGCACAAAGTACTGTTTTGGGTAGCCAGCTCCTTGGCACATAGGGTCTCTGACCTGGGCGCCCTCTCAGCGTGCAAGGAACCTTGCTCTTTCACTGATGAGGCCGTCATCTTACAACTGGATCCCACCTTCGTTCCTAAGCATAACTCCACACTCCACAGTTCGAAAGAGGTTGTGTTACCATTGATTTACCCGGAGCCAAAACATCTCAGAGGAAAACAATAGGGCATACACTAGACGTTCTCAGGGCACTTCGAAATTATCTGAATCTCCCAAGCCCCAGCGCAACTCGGCCGCTCTCTCTCTTTGTCTTCCTTCTCTCTAAAAAATCCCTAGGACAAAGTCTCCCTAGGTGACCCTGGCTTAAGGGATCAGAGCCATGGTCCACCTGGTATACAAAACACTCAACCTCCTGACTCCAGGGGTAATCAAGGCTCTTTCAACCTGCAGTGCCAGTACTTCAGCAGCTCTTTCGGCCAATGCTCCCTCTATTTCATCGTTAGACAGCCTTCAGGCATCTATCTCTCCATTAGTTAATCACTATAGGGTATCATTATTCCCTTCTGCTCAAGTGACCATGGCCCACATGGTACTACAGCAAGTAGTCTGATAGTCTGCTTTTCCCACCCTGTCTTTTTATACGGCTTGGGTATGTTCCAGGATATAGGATGAACTCAGACAACTGTGGAAAAAGAAACATTGGTCTTACCTGTGAAGGGTTCTTTTTCGCAGTGTCTGAGTATATCCGCCACGCCCGCGGACTTCACTGCCATAGGATGGGGCTACAGTAGTGGGAGGCAGTTTGCCTACTGTTTACTGCTTCTTCTTGTCTTTGCCTGCATCCTTCCTCATTCATTTGATTTCTCCTTTTCACCAGATCTGCTCTCTCTATCTACTTAGCGCTGTAGACATTTTACATTTATAGCTCTACAAAGACCTGGCTCTGCAGTCCGGAACTGGGGTTTTCCTGGGGCCTCCTACCTAACTACTGGACATTGGCAAAGGTTTTGGATTCTACTTCCTGTCTCCTGAGGCATGATTTGGAATACAACCCAGGATATAGGATGAACTCAGACACTGCGAAAAAGAACCCTTCACAGGTAAGACCAGTGTTTCTTTCCCAGGCTTTACAGTTATCCTCCTGCAGCCAACCTTCATGGCCTCCTGTGCACCTCTAGCCAAATTTCTTCTGACAAAGAACTCCCTTCTTCCTGGCAACAGCTCTCTAGGTTCCACCCACTTGGTGTGCTGATTGGCTGAGCCCTGGAGTTCACCAGCCTGTAAGTCAAGACAGGATTCACTTCCAGTTAACTCTTTAGAGGGAGGGGAGCCTGGTCACTACATGGTGTGTTAATAATCCCAAAAATATTCACTTGATAGCTTTTGCAAATAGCTTGAATAATATGTGGAAGTATATGTGAGTACATGCACTTTATGTTTTTTTTATTTTATTTCCTGACAGGAAATTTCTTCCCTCCTTTCAATGGAAGCCATGGCATTTGTCACAGAAAAGAGAGAGACCACTCAAGAATCCATTTTTCCAAATACATACACATTTGATTTATTTGGAGGAGTTGATGTGAGTCACCTATGATTTCTCTCTTGTTTTTGGATACAGTCATGCATTCTTGGGAATGTTCAGTGACACACTGCTAGCAGAGAGATGGAAATATGAATACCCTTTTTCAAGGCACTAGTGAAGTTGTATTTGGAAACTGTATCAAGTTTCACTCAATAAAGATGGATTTAGACTGAAACATCTAAATGTGCAAAGAAGAAATTCTTTGTTTATGCATTCTGTCTTACAAGCAGACACTAAAAGAGCTGGGCCTTCCAGTTTAGTGAGGAGAGGGTGGGAATTGAAATTACTGTACTTTGAACATTATAGAAAAAGGCACTGGTAAAGACAGATGAACTACTTAGGGTAAAGAGCTATGATTATGGTGTGTGTATTTTTCCTTTTATTTGAGCCAGCAGAGGATTTTGAGTGGTACAAACTTCAGTCTCATAAAATCTCTCCTGGAAAGAATTGGTGGATGGTTTAACTCGATGTCTGACTGATCCCTGTATTGGATATTGGAAAGGAATCCCCAGCCCATCTCCACCCCCGGTAACCATTTGGGGACAGGGAGTGTTAACTTCCCTGTAGTAAGTACGGCCAACTGGCAATCCATGGGCCACTTTGTCTCTCCATCTGGTTCCACCTGGCATCCCAGAACCTTCCACAGAGGTGGTGTCTGCATACTGGTGCAGACCCAGACCATGCTGCTTGAGGCCAGCAGTTGTTTGTGAGGCTCTGCTCCTAACCAGCTGCCCCTCACCCTTTCAAAAGGCCTCTGAAACACCGTTCTTTTCAGTGCTGGGAAGACTAGCTAGCCTGGCTTGGAAGCAGCATGCAATTTTCAGAAGTGTTCTCATCTGATAGGATCCATGTACATGTGATATAATGGAAGATATACACTTTCTGTTGCAGCTTTTATAACATGTATCTTTAACCTTAATATAGCTTCCTTTTAGTGGAAGATGATGAAGGTTTGTGGTACCTAAATCCCTTTTATAAGGTTGAAATGTTTTGTAAGCATAATGGATGGCTGTTGGATAACCCCTACCAAAGATCAGCTATAAATTAACCACCAGGTCACCATTCAAGGTTTGGGAAGCTGTGTGCCTGTCTCTTAAGGATAAACTTGGAATTGTACCTTTTCTTTTAAAAAACAACTTCATGTTCTAACTTGAACTGTAACAATGAAGCTAAATTTAAACTGATTCATATAAAACATGGAGCAGCGTATACTACAGCAAAAAATTTTAAATCCTCTTCCAAGTTCACTGAGGAGTTATGAGGAGCTTTTGTCTGTATAATCTACATATTTTAGAAATAGCATTCACAAAGGCTCTGAGCGAGGATGTTGGCTGAAATGCTGTCTTAATCAGATAAGCTACCAGCAACATGGATTCTGTTGTAAGTGGCCCATAGCTTTCAAAACTGCTACTGTTTTCAACTTCTTTTCAGAAACTACAGACAATGACATTATTCTAATGATGAAAGTGCTGTCTTAGTTTATGGGCAAATGCGGGGCTTGCAACTGAATCCTGTCCCTTGCTGTGCATTAGTAGCAACACATAGGATTGGGTACTGGGTTCCCACTACCAAAGGAGAAAAGAATGAGCAGCCCTGTCTTTTGCTCTGGGGGAACAGAAGCTTTTGATGATTATAGTCAAGGCTGAGGTAATCTGCAAAATGCAGGAATCTGGTAGGGACCTTTTCAAGGAGAGTAAGTATCTTGTCGCCTTTGAGATGACTTTGCAGCAATTGCTTGGAATTGTTTTCTGGATAATACAACAGTGTGTTCCTCTCCAGTTCTATCTCAGTTCTTACATTTTTATTCTGCCCTTCCAGGGCTTTTTAAAAGACCATGTTTAAAAAAAAGGAAATTTAAAATTGCACAATGGTACATATTTAGAAGCCTACAAAGAGTGGTAGAAAATCCTCAGAACTGGGAATTTGATGCACCATTGGAGTGTTATAGTTGAGCTTCACTGTAACACTCCTCTGAGTTAATGAACTCTAGATGAACTCTAGTAAAACTTCATTTGGAAAAACTAAGAACAAGGGTGTGTGGAGGGAAGGAAATGAATGCACCAGTCGTGCAGGCCTCATCTTACACCTTTAATACACAGATGACTCCATCAGATCCTGGACCAACCAGGAAGTCAACCCTGAAAGAAATAGGAATCCTCCTACCACATATTCCATAAACTATCCTTAAGAAAGTACCTTAAGCATGTGGGAAATTTTGCTTACAACTGATTTGGCAGTCTTTTCCTGCGTCTCCTAGGGTCATAAGCAACTGGACTGGGAGAAGTCAGTTGAGGCAGACAGCTGAAAGCTAATTTGAGGGAACTCTCTGTGGCGGGGGAGGAGAAACGAGTACACTCCATTAGCAGTGTTCCCTCTAATTTTTATCATTAGTGAGTGAAAACGGTTTTGTTCTGTGTGGCAGTTTCCAGGCAGTGTGTGCACATAATTATCTCTCACACATAGAAATGTATGTGCCGCGCTGTGCGCAGCACACAAAATCTTTTTACACTTCCTACCCCCCCCTCTTCTGCAGCTTATTAATCAACACTGAAACTAGTTATTCATTACTAAGTGCCATAAATATGCACCATAAATATGGAAAGAAAAAGAAGTGTATTTTACAGTTCTACTCTTTTATTACTAAGTATAATAAAAACAAGGCAATACTTCAACAAATAGTTACTAGAAGTGATAATACTTCCGTATTCAAATTAGTATGGTAGAAATAGTATTATCACACTATTTTGTTCTGTTTGATTGCCATTAGTCACCTTGGGACTATTTTAAACATGCACTTTTGCCCTTAATAAATATTTAGATATAGAAAGAGAACTTTGATAAATGACATTTTTCTTAATACAATATCAGTGATTAATTCATGAGCTCTAGCTAGGTCTTAAGTTGCAGTTCAGAAAACAGCTTACATCATGCTGAAGTCTGCACGCTCTCAGGAGCCAGCTAACAAAGCTGAACTTAAAACTGGTTCTGATAGTACAGTATCAGTATATTAAGTTTCTTCCCCTTCAAGGCAGAGCATCTATTGTCACATTTTCCATTTATAAGGTATTCCCCCAACACCTTACAAATGCAAAATGGGACAATGGATGCCATTACTCACCAACCAACAAGCTTCCATTTTCTCAATAGCTAAAAAGCATGCAGCAGCATTCTGCACCAATAAGCAATCAGTGATTTTTAAAGCAAAAATGTATGCTAGCGCTGAAAAGTAATTGTTATAAAATTTAAAACACAACACTTTGGGACAGCAAACAAATCCAAGGAACTTCCCTGCCAGCCTACTCCCTGCTGAGCACTCTGGCCCCCTGTGCCTCTCTGATTGAGAATCAATTAGCATACAAAATGCTAATGCATTCTGCTGCTGCTCCAGAAGGCTTTTTTTTCCCCCAGCCAAGGAGAAGCAGTGAAAATAAATCCGCCAGTGGCAGGGCTGAGGTTTTGGGTGTCAGGAGAGGAAAGCTGCAAGCACGAGAATGAGAAGTGCTGGAAACAGACAAGCTGGTTGAGGGGGAAAGAGAAGGAAGAGCCCGGATAGCAACGGCACCAAAGAGAGGGAGACTGTTCCCTCCTTCTTAATAAGAGCCCACGGCAGGCAGGGAGAGGTGGAGGCAATAGGGAAAGGCAGTGGAGTGGCGGGGAAGCAGCAGTGGCAGTTCTAGGAAGCTGCGCAGAGGGCTTGGGGAATGTGCACACATAGGGAAGCCTGGACTGCTCATTTATTTCTCTCATTATTACCAGTCACTGTTTACATCATACAGCATAATGAAATTTTGCATAACCTGATCTGCGCACATGTTCTTTTAGATCTGCACCTGTGGTTTTTGGTGGTGGTGATGGTGGTGGTTTTTTTGTTTTTGTTTTGTTTTTTGGAACTGTATGTTTTGTGTCCAGTTGTGCTTTAAGCCCCACCCCCAAAAAACCCTCTGCCTTCCTTCAAGGAATCCAGGGCAGGATACATGTTCCATTCTTCCCCTCACCATTTTATCTTCAAAGTAACCCTGTTATGTTGACAGAACAGAGACCACTACTCCGAATATTTACATACCACTTTTTAACAGAAGTTCTCAAAGCGGTTCACATAGAGAAATAAAATTAATAAAGATGGAACCCAGTCCCCAAAGAGCACACAATCTAAAAAGAAACATAAGATAGACACCAGCAGCACTCACAGGAGGGATGCTCTGCTGGGGTTGGATAGGGCCAGTTGCTCTTTCCCTGCTCAATAAAGAAGACCACCACTTTAAAATGGTGCCTCTTTGCTCAGTTAACAGGGGACAGAGAGTCCTAGTACTGTGCTTACGACTAAACCAAACTGGCTCTTGTTAGTCTTGTTCTGTCTTGAAAACATTATTTGCAATTGAAAGGGGAGGGACTAAATAAAAATATTTGTCTCTTATGTCTACTTAATACTCACATTACATGTTTCAAATTTTTTCCAGTGTATTGGTAAAATGTTTTAAAAGAGTTTGCTTATTCAGTAAAAATTTGCATTATGTGTAAGAAATCTTGATCAATTGGAGAGGGAAACAAGCTTGCGCTGCAAATGTCAGTAGCTTTTCCAGTGCCTTAGAAGTGGCATCATCTCTGAGAAGCTTGTATCTTTTGTCTATTTGTCCACAGGGCTTCTGTTTAGAAGTTCAGAATATTTCTTAAGGCTAAACGTTGTGTAGACTTACTCTTGAAGTATGGCTAATCCTTGAAGAGAAGCATTGTAAACTAGGGGCATGGGATGTTTTGTTTAGTGTGAGAGGAGGAGAATTGTAGTAGTTTGTTTAAAATTGTGATAAATATCAATGGAAGTTACTGTTAAATTAACTATTCTATTTTTTATTAAAATCTATATTAAATCTAATTGAGTGTTTCATATTCACAGCTTCTAGTAGAAATACTTATGAGACCAACTCTTATTACACAAAAGAAGAAACAGAAGAGTAAGTAAATATCCAATTTGCTTCTCAAAACCTTTTTTCATTTCCTTGTCTTCCCTGCTTTGTATCTTGAAAAAGGAATTGGCCTCTAATTCATGTATAGTAAGACTGCCGTTTGATCATACAGTATGTGTTCTTGAGCACCTGTGAACATTCCAGCTTTAAGTTGAAATTAAGCTCTCATCATTCTGTAGGCAAAATCTAAATTGAAGGATATATTTTTCTAAAATCCCAAAGCAAGGAAAAAACTATATACACCAGTCATTTTCTTATTTGAGTGCTCATCTGACACTTCTAAAATTTTCTACACATTTGGAGTTAATTTCAGAACTGAAGTACCTGTATCGCAGAATAATGGCAATGTGTCTACCAGCTGCAGACAGGCTCATATAAACAATTAAAATACAGACATCTTTGGTGGTGCAGCTCATATTTGACATATGGCCCTGATTCTAAACAAATTACCTCCCTGCTCTAATCTAATTTTTGCTGCCATTGCTGTGTTCATTCAGTATTGATCAGATCTGATTATGCTGTTTATTTATTCTGTATACCGCCCTTCCAAAAGTGGCTCAGGGTGATTTGCATTAAAATCAAAAACACATAATAATACAAAAACCATTTAATCCAGATTAAAACTCATTAAAATTAAAACTAAATATCATTAAAAGCCTGACTAAAAAGATGGTTCTTTAAGGCTGTTCTGAAGGACTACAAGGAGGACAATCCTCTTATATCCATGGGGAGTGCATTCTACAACCTAGGGGAAACAACTGAGAAGGCCCAATCCCAGGTCACCATTCGATGAACTGGTGGCACCCAAAGACCCATCCTGGTGATCTTAATGAGTGGTGGGAATCTTGTAGAGAAAGCCTCTCTCTCTCTCTCAGGTAACCCAGACCTACGCTATTCAGGGTTTTAAAGGTAATAACCAGCACTTATGTACTTTGCCCAGAAACACATAGGCAGCCAGTGCAACTGTTTAAGACCAGGCATAATGTGGTCTCTCTGGGATACCCCAGATACCAATCTGGCTGCCACATGTTGGACAAACTGAAGTTTCCGAACCACGTACAAAGGCACCCTACATAGAGCGCTTTGCGATAGTTCAACTTGGAGGTTACCAGCTGGTGTACCACTGTTTTCAGGTCATTCTTTTCAAGGAACAAGCAGAGTTGTTGAATCAGTAGCAGCTGGTAAAAAGCACTTCTGGCCACAGCCTCGACCTGAGGCACCAAGGTGAGACCCAGATCCAAGAGCACTCTTAAGCTATGAACCTGTTCTTTCTGTGGGAGTGTAACCTTGTCGGGAACAGGAAATTCGAACCCGTCTTCCAGATTACAACCCCCAACAATGAGCACCTCCATCTTGCTTGGATTCAGCTTCAATTTAAGCCCATTACTGTCTGTAGGCAGGCATTTAAGGGGCTAATGCCATTTCCTGATATTGATAACAAGGATAAATTGATTTGGGTGTCATCAGCTTATTAACATCCAGCACCAAGTCTACTGATGACCTCACCCAGTGGTTTCATGTAGATGTTAAAAAGCATTGGTGACAGAATGGAGCCCCGAGGGACTCCCTGTAGTAGCTCTTGTTTTGAAGAGCAACTGTCACCAGGCGCCACCATCTGAAATCTACCCAAGACTTAGGAGAAGAACTGTAAAAGAGTGCCTCCTATCCCCAACTCCCTCAGGTAATCCAGAAGGATACCATGGTCAATGGTATCGAAAGCCGCTGAGAGATCCAAAAGAACCAGCAGAGTCACACTCTCTCTTGTCAGTTCCCTGGCAAAGGTCACCTATCAGGCCGACCAAGGCCATCTCAATCCCATTGCCCGCCCTAAAGCCAGTTTGAAATGGGTCTAGATAATCAGTTATGTCCAAGACTGCTTGGAGCTGATCAGCCACCACTCTCTCAATCATCTTACCCAACCATAGGAGCTTGGAGACTGGCCTATAATTATCCATCTCCAGGGGTTCTAGAGCAGGCTCCTTTAGAAGATATAACCGTTACCTCCTTCAAACAAGGTGGAATCCTGCCCTCCCTCAGTGAGGCATTAATGATATCGACTAGGCGAGCTCCAACAACTGCCCTGCAAGATGAAATTGGCCATGTTGGGTGAGGATCCTTAGAACAGCTGGTAGGCCATACCACTCCAAGCAGCTTGTCCAAATCCACAGGAGTCACAAACTGAAACTGATCCAATCTAATCTTGCAAGACGGATTGCTGGACACCTCCCTAACTGGCCTGCAGAAATATTGGAGTCTACATCAGCCCAAATGCAAGAGATTTTATCTTCAAAGAACTCATTGAATAAGACAGTGAGACATTTTCCGGAAGCAGAAGGGGCTTGAATTAAACCCCTAACAATCCGGAAAAGCTCTGCTTGACAAGAAATGGCAGACGCAATACATGTAGAATAAATTTGCTTCCTTGCTGTATGTATTGTCACAGCATAGGCCTTTGAATGGGCTCTATGCTGTGTCTTATCGAATTTAGGATAAGTTGTTCTCCATCTGCACTCCAGTCATCTACCTTGCCGCTTCAGCTCTCGTAGCTCTTCTTTATACCATGGAGCTAATTTTGAAGTAGGTCAAAGAGGACACTTAGGAATGATTGTGTCTACTTCCCTGGTAAGTTCCCTGTTCCAGCTATCTACCAGAGCATTGGCAGAACCGACTCCAAAACCCTCCAAGGGCCTTTGGAAGCCTTCTCGGGTGGACCATTCTAATAGGTCCACCACCACCCCACAGGGGTCAGACGTGACTGTGAGACCAATCTTAATCAGGATGTGATCTGTCTATGACAATGGGGAAACTACAGGACACCCCCACCCACGGAACACCCCCCCCCCCGCATCCAAGTAAAAGACCAAATCCAGCGTGTGACCAGCAACATATGTAGGTCCTAGGACTAATTGGGATAGGCCCGCAGTTGTCATGGTTCTTATGAACTCTTGAGTGGCACCAGAACAAGTCAGTCCCAAACTGGATATTGAAATCACCCAGCACCAAAAACCTGGGTGACTCCAACATCAGCTCAGTGACAAGCTCAGTTAGGGAGTCTGTTGGAAGCATGGTGGATGGTACACCAACAGAATCCCCAATCTGTCTTGAGTCCCCAGCCTAAGATACACACAAAAACTCAATATAAGGCAATTCTCTCACAGCGATGCTGGTAAGGGAGATATTCTTATGGAGCATAGCCACCCCACCCCCCACTTTCCCTAACCTGCTCAGCAACAGAGTACTCTGGTGGTAAGCTTGTAAAATTTTACCAGCTGGGATGCCTACTGTTTATAGTTTTTGCATATAACTGTGCTGTTAAACAGTATTTATATGGTATATATGGGGTGAATAGTTCAGGAAGCACTAACTGGCATTTTGTCTTTTGCAGTAAGTGATGAACTTATCAAGGATTGCTTAAGCATATTGTACAACACATGCATATGTGTAAGTTGTGTTCTGGCAAATATTTTCTTTTTATTATGGAGTTAGCTTAGGGTAGTCTTGGTCTGATAGAGAAGAGTGTAAAGTACTCAACTTATGTTGGGCTTTAATATTCTTGATACTAAAAATTTTATTGCTGCTTTCACTTTCTCTAAATATTCTTTTTATAAGCATTTCCTTACTATTTATAGATGAAGCATTTTAAGTGCTTAGTAATACAGCAGCTTGCTGTTGGCGTTTGTTTGCATTCTGTGTTCAAAGTTCATGTTACTTTTTTTGTTTAAGTTGAATGCGGAGCTTTTCTGATTTTTGCAATTGGACTATTCACTTGTAAGTTTTAACAGAGTTGGTAGTACTTGGAAATGATTTATGTTCCTGGTTTTGCTAAATATTTCTAAGCAGAACCTTAAAAAATGTTGAGAAAATATTCATGGAGAATTTGACATGAATAGAGAAGCTTGAACAGCAACTGATACCACTAATGGTATCTGATTTTTGAATCTTTTCCCCCCCTCTGGCCTTGCATATTGTTGCTTGAAAATAAGTTCCAAATATTGCTCAGTACTCTCCTCAGATACTTGTTTTTTGTTTAAATGCTTTTTAGACTGCCTGATTTTTCTTAGCTAGTCTACAGTTGATGCTTGCCACATGGGAGTAGCCCTGCTCCGATGGCTCCCCCAACTGCCAGCAGCAATAACTGGAGATGATCAAAATCACATGGGGGAGGAGGAACTTCTGGCCACCTTTATCCATTTGCTTTTTGAAATTGTGTGTGTGTGTGCGAAATGTATATCCTGCCTTTTGCCACAAATGCCACTACTCTTACAGTTGGGGAAATCAAATCAACTGTTGCAGTTTTTAATATTGACCAGCATGCAGACTAACATTACATTAGCAGAACAATGTTTTTCATCTCACAGGAGAGGGTGATTTTTGGCACCCCCCCCCCCCGGCTCTTTCTGTAACATCCGGTGCCTGCTGAAAATTAAAGTTGGGGGACCCTGAGGAACACACTTCAGAACGCAGTTATTTATTTATTATTTGATTTCCAAAAATGGCTCAGGGCAGTAGCTGCAGAGCAAAGGGAGATCACCAAAAATTGCCTCCCTAATGTGACAAAACACAGTGTTCTTCTGGCATGGCAATAATCTGCATGTTGACTAGTGTTCTGATACACTTCTTAGTGACACAGAGCACCTAGCAGTGCTGTGCCCTGTCCTTTCACTGCACACATAGTCTAGCTGTGCTGGAATTCAGAGAATTCAGCATTTGATACAATTCCACTGAAGGTTTTTATTTTATTTTTATTCTATTGGAAACATACCAAAAGCATACCATGTATGAAGAACTACTGCCCTGAATGTCTTGTAATGCTCTTGGAATATGGCCACCAGATAATTAAGACATGTGAATTATTTGCATACCATGTTTGTCTTGTCTTGAGTGTGTGTACTCTTTCTCATCCTTGTAGACTGAAGGGGTCACTAAACGATTGGCAGAAAGAAATGATTTTGTGTTGTTCTTGTTTACATTGATGACAAACAAAAAGACATTCCTGCAAACTGCCACCCTTATTGAAGACATCCTGGGAGTGAAAAAGGTTTGTCAATAATTCTTAATGATTATGTATAAGCTTCTGATAATCTTGAAAATCTTTGCTTGTAAGCTGAACTGTGTAACTGAGAAAAGCCTCTGAAAATCCATATGTTTTGTTCCTAGCCTGAGCTACGTGGAATACAAGTCAGGCGATGTGTTTCTGATCTAACTACTACTTTCAGTGTGGGCATACTACTCAGAGTATTTACGCTCTTGTGCTAAAGTACAAAACTGCTGGGACTTCATTGCAAGCCCACCGCAATGAAAGTGTATCAGCACCACCTGCATTATGCTGTTGAACTTGTCAACCACTTGCCGTTGGCCATTTCTGGGGAGTCACTGACTGGGGCTGCAGGGAGGCACACTGCATCCCCGTGCACCCACTTTTTATGAGAGCGCCAGCGGGGCAGGGGCTGCCCCTTAAAGGAATACCCCGTGCCCACGCGCTTGCCCTCCGAACCAGCTCGAATGCTGGTCTACAGAACTGGTTTGGCACTCCCAGAATGGAGCGCCAAATGGTTCCATGCACATTCCTACTAAATATAAGAGAGCCACCACTTTAAAAGGTGTCTCTCCCAGCACAGTTAGTAATGAAGATTGCCATTTAAGTATTGTTCTTTGGGTCTGCATTTGAACAAGTCTAAACATAGTTTGCAGAGGACCGTGTTGAATAAAATGTCAGGCAAAAGCTTTGGGCATAATAGATGTCAGGAAACATGAAGTTTCAGAAATGGCCAAAATGTCCTTATGAAAAATCCCCACATACACCCTAATACAGGAGACCCTCCGTTTTTGCAATTTCTCCCATCACGATTTCTGTTATTTGTGGGTGGGTCATAGAGACCTGATTTCTTTGTTCACGGGCCAAAAATAGCCCTATTTGCGGTATAGAGACCTGGGTTTTTTTGCACACTCAGACTATTTGTGGCTAAGTGCCACCCAGAAATGACTTCTGGTGTCATTTCTGGGGCCATTTTGTGACTTTTACACATACACACACAGCCCAGAAAATGGAGGATTTGGGGGTTGGCAGGCCACTGCTGGAGAGCAAGGAAATGTGCTTTACTACTCTTATTTTTGCCCCACCCTACTTTTTATAAGATTTGAGCACACTTAAGTGTGCTGAGGAACCCAACCTCACAATCCCCATATACTCAAGGTCGAGTTTATCCGCATTCCCTGTTTGCAGCATTAGATCGGAATGGAACCCCATGAAAAAAGAGGGCCTGTTCCCAAAGAAGCTTGTGAAATTAGTGGTCACAACCTCTTTAACAGTAAATGTTAGATTCTTTTGAATATTATTTTTTATCATGGAGGCCCTTGAACATATCAGATGCTTGGATCAGTTCCTAGAGCTATAATGTGGATAAAATTAAGACATAAATAGAGGAAAACAAAGAGCTAGAGAACTATAGTCTGTAATGCTCTAATACGAAAGTATTCTCATAAACAGAGCACAGAGGTCTATTATGCTTTTCAACTATTTATTCTGGGGTAATTACTTAAGAACAGCCTTGCTGGATCAAGCCCAAAGCCTATCTAGTCCAATATGCTGTTTAACACAGTGGCCACCAGATGTGAGGGCCAGATGACATCCACCCAAGAGTTCTGAAGGAACAAATATGAAATTGCTGGTCTCCTACCAAAAATATGTAACTTGTCCCTACAATCAGCCTTTGTACCAGAGGACTGGAAAGTAGCTAATTTTACTCCGATTTTCAAAAAGGGATCCAGGGGGATCTGGGAAACTACAGGCTGGTTTGCTTAATTTCTGTGCCAGGTAAATTGATGGAAAGCATACTTAAGGACAAAACTGATAAACATATAGAAGAAAAGGCCTTGCTGAAGGAGAACCAGCATGGCTTCTGCAAGGGCAAGTCTTGCCTTGCTAACTTTTGGAGTTCTTTGAGCGTGTCAACAGGCATGTAGATAAAGGTGATCCAGTTGACATAGTATACTTGGATTTCCAAAAAGCTTTTGACAAAGTTCCACACCATAGGCTCTTGAGTAAACTTAGCAGTCATGGGATAAGTGGACAGATTCATATGTGGACTGGTAACTGCTTGAAGGACAGGAAACTGAGGGTAGGGACAAATTGACAGTTTTCATAATGGAGGGAAGTAAGAAGTGGGGTCCCCCAGGAATCTGTACTGGGACCAGTGCTCTTTAACTTGTTCATACATGATCTAGAATGGGGTAAGAAGCAAATTGGCCTAATCTGCAGATTACACCAAACTATTTAGGGTAGTGAAATCCAAAACAGATTGTGAGGAGCTCCAAAAAGATCTCTCCAAACTGGGTGAGTGGGCGACAAAATGGCAAATGAGGTTCAATGTAAGCAAGGGTGAAGTTTGCATATTGGGGCAAAAAAACCTAACTACACATATACACTAATGAGGTCTGAGCTGTCAGTGACCGGACAAGGGAGAGATCTTGAGGTTGTAGTGGACAGCTCATTAAGTGTCGACTCAATGCACAGCAGCTGTGAAAGAGGCAAATTCCATGCTAGCGATCATCAGGAAGGGGATTGAAAATAAAAATGCTGATATTATGGTGCTCATATAGAAATCTGTGGTGCAGCCACAGAGAGGGCATGCCCTCCCTCTTGCCTGTGGGTTTCTCAGAGGCATCTGGTGGGCCACTGTGTGAAACAGGGTGCTGGACTAGATAGCCTTGGGCCTGATCCGGTAGGGCTCTTCTTATATTCTTATGCCTCTGGGAAGTCCAAAAGCAGAAGATGAAGGATGCCCCCTTTCTTGCTTCTCTACAACTGGTATTTAGAAGCTTCCTGCCTCTGACCCTGAACGTAGCTTATAGCCATCAAGACTAGTAGCCATTGATAGGCCTGTCTTTCATGAATTTGTCTAAGCCCCTTTCAAAGCCATCCAAGAGGGTGGCTATCAACACATCCTGTGGCAGAGAATTCCATAGATTAATTATGCGCTGAATGAAAAGCTACTTCCTTTTATCAATCCTAAATTTCCTGGTAATCAGTTTCATGGGATAATCCCTCATTCTAGTGTTATGCGAGAGAGAGAGAGAATTCTCTATCTAGAAAGAGTTCAAATTGTGGGGAAGTTCTGTAATATCAATTCCCTAATTTGAGAATCTATTTTAATTCCAACTTGCAGACAGTATGGAGCAGTAGATAATGTAGTTAAGTAAGATCTGTGGATTATTTTAATTAACTGCATATTTCAAATGATTGTTCACTTGGATGGTAGGAGGGCATTCCATTGCTTTGGTGCAGTATGACCCATCAAGGCTGTTGTGTGGTCCATCCCTGAGTTGGCATGACAGTTTGCAAAACTGCTTCTTTGAGATTGGCTTATATGTTGGCTGAGTAATGTTTGAAAGCTTCAGTAGCATTCCTCCTCACACCAGTGTCTGCTCTGGGAAGTGGGGAGGGCTATCCTGACTTGAAAGAACATCATGACTGCTATGCCCCCACATGATCAGAGCTTTTGTACTTGGGTGGCAGTTTTGCACAGGTATGTGCAAAGAATAGGCAATTGCTGTACTGATCATTGTAAGCCACACAGCAAATGTATTCTATGCAAAATGTTCACTTAAATCAGGGGTGGCCCTCCAGCCAAGGTTCAAAAACAGCTAGAGGGCCATGGTTCCCCACCTCTGAGTTAAATGCTGCTTTGTTCCCTAGAGTGATAAAGCGAGTTCTACCTAAATCTGCAAAAAATGTAGAAAGATGAGTATACCTGTGAGTTATAACTGTGGCCTAGAACAGATGAACATGGAGTTTATTTTTTTCTAGTATTGTTGTTTATTAGCAATCAATAGAATTTTTCTCCTTTTAGGAAATGATTCAGTTAGAAGATATTCCAAATCTCTCCAGTCTAGTCTCTAGCTTTGACCAGCAGCAGCTTGCTAACTTCTGTAGGATCCTCGCAGTTACAATTTCAGAGCTTGATACGGGCAGTGATGACAAACATACACTACTTGCAAAGAATGCTCAACAGAAAAAGAATTTGGGTCCTTCTCGAGCTGAAATTAATCAAGGTAAAGTGTCCCATTTCTGACATGATGCATAGCTTGCAAGGAGACTCAGGAGGAGGTGTGACAGGAAGACACTATGTACAATATTCCTGTTAGAAGGCTGTCAAGGGGTCAGTATGAAGTTATTCACTGAGTTTTTTAACTCAGTAATAGTTCTAAGCATCTTTCTACTTCTGTTTTCTTTTTCTTTGTCATGTGTCTGTATTTATTTATCCTATTTCTATTCCGCCCAAAACTTGCATCTCTGGGCGGTTTACAATTAGAATAATTTAAAACTTTAAATCAGACAATTAAAATCATTTAAATGTTAACATCATTAATATTAAAATCATTTTAAAATATTAAAACTATATATCTGATTAAAATTTTAATTCTTCCTGTGATTGTTAGCTGCCTCAAAGTTGCTTGATGAGGCAAAATAAAAGTCTGTTAAATAAATTGAATATTGGTGGGAACACAACCAGTTGAAGTTTCCCACTCATCTTGCTTTGTGCTCTGCTTGACTCAAATAATACTGGGTGTCTTATTTAAATCACGTTCACTACCATCTTAAGAAATTTTAATCACACATGGATGCTTTTCAATAATATAGCATTTTAAAACAGTGGTATTTTATTTCTGTCATAGCTACACTCCTCAATATACCAGGATTCATTGAACGGTTGTGTAAACTTGCCACAAGGAAAGTGTCAGAAACAACGGGAAGTGCCAGTTTTCTTCAGGAGCTGGAGGAGTGGTACACCTGGCTAGACAATGCACTTGTAATTGATGCACTAATGCGTGTGGCAGATGAGGAGACGGAGCAAAGCAGCACAGGTATCTGTTATGAATCTGATAGAACCGCTATTTTATAGCCTTCTAGCTTCATCCCCTATAGGTCTTTGTGTGGCATGCCTTGGAAATAGGGGCGATGTTCCTTTTTTAAAAAACAAATCTTAAACAATATTATAAGATAAGACAAAGATTCCAATAGCTTTTTGCTCTTCAGTAGCTATGCTTAAGGATAGTATACGTTCTAGAAACTTAATACCACCTCAGCTCTCTCGCTGTTTTCACAGTACTTACTCCAAAAATTAGTAGGCTTGCACTGATATCCTGTACATATCTGCAGGGTTCCTTTATTGTGAAAAAGCCATACCTGCCTTACTGGCCATGTGCTTAATTTATGTACCTGCTGTGGGAAACCACAATTAATAAAGTATGTTTGGGTGTGCATGTGCTTTAAAAAGAATGAATATGGATTTTGTATATTACACTACAGGTACGCTAACTTTGTTCTGTAACCACAGTATCCATTTTTCCAAAGGAATATTCAGTGTTTCTGAATATTCAGAATCAGGGCTTTCCTTTGCACTTATACTGACACTTTAGTATTGGAATGGAAGTATTAGCAGCAGCCCCTGGAAAAACCTGAGCAGCGTTGCATGCCCCTTTGGATAGAGTGATCAGTTATATTGTTTTGATCAAATTAACCAGTTTTGCACATGCATGTATGTGTGTATTGTAACTAGTGTTCCCTCTAAGCCGTGCGCATGTGCGTGTACTCACACGTTTTTTGATGTCCTCTCAGTTAATTTTAGATCCCGCTCAGGTTTAATCAGGAAGGCCCCACTCTGAATGCATGTATGCTCACACTGTCTTGGTACTGCCGCCCAGAGCAAAACTCATTCCGCACACAGACAAAAAAATTTAGAGAGAACACTGATTTTAACTATTGAACCTTCTGTGAAGGCTTCTAAGCTCAAAATGTTTCTTGCTTAGAATCTTCAGATGAGAGTGGATTTGCCAACACCTCAACAAGGAATCGGATTCCGCAGTCCATGAAGATTATGCATGAGATCATGTACAAGTTAGAAGTTTTATATGTACTGTGTGTGCTTTTAATGGGCAGACAAAGGAATCAGGTGAGCATCTGTTCCTAAAGATTC